>NW_026623008.1:24791875-25110833 GCF_023065955.2 Ursus arctos
CTTTATGGATATGTCAAAATATCTAAAAGAACAAGGAGAAAAAACAGATCTCAATGGTTATCTTCTGTGGGGTGTGTGGGGAGACCAGAGTAAGATTAAGGGGACTTTTGATCTCTACAAATATCTTTATTGTTTGCATTTTGAGTTTTTAAAATGGGTGTATTTTTTAATATAGAAATATTCTATAAAAATATTCCCATTTAAAAAATAATCACTAGATCTTACTCTGAATAAGGACTCAAACACAAAAGGGGCTTTTTTGTGTTTGTCTTAATTAGGTCTAATCATGAATTCCCTTAACTTTGCTGCTGGTTATTCAAATGAGGGGTTTGGGGGGTACTGAAGGGGAGGAGGAGAGGGAGAGAGAGAAAGAGGGAAGGAAGGACAAGGAGGGAGAGAGGAGAAAGAGAACAGGCATGAACATAGATGTGTGTGTGGACCACACACACTGTCCGGAAAGGCCAGCTGGGCTGGGGGACTGAATGAGAAAGGGAAAGGTGTCCTGTGGCTCCTCTCCATCCCAGGAGTTTTGCTGTTCATTCAGGATCAAGCTGTAGCTCAGTGTAGCTGGAAGCCCCCCTCTGCTCCCCTGGCATCAGCTCCTTGAAGGCTGTGAGGCTGCCAGAAGCCTTCCGGAGGGAGGACTGAGGCTACCTTCACCTTCTCCCTACTGTTCCCCATCGTGGGGGCCTCGCACACACATTCAGCAGGCCCCATGACTTTACAGTCCTTGCTATGTCCCCTTGCAGAGGACAGTTGGTGGCCCTGTCTTGATCTTCTCTTCCTGAGGGCCATGAAGAGGTCCTCCTGGCTCCCTCCGGCTCACCCCATGCTCACCGTTTCCATAAGTGATAATGGTCCTCAACCCTGCCCAGAAATCCGATCATCGATTTCTCATGTTCGCCTGTCAGCTGCTCCTAGATCCCTCTGCTCTCCTCTGGCCCTTGTTTTAAAACTTCCCTCCCGGGGTGATGCTGCCTGTCTTGGGTATGCTAACGTCACTCTGTTGTGCGGGAGCACATCCTCTGCTTCAGAAGATGCTTGCCCAAGTATTGAGGACTGAAGGACCACGATGTCCACAATGTACTCTTGAGTGATTCAGCAAGAAGGAAATAGGAAAAAGAGAGAGAGAGAGAGAGAGAGAGAGAGAGAGAGAATGCAATTATGGCAAATACTCATAATGGCTGAGTCTAGGTGGTAGGTGTGCAGGTGCTCGTGTGCTATTCTGTCAACTTCTCTGCGTATGTTACATATTGTGTGCTATGCAGCAAAACCCAGGGAAATGGAAGAAATGGCACTTTCCCTATTTATTGAGGAGAGTGAGACCAGCTGGTGTGACCACTTCAGTGTTTCCTGAATTTGTCCCTTCTTCTCCACTCCTACTGCCACAGCCAGGGTTCTGGCTCCTCATCCCAACTACGATCTGGGATAGCCTCCTCCCTGGGCTCCCTGTCCCAGGCTACCCCATTCTCCATGAGGCTGCCAGGACGGGTTCAAACCCAGTGTCATGGGCTTCAAGTCCTTGACCCTGACCCTCAGGCTGCAGCCCGCTCCAACAACTTTACCTCCCGCCACTGCCCCTTACTACTAAATCGCAGCTGATGCCCTGGGCCTCGTGCCTGACCACACCCTGTCACGTCCTTTCCCGCCAACCTTCCTCCCCGGCTATCTGGCAACTTCCTCTCCATCCTTCAGCTCTTGTGTCACCTTTTTCAGGACAGCATCTCTGGTCTTCTGTTCTACTTTTGCTCCCCACCCCTCCCTATTCCTCCGCTTCCTTGTGTGTATGCACACGTCTCCCCTTTGCCAATGGTGCCCGCGTCTCGATCCCGTATGTGACACCAGCACCTCACCCAGACAATGCCATGTGTTAAACAGACAGGTGGTTGTTACATGAATCAATGAATGAGTGAGTGAGAGAAGCTCCAAGGCAGGGAACCAGGAAAACCTCCTGATATGCATATATGCACATTACCAAGAAGGAGTCATTATGCTCCTGATTCACTTATTGCTCACTTAACACTAACTGAGGGACTATCATGGATCTCCTAGTCATATAATCCCCTTTTGGACCCGAGTCCTGCTTCATTCATTCATTCATTCATTCATTCATTCATTCATTACTGGACACTTGTGGAGCCAGGTGCTAGGGGCACCGTGCTGAGAGCCGGGAGACTTGCAGAAATGAATCAGGCAGAGACCCCGGCTCTGGCCGGGCAGGTAAGGCAGGAGCAGAAAGAGAGGATGAGAGCGGTCAGTGTCAAAAGGGAAATGCAGGTCATGGTCAATGGGAGTTCAGAAGAGGGGGACATGACTCCTAGGAGTCCAAGAGAGGGGATCGGAAGACTTCCTGGGTGAACCGACACATGCACTTGACTTTGAGGGGTGGGAATTTCAGACTTAAGCCTTTGGAGGGAGGAGGGCACTGCAGGGAGGGCCGAGTGGAAACAGAGGCAGAGAGCGAGGCCGTGAGCGTGGATATGCACAGGAGTCGCCAGTTGCTCAGCTCTGCTGGAGTGGCACTAGACGGAAGGGGTGGGAAATAAAGTTGGGCAGGTAGGTTTAGGTCACGAGGGCCTTGAAAACCGGGATAAAGTGTTTAGCTTCTGTGAGCATGGGTGTCATGGAAGGTTTCCAATTAGCAGGTGAGCTGGTCAGGTGTGCTTCCAGAAGCTTATTCCAGCAGCAGTGTGCAGGATGAATTTGTATATTTAACTTATCCCCCTACTAGTGCAAAACCCCTAAGAGCTCTGCTGACCTCATTTTGCACAGGGCTTAGCTCAAAAACGTGCACATGGCAAGCACTTAATGCATTTAATTGTAACTGAACTGAGTCCAAGGACCCGTGTACATCAGCAAATACACAAATGTCTATATCTCTTGAGGCAACGTATCCATTCCGTCAATTCCCTTTGACTGAAAACTCTCTAGGGCAGAATCTTCTCTAGCTACACTTCTCCTCGCCTTGGCTCCCCACCATTGCAAGTCCTCAACATTTCATTCCTGGGTCACTGTGATAGACTCCTGACTGGTTTTCTTCCCATGAGTTCTCTTCACTGTAAACGACCCTGGTGGGACAACCCCTGCTCAAGAACCTTCCATGGCTCCCTCTTGTCTGCTGGCATTTAAGATCTTCCATGACCACGCTGTACTTCAAATCTCTCTACCTCCCATTCCTTGTCCACACGCCTCCCCCTCTCCAGCCAGATTCTGTCTCCTCTCCAGTTGCCTTTTCGATCCTCCTTCCAGACCTCTGCTCATCCTGCCACCCCAACCTGCTCCTTTCCTCACAGCTCATCTGAACCCCAGGTCAAGCAAGGCCCAGCTTTGCCAGTGTGAACAGTGCGAAGATTCAGAAAAACCTGGGTTCAAGTCCCAGCTTTCTGTGGGACTCACCGTGTGAACTGAGACACACTATGTGTTCCCTTGGGATCTCAGTGTTCTCATCTATAAAATGGGACTGAGAACAATGTCTATTTACTACTAGGACTTACTTTAGTGAAGAACTAGTAAGATGACAGGTGTGCCAGGCCCTGTGCTGGGTAAATGGTGACGTTCCTTTCTTCTCTGACTTTTTGGAACTCCCATAAATAAATCCTGCTGGTCAGATGCTCGTATGGAAAGCAAGTTATATTTTGAGGGAGTGTGTATGAAGTATCGGACCACTGCTGGGCTTTTGTAATCACTCCCTCCGCAACCCTCAAACACCAGCATTTTTGCCCTCACTTTACAGATTACACTCAGACTGAGAACAGGGAACAATCTGGGATCATACCGCTCTGAGCTGACACTACTGGTCGAGAAACAACCACAGAAGCGTTCCTAGATACTATGTTCCCAGTACGATGCTGGCCGCATTGCACATGCCGTCCCATTGAAGTGCTTTACTCCGAGATGCTGCTTCTGTAATAGCAAATAAGGGCCGTGCCCAGAGTCCTGCAAACAGCGGGTGGCAGGGCTGGGATTACTGCTGGGGTCCGTACGACCTCCGGCTCTGCCCTCAGTTACTCTGTTGTGACTGTGTCATTGAGGCCAGAGAGGTGTCTGAACTTGGATGGCAGCCCTGTGAGGCTGAGACTGGCCTCTCCCGGTTTTCCACTGACTCCAGCCCGAGCCTGGGGTCCCAGCGACCACTGCTGATCCCAAGGGCCTCCAGGTGAGGTGGGCAGGGCCAGCCACTAGCTGAGTGGCCCCACGACGATGCTGGTGACAACTCTCCTGAACGGCCAGCAACAGTGACTTTGCCAGCCTTGACACTTACCCAATGGTGCAACCAGCGTCAGCCTCGATGGTCCAGATGCAGTTGAGATTGTGTTCGTAGGGAGCTGGATACCCGGGTGACAGCACCTGCCCCGACATCTCTCCTTTCACTGTCCCTCCACACTCAGCTGAAAGAAATCCCAAAAAAGTGAGCTTTATGGGGTGGCCTGCACGGCCGGCAGTGACTCCATGGCTCCTCTTCTCAGTGTGCCCCTTGTTCCCTCCAGGTGACTGAGCACAGCATACAGAAAGGCCCCCGGATGGAACTGGTATCCACAATCTACAAAGAACCCCTACCACTTAACAATGAAAAGACAAACGGCCCGATTAAACGGTGGGCAAAGCATCTGAGCAGACATTTCTTCAAACAAGGTATGCAAATGGCCAACGAGCACATGAAAAGCTGCTCAACATCATTAGTCATCAGGGAAATGCAAATGAAAACTACAGTGAGACACGCCTCACGTCCACAAGGATGGCTGCAATCAAAAAGCCAGACAGGAAAGGTGTCAGTGAGGATGTGGAGAAACTGGGACCCGTACACATTTGCTGGTAGGAAGGCAACATGGGGCAGCTGCTTTGGGAAACGGGTTTATAGTTCCTCAAAATGTTGCACGTAGTCGCCATAGGACCCTGCATTTCCACTAGTAGGCACAGACCCGGGAGAATGAAAGCATACATTCACACAAAAATGCTCACAGCAGCATGACGCGTAACAGCCCAAAGATGGAAGCACCCCAAATGTCTATCAGCCGATGGATGGGTAGACAAATACGGTGTAATCCGTACGATGGAATAGTATTTGATCATAAAAAAGGATGAAGGATTGCTACCTGCTACAACAGGAATGGACTTGAAAACATGATGCTACGTTTAAGAAGCCAGACTCAAAAGGCCACATATTATATGATTCAGTTTATACAAAATGTCCAGAACAGAACAGTCTATAGAGACAGAAAGTACAGGGGAGGTTGCCAGGGCCTGGAGGGAGTGGGTGCAGGGATTCTTCTGGGTAGACAAGATGGACAAGATCTGGTTCAAAAATCAGATTGCGGTGATGGCTGCAAAGCCTTGGGAATAGACTAAAAAACATCGATTGTACATTTTAAAAGGGGTGAAGTGTATGGGATGTGAATTGTATCTCAATAAAGCCATTTTTACAAAAGTCCCTGGGTAGAGGACTGACAGCCTACTCTGCACCCAAACTCCTTGAAGCCCCCCTGGTGATGTGCAGATACTTGAACCTGTGCCTTGCCAGCCACGGGGCCTGTAGGGTGCCAGGAATGAAGAAGCAAGCAAGACACTGCTTTGTTCTTCCTGAGGGCTAATGGTCAAGAGGAGGAGAAGCCACTGCGGGCCCCAACAGAGGCACATTGGTGGTAGGAGACAGCTCAGAGAAGGGACTACTTCCCCTCGCACGGGGCAGGGGGAGTCGTGAAGGAGAAGCAGGAGTGGACTGGGTTGGCTGGGTGGCAGGAGTGGCGTGGGGGGCACTGCAGGAGAGAAGAGAAAGGGCAAATGTCCCGGTGGTGGGCAACAGCATGGCAGACGGGGGCCAGGTGAGGAGATGGTGGTGGGAGACAGGACTGTGAAGCTGGCCCAGCGTTCGACGCCCAAGGGTGCCGTGCATGAGGCAAGTGTCTATGTACTTTGTTGGGGAAGAGCTGGTCACCTTACACGCTAGTGAACTTTACATGCCAGGAAGTGCACTCTGGGAGCAGCCTGAAGGGCATGGAGGGGTGAAACTGGAGGCAGGGGACCAGTGCAGAGATCTACACTCCCCATCAGAGCACCTAGTCAACCCTGGTCAGAAGCTGGTGATCCTGTGGCCTTCATCCTCCCCACATCTGATCTGCCTCCGAGACCCAGCCCCTGAACCTCTGGGGTGTTTGTCACATCGATGCCCCTCGGCCCCATTGCTAGGGTCTTGGCCTAGGCCCTGGCCATCTCTAGGGTGGCACAGTTGCCCACTCTCCCCTCAGCAGTGCTACCAGGTGGATCTTTCTAGAAGGCAAACTGACTGGGTCACTGCTTGTTTCAAACCTTCCTTCCTGGAATGAAGTCCAAGCTTCAGAGGGACTCCCTTTGGCCTCTTGGCCCCTCGCAATACCCCTTGGTCCAGTCAAGCCTCATGAATGCTACAAGCCAGGAACACGAGGCCTCTTCATGCCTCCACATGGACCGGCAACCTGAAAACATCTTCCCTGGGGAACTTTTTGGGGCCTCTCCTCTCCCAGGTAGAGTTGCCGCTCTCCTCCTTCATGTCTCCGTTTTAACATGAGCAGGTTTTTATCACAACACATGCACCATGTTACAGTCATGTCTATCTCCTTCACAAGACTCCAAACGCTTTGGCAGCGGGGACCTCGTCCTCCTCCTATTTGCACATCCAGTGCCCCTGTAGTGCTTGGCACGTTACAGACGTTTTAGTGGGGGTTTATTGAATGGGGAGATACACGGATGATCAGATGAATAAGCGACATTTACTGCTTCCCAGGAAAATTACTATAAGGGTCTGAGACAAGGGAGCATGAGTGAAAATGAAGAGCAGGAGATTTATTGCAGTATTTTTTAGGAAAGGGAATGACTGAGCAAAATCCTAGAAGAAACTGAAGAAGATAGGATCAAGGTCGCGGGTAGAAGACTGGCCTTCACCTTTGTGAAGCATCTCAAGAGCCCCATGGCTTCACAGGGGACCACTATGGCAGGGTGGGGAAGGAGGCACTCTGCCGGTAAGCACTCTGCTCCTGAGACCGGATCCTTTGCTCACGCCTTGTCATGAGTCCCCACAGTATGCTGTTGGGACAGGAGGTGCTTGAAGGAGGCAGGGCTGAATGGGCCATGCTGGGGAATGGGTGTGGGCAAGAGGACAGACCGTGAGCTGGGGGAAGCAAGCCTGTCTGGCCCCACAAATAAGGGAGGTGGTGGAGAGATGGCAGAACATTATCCATGCCCTTGGCTAGAGCTTCTTTCCATATTCCAGATGGAGAAGCCCCTCCTGCTCCCCTAAAGGTGAGTGTTTGGAGGCAGCAGCATTGGGGGGGGGGCTCTTCCTTATGGACACTACTGCTCCTTTCTTCACAGACCCTTCACAGGGGGCTGGCACCTGGGTGGGAGGAGCCAAGAGGCCAGCAAGCTGAGGATACATTGATAAGACCAGAAGACGCTACTCGTTCTGCTCTTTGCCCCTCTTCCCATCATCCTTAGAGCCTTCGTTGCTTCCTAGGGACTGCAGCAGCCACTCATCAGTGAAGAAAGCCTTGGGATGTTTGAAGCTACAGTGGTCATTTCTGCTAGACCAGGATAAAGTGCACCACAACAGGACATATGCAAAAATACACACCCGCCACCCCAAACACACAGCTTCCCTCCTCTATGTGGGGCCTGAGGGAGTCTCAGTGGTGTAAACCTCTGAGGTTCAAAATATAAGTACACTTACTAGCACCTCTTGAGTGGATCCGCTAAGTTCAGCCCAACCGGCACATTTGATATTCAAAGGAACCTTATAGTGAATCCTTCCTGCAAAGCACGTAACTGTCTGGTAACATGAATCATCTCCTTATTTCACTTGCTCTAGCTTGCCTATGGTATTATGCTGCTGTCTGTTTATGCATGTGTCCCATGTGTCCTCCTCGCCGGCCTGGGATCTGCCCTTGTCAGGGTTCCTAGTGCCCAGCATAGGCCTGGCACATGAATGAAAGCAGGGGACAAAAACAGGGATGCAAGGGAGAAAGGGATGGGGCATGCCTACAGACTGGGCTGATTTTAAGCTCAGAGGGAGGGGAAGACTCGATAGGCTACTTAGAGGTCACCATGCTGGCTGTCCACAGTCAGGCTTAAAATCCTCTCCTTTAGGCCCTCTGTTGTGTAATAGTGTTGAAGATCCTGTTAAGATGGAGCTGTCTACGGGAAAAGAATATTGGCCATTACCACTGCCCACCATGCTTGTTCACCCCTCCAGCCCTCATGCATGCTCAGGCTAGAAGCCCAGCCCCTATCCACCCGTCCTGCTGGAGAATTCTTACCCATCCTTTCAAGTCTGTGCAAAACTTCCTCGTACTTCTCCAACACTTTGCCCATAACTCTTCGCACAGCGCTTATCTTGTATTATAATTATCTGTTTATGTGTCTATTTGCCTTGCTAGGCCATAGGCTCCCCAAGGGCAGGGGAAAATGCTTTATTCTTCCTTTTTAAAAAAATTTTTTTTCTCTGCTTCTGCACATACCCAAACACATAACTGCACCAATTCTGGTGTGTGGCGCTTGGTAGGTACTTAAAAGTTTTCCCAGTGGATGTTTTGTTCTTATAAGATTAGCTGGTGCTGCACAGACACACTGAGATTGTGGCACCAGAGGAAGGGGATGGAGGGAAAGGCCTGGTGTTCGGGGATGGGGAAGCAGGACAAAGTAGTGTAGTGGGAATCTTGATCAGCAGTGAGGATAACAGGTGCAGTGAGGTGGGTGATGAGAGAGGAAAAGGCCAGACCGACTAAATGACAGGTTCTGCCTTGGACCAGGCTTCTCTTGTCCTACGACACATGGAGAAAGCTTAGAGAGAGCCTCTGCTGACATTCTGGGAGCACCACAGGCTTAAGAAGGTGCTGGTTCATTATTATATTCTTTCTCAAGAATGAGATAGTTGCTAGCTCATTATCTTACTCTTTCTTCCAACTTCTCCCAGAAAAGGGAGCATAAGCCCCATTTTGCCTATGGGGAAATGGAGGCCCAGAGTGAGTATGAGGCCTGTTTGAGTCTGGGTATTGCAGGAACCCTTGGAACCCAGGCAAATGCTCCATCTCTTCCTACTTGATGCCCTCCACCCCCCTTCTCTGCCGCCAGCATTACAATTCCGAGGGCCTGACTTGGCTGTAGTCCCACTTGGCTCAACGTGTGACCGTGGCAAGCCCCCCGCCTGAGTGCTGCTGCACGGGCGTAATGAAGTGTGAAAGTGAGGGAATGGAGAAGGGGGGCAGGGCGAGGGTTGGCTCCTGTGAACAGGCACTCAGTACAGTTAGGCAGTCCCAAGGTGCTGGAGCGTGGGGTCCAACGGGAAAGCCTTCGCGAGACCAGAGCTGGGAGCCTGGGACTGGCGGGGCCTGAGTGGTCACTCAAAGAGCAAGAGGCCTCCTACCGACACAGGTGGGGAGAGGCCGGTCCCAGGTCCTGCGCTCCCCACTCAGACACAGCAGCTCCTCACTGCCCCGCAGGCTGTATCCAGGGTCACAGCTGAAGGACACAGAGCTTCCTGCAAAATGGCCTCCGTCATGAACCTTGTAGCCAAACTGGGGGGTTCCAGGATCCTCACACTTGATGAGTTCAAAACCTGCTCAAGAGAGGAGAGAGAGCGTAAGTGAGACCTGGCATGGCAGAAGCCACACGTCCCTCCCTCCCTCCCTCAAGGTGAAGGCCATGTCCTCACGGAAGCCAGCAGGCATGTGCCCCTGGCTTCCACAGGCCTCACTGCTTGGGGGACCCATGCGGCTCTACTCAGGGGAGGTGCAGCGTGCAGGATTCGCTCTCTGCTGCTGCGTGGAAATGGCTTCAGCTCTTTCTCCCAGGACAGCTTTTAATAGTTTTCAGACATAGGGTCTGGGTTTTCTATTTCCTTTGTTTGACCCCCAGAGCATTTTGTTAGCAGGGCTGCTCTTTCCATTTGGCTCCCTGAGACCTTCCGATGGGATCATGTAATAGGGAAACGTCACTTCAAATGCATGTTTCAAAGTTCAATTACGTTCTGTTTAAATACAGTCTATTGAGAAAGGCTGGAGAAGGCTTATGCAGACCGTCTCTACGAAGCACCTGCTCTATGGCGCTTCACACTCATTATCCACAGGGGTCTTGCAGGGAGGGGTGATGACCTGCGTTGTACAACCGAGAACACTGGCCTGGTTCAATAAATGGTTCCAAAGTCACACGTTCTCAGACGATGGGGATGGAATTCGCATGTGACTTTATTCAATCCTCTTCCCTGATATGCCTGCTGTACCAGGCCCAGAGCCCTAGGCCAGATGCCCTGGAGCCTAGGCAAGAGGAATCTTGGGTGGATTCACTGGTTTTCTAACAGCTTTACTGAGATATACTTCACATACCGAACACTCGCCCATCTGCAGTGTTTGATGCACTATTAGTATATTCGCGGAGGGGTGCAACTATCATCACAACCAACCTTAGGGTCTTTTCATCACTTCTGGAGAAACCCTATACACATCCCTCTTTGCCCTTGGCAACCACCAATTTCCTCTCTGTCTCTATGGATGCGCCTGCCCCGGACAGTTCGTATAAACAGATCGTATAACATGTGGCCTTTGTGACTGGCTTCCTTCACTTCGCAGTGTTTTCAAGGTTCATCCATGGTGTCGCGTGAATCAGCCCTTCATTCCTTTTTGACAGATGAGTAAATTCCACTGTATGGCTGGATACATCACATTTTGTTTATTCATTTATCAGCTGATGGATACTCACTGCATTTTAAAATAACCCAGAAAAGCACATTTCTTGGCATCTCCTAGGCAAGTACAGGAGCTCAAATCAATGAACACAAGGGCCGTGAAGCCCAGGTGTGAGCATGTAATCCCAAGTACCCCAGGGCTGCGTACAAACCTGGGTACTTTCTGTTTTTGAAATCTCGGGAGTAAAAGTCAAAGCTAAGACCACGACTGAAATCTTTAGGGAGTAGTGCAAAAGAACATAATTATACATTAGTGTTTTCACGTTTTGCATCTGGCTGTAGCCGAACCTTATTTTATAAATGCTGTGATTAGGAAAGGCTTTGTTTGGTTGCTTTAGTTAAAAGCCTTGGCGTTTGTATTTTGGAAGTATTAGTGAGTAACAGGTATGTGTGACTCTCAGTTATCCACAGATGCAAAACTTAGAGTAGATGTCAAGTGACTGCTTACCCAGAGCACAGGCACAAGGTCTTAGAGGAACAGTCCACTCAGCATGTCCCAGTCAGAGAAAACAGAACCTTCTAAATGAGGAGGGATGTCCCGGAGCCCGACCTCCCTGTTTGGGGGACCAGGGAAAGCCTGACTTATAGTCCACTGCAATGCAAGAAGGACTTACTGGAAAATTGCAGCTCAAAGCCCTTGCTGGTGTTTTCGGCGTCAGTGATGAAATCAAGCCACAGACTGCTGGATGTGCTGTTCAAAGTCACCCCCATCATCTCTGAACGGCTGAACACCCCCAGCAAACGGGCAGAGTTGTTGTTGCCGTCATAGACCTGGATGTACGAGAGGACCCCAAACCTGATGTCAGCATGGCCTTATTTTGAACAACAGTTTCTCATCCCATAGCCTGCATTCCCAGACTTCAGCACCAAGCCCAACTTTGGAGGGGTCATGAGCATCAGACGCAGGGAAGATGGCACAGGGAGCTAGCAACGGAGGGAGTCGTCAGCCCCTCTCGTCTCACCTCAGTGCCATTCTGTGCTCAGCCCGTCTCGGTGTGAATCCAGCCTCTAGAAACTGGTTGCTGTTCTAACTTTTCCAGTGGAGCTCTGCTCTGCCCCCCAACCCCCAGATGGCACTGGCTTCCTCTTCAGGAATCTGGGGAGGCCAGGATGGGGCCGCCTAAAGGCCCAAGCCATCTGTTCCTGCAGACAGGCACACTGAAAGCATTCGACATCTCTACACTGCTAAACAGTCCTGTCCTTCCAGACAAGACAACTGTCCTTCTGCCCAGCCCCACCCCACTGTGGCAGTGGCCTGTCTTGACTACCCTCCTAGACATGGCCCCTGGGATCTGGCAGCACAGAGTTAAAATGACCCACGTGTCATGGTGCCTTTCCTTTCCCTAAGCTCATTCTCTGCCCCTTCCCTCCTAAATTGAGGGCTCCAGCAAGGGCCTGCTGGGCTTGCCAGGGGTGGAAGCATGCAGGCATCTGGCTTCCCCGACGCCCATCTGTCCCCTGAACTTCTGAGCACTAGCAAAGACAACCATCATCAGAATAATGAACTGGCTCCCCAGGTTCTGAGGTTGCTGCTCCTTTCCAGATAATTGTACAAATAACAACAGAAGTTGTGATTGAGTGAAGGACCCCCCTAGTGCTCTGGTAAATATCAAAGATGGGATCTATGGGTGGGTGATGAATATTTGTGCATGGCTCAGGATGTGGTGCCAGCTGCCAGCAAATTGGAACAATATTTCCATTCTACTATTTATGAAGCAAAGCTTTCTAAAAGAAGCCATCCTTCAAGCTAACAGTGCTGTATATTACAGAGATTTGTTCAGGCCCCTGGGAGCCTCAAGTCTGTTTCCTGATTCCACGTACAATACCACTGATAGATGGAGAGAATTCTAGAGTTCCAACAGACAGAGAGACGACACCAGTTCAAAGAGTTTAGCCCACTGGGGCATCCAAGTTGCTAAATAAAAATATTTGTACCCATGAACACATATTGGAATTAATTGATCGAGGATTAATCGTCAACACTTGCTGATGTCAAAATATGAGAAACATAAGAGAAACAACCAGCTATCATGAACACCACTACTCATGGAGTCATTTTGCTAAAAAAAGAAAAAAAAATCAATCCTGAATTGTATCAAGTCACTGGATCCAATTTTAACTTATAGGAAATACAGAGGACAGAGCGATATATGAAATGATACTCTGGAAATATGTTCGACAAAACCCAGAATACGAAAAATTCCACTGGGCAAGTTACCTGACTTCCCCGACAAACAAATTACAAGGGATGGAGGGGAAAAAAAAGATGGAGGCAGAAACCTACTGCTTAAAAACCATATGAAACAACCAATCCAATGTATGGGCCTTATTTGGATCCTGATTCAAATAAACTATAAATTAAAAAAAAATATAAGGACATTTATGAGATAATTGGAAACTTGAACATTCATTGGATATATGATGATGTTAAGAGATTGCTGTTAATTAATAAAAGTATAATGGGAACAGGATTATTTCCTTAATTTCCAAGCATAATTCATTCTAACTCATTAAGGACAAAAATGTTCATAATGTGTCATTATGATAAAACATTCATTGCAGAAAACATAAAACAGAAGAGCACACAGAAGATAAAAACAACTTTCAGCACTCACAACATTTTGGTGACTATCTCCCCAGACTTTGTTCTATGCATGCTTTTCTTTCGTTCTTTTTCTTTTCGTTTCTTTCTTTCTTTCTTTCTTTCTTTCTTTCTTTCTTTCTTTCTTCCTTCCTTTCCTTCTTTCTTTCTTTCTTTCTTTCTTTCTTTCTTTCTTTCTTTCTTTCTTTCTTTCTTTCTTTCTTTCTTTCTTTCTTTCTTTCCCTTCCTTCCTCCCTCCCTCTTTCTTTCTTTTTCTTTCTTTCTTTCTTTCTTTCTTTCTTCCTTCCTTCCTTCCATCCTTCCTTCCTTTTCTTTCTTCCTTCCTTCCTCCCTCCCTCCCTCCCTCCCTTTCTTCCTTCCTTCTCTTTCTTTCTTTCTTTCTTTCTTCTTCTTTCTTTCTTTCCCTTCCTTCCTTCCTTCCTTCCTTCCTTCCTTCCTTCCTTCCTTCCTTCCTTCCCTTTCTTTCTTTCTTTCTTTCTTTCTTTCTTTCTTTCTTTCTTTCTTTCTTTCTTTCTCTTTTCCTTCCTTCCTTCCTTCCTTCCTTCCTTCCTTCCTTCCTTCCTTCCTTCCTTCCTTCCTTCCCTCCTTCCTCCTCCTCCTCCTCCTCCTCCTCCTCCTTCCTTCCTTCCTTCCTTCCTTCCTCCTCCTCCTCCTCCTCCTCCTCCTCCTCCTTCCTTCCTTCCTTCCTTCCTTCCTTCCTCCTCCTCCTCCTCCTCCTCCTCCTCCTCCTCCTCCTCCTCCTCCTTCCTTCCTTCCTTCCTTCCTTCCTTCCTTCCTTCCTTCCTTCCTTTCTTTTACAAAAACAAGATCCAACTATAGATACTATATGGTAACCTGCTCTTTCACTTAATATAATGTTCATTTTTTCGGAGCATTAAATATTTTTCCCCAACAGCATTTAAACAACTGCAGGAATTTTCATCATAAAATTAAACCAACCCACACTATACTTATTCACACATCATTGTCCAAAATGTGGGCCCAGGCAGATAAGAGGCATTCAATGAAAGTACAATAATTAAATAAACCAATGTTTTCTTCTAGTATTTTGTCCTTAACTCCACCTGGAATTCATTTAGGCATATGATAGGAGATAAGAGTCTACTTTTTTCTCCTTGGTTGATTAGCCATTTAACCAAACACTGTAAATATTCCATCCACCACCAGTTTTAAATCCACCTTTATCACATAAATAGTTATACACATTTGGTTTTGTCCGGCACGTTTCTATTCTACTCTATTTCTATTGTGCTACCTACTTGTCTTTTCCTGTGCACGACCCACACCATTTTAGTTACCATAGCTTTATCATATACTTAAATATTTAGTAGGGCAAGTCCGTTCTCATTTGTCTTCTTTTAACTTAAAAAAATTATTTTCCCATGTTTATTCTTCTAGGTAAACTCAAGATGAACTTTCTTAAATTAAAAAAAAAAAAACACCACCACCACACCTCCTGTCCCCCCCCAAAAAAAGACGACACCCCAAAACAACTTGTGTAATTCTGACTGATTAACATCATAGGTTATGGGTTAGTAAGAGAAAAAGTCCACCTCCATGATTTTGAATCTTCTTACTCATATACATGGCATCTGGCTCCATTTAATCAAGTTGTTCTGTATGCCTTTCAGTAAAATTCTGTATTTATTTTTGGGCATCCTTATATTTTTTATTGCAGTTGGGAATTGGGCCTTTGTGTACATTTATTTTCTCACAGAATATTGCCTGTCTATAAGAATGCTCTGATGGTCCAGTTCATCATTATATACAGGGGATGGACTGGTCTCCGACAAATCCGAGAGAATCTGTACACGTCCATTACACCTGACCTTCTTGTTTCTATCAGATGTTTTTATTTTCTTCATCTTTGTTGCAGTATAATTGACAAATAGAAATTGTATATAATTAAGGTGTACAACTTGATACTTTGATGCACACGTGCTGTTACATCTGACATGACAGTTCAGTGAGATGGCTGGCTTAAGGACAGCTTTGTCCACACAGTTACAAACAATGCAAACACTCCCAGGGATGCTGCTACATGTCTGCTTGTACACGTGCTCGAGTTTCTCTAGGGCAGATGCCTGGAATGGAGAAGCTGGTTGCTGGGAAGGCGCATCCTCAATTTTGTTAGATATTGCCAGATTGCTCTCCAAAGAGTAATACAAATTTAATCTCTCACTGACACTGTATGACAGCTTTCATTGCTTTGTCTCTTTGCCAACACTTGGTATTTTCATGCATTCTAATTTTTCCCAATTTGATGGGTGTGAAATGGTTATCTTGTTTTAATTTGTATGTCTTTGATTATCACCGAGGTTGAGCAGCTTTTCATGCGTTTATCCGTAACTCTACTTTCCTCTTATGTGGGTTGCTTGTTCATATCCTTTGTTTATCCATGAATATGAAACCTCCCTGCATTTCGATTATATGTCCTTCAAAATAAAATTTCATAGTTTTCTCAGTAAAGACTATGCACATTTTTAAGACTTATTCCTAGGTGTTTTATAGTTTTTGCTTCTACTCTGAATGAGATCTTTTTTTTCTTTTCTGATTATGTTTGGTTGGTTGTAGACACATCAGCCACTTTCCTGAATTGTCTTCTTGGTTCTGATAGTCAATCCATCAATTCTTCTGTATTTTCTAAATAGAAGAGACAATTTTATATATTCCTTTCTAATTTTTATAGTTTCTCTGTTCCTTCTCTGATCTGATTGTGATGGCTTGAATCTGCAGCACAATGTCGAATACTACTGGAGATAGCACAACTCTGGTCTTGCTCCTGACTTTACTGGAAATCCTCAGGAAGTTCTGTCATTAAGAATAATGTTTGCTATAAGTGTTGGCAGGAACTTTTTTTTCCCTATTAGATTAATAAAGTTCCCTTCACAGTTTTGAGATATTTTAAAATCATGAATGAGTACTGAATTTCATCATGTGCTCTTTTGGGATGTACTGGGAGGATTACGTATTTTTGGCCTCTGATCTGTTTATAGGATATGAGGTTGAACCACGTGAAGTTGCTGATATGGGACCAATTTTGACCTACAAAAATGTCAATTTCATAGGGTTTGCTTACTGTGTAACACTGTGAGCTTTTCTAATATTGACACACCCTCACATTCCTGGAATCAATCCCGCTTGGTCACTTTTGCTTTCATACACAGCTAGATTGAATATGACATTGTATGTAGGGTGTTTAGATCTATGATCATACGTGACTGGTCTAATAGTTTGTTCTTCTATGGCTCTTCTTCAGTCTGCTATCAATATTTCTACTTGCCTCATTTAAATAAAATGAGTGAGGAGATAGATGCCAATTTTTCTCTTTTCTGAGTCAGTTTGCTTATTGGATTATTAATTATTCCTTGAACTTTTGTTAGTTTACCTGTAAAATAGTCAATGCCCGGGGCCCTTGAGACAGGATATGGGGGCGGATGTCCAAATTTTTAAGTAAGTATTGGTTTATTCAGATTTTTATCTTTTCTTGATACTAGTACTTTTTAATCTATCAAAATGTCCATTTTACCTAAAGCATTCAGATTTCCTAGCTTATATAGTTGTTCCTAAATATTTTCTGATTGTTTCATAATCTCTACTTCATCTCTAACTATGTTCCTTTTTCCGTTCCTAAAATTATATATCGGTGGCTTCTTTATTCCTTGATCAGCCCTGCAAGGTTCGTGTTTTTTATTAGCTATTTTTCAAGGAACCAGTTGGTTTTATTGACAATCGCTATTGCTTTTTAGTTCTATTTTTTCAGTCATTTTTGACTTTACCTTTAAAAAAGCCTCCTTCTCCCACTTCCTTTGGATTTATTGTTATATAATTCATGCTACCCAACTCCTTATTTATTTTTAACCTAGATGATGCATCAGAGACTAACAGAGGTATATTGAAATCTTCCACCATGACTGTAACTTTATTAAATTCTTTTTTACATTTCTAGCAGCTTTTATTTAATTTATTCATGCTATGTTATTTGGCACATAAAGTTTGACTGTGGATTGATTGTACATTTTATTAACATAAAAGAATCCTCTTTTTTAATTTCCTTATGAGGTGTGAGAGAAGTTCTCAAAGTCATCTTGTAATAAACTGATTTCATTTTCCTGTGCTTTACTCTCTTCCACTCAGTGCCCCCATCCCATTTTTTAATTGGGGATCAGGTTTCTCATCTTTATTTAATCTTTCCTCATCTCAGATTGCTCTGTTTTCATTAATGCCTATTTTTGTGTCATAAATATAAGATTCTCCCAAATCCTGTTAAGAATACAAAGTAGGAGCTGCTTTTAAAGTCTGTCTTCTTCGTCACTTACAGAGGGGCAATCAGCTCTAACTCTTCAGAAAGGTCCCCTTCTTCTGATCTATGGACTATTTACACATATTCAGTTAATTTTCTTGTTAGCACACCATTACAGAGGGAGTATAAAAGAGAGGAATGGAAATGCCCAGTGGTCTCTCGAGGGGAGCGCAGGAATTACATGAGAAGAGGCCACAGAAGGAGCTTTCCCTGCTCCTGGTGCTGAAGTAAGTGTGTGTGTGTGTGTGTGAGTGTGGCACCTCTTTCCTAATGAGCCTGACCACTCTTGTTAGGCACCAACCATGGCATTGCCTTACTTCATCTGGCTTGCCAACAAAAGCCACATGAAGCCCAGAATGTCCCGCCGAGAAGGAATGGTGGCTCTGCGTGGTCTCTCAGACCTAGTACAATTCCAGAGGGGCCAGTGGTGTGGACATCTGGTCCCTGCCAGCAGTGCCATGGCGTGTCCTCGGCTCCAGGCTCTGCTGCTCTGAGCTAGGTGGCTGGAGATGTGTTTTTCCTTCTGGTTTCTAGCACTTCATCCACAGTCAGGATTTCACTTCGCTTACGTGAATCATAGTTTGATTAGGCCCTTTCTCCATCTGGACTCTTTTTTGGATATTCCATTTGGCAAAAATTCCTTTAAGTGATATGTAAATGGTACCCCTGCCTAATTTCCGGTCGTGAGGCCACAGTCCTCCGCTTTTATATCCTTTCAGTCATTTTAATGGGGACCAGCAGAGGATGTAATTATGTATATCCATGTGCTTCATTTGCCCTCTTGAGCTGGAAGTCGTCTTTCCATTCTATTGCAATTTAAAGGCCTTTCCTGTCTTGTTGATGTCAGGTCAAAATTTTGGTGGGGGCCAAAATAAAAGGAATCAGTTCTAGGAGACAAGCTCAAGTGTGAGTAGGGGTGCGGTTTAAGGAATTTTCAGTTATTAAATGGATCAGGGGTCACAAATGCAAGCAAAGAGCCATTTCATGCGTCAGAAATACAAGACTATGTAGAAAGTTTGGAGAGTGGTCAGATGCATGGAATATTGTATCTTGGGCAATAAATAAGGTGTGGAGGAGGTGACAGGTCTCCTTGGTCAGGAGCTCAGGTGTGCACTGGGGTGTCTTTGGAGGGACAAGAGAGACCTCAGGATTAGGAATCCACCAGTGTTCTTGTAGGTGGGTGAATTCTAGCAGGTGAGGGCGAGGGCGGATCTCCTCGGAGCCTACTACTGCTCTGGGCAGCTCCCGCACACGTTCTTGTGAAGGCGGAGCACAGTGACACGCTGGCCCAGCAGTGCCGGGCAGCTGACGTGGCTGCAGGGCTGTTCTGAATCCTACCTGGGGAGCCATAACCCTGGGTTTCTCTTAGTTCTGAAACAGTTCTGCACCTGTTCATGTCGCAGGTTCTCCACCCTGAGGAGAAGACTTAGAACAGGAAGGGGTTCCAGGAAACCACCCCATCTCCCTGGTGCCTTGCCCTCCCTTCCCCAGGCCCTGTTCTATAGAAGTCTTGGGGTCCTGGGGTCCCGTGAGTGGCCTTCCAGCCAGGTCAAGGCACAGCCTTCTGAGGAGGACACTACAGAGGTCTGGACACAGGAGAAAGAGGGTCTTCTTTGACAAGAAGGCTGAGCCCACCATTAGACGGCTGGGTGGTAGGGCCAGCTGGGCAGGGAAGTCTGGGAACATCCCCTGGAGATATAGGAATTCATACCCTGCAGGACTACCTGGGGTCCTGCCTCCTACACAAGTCCTCCCTGACCCCTGACCTGGGTTTTATGGCTCGAGTCTTTCCCTTCTTACCCTGAATGCCTCAGAAAGTCTCTCTTCTGTCTTTTGAGCTGCTCACCTAATCCCGAGACAGACTTGGACAGGGCAGTTGGGTGTGCACACCTGTTGACTATGTGTTAGGTGCGTCTCTGAATCTAGACCACCATGCGGAAGAGGCTCAGGCACCAGCCGTGCTCCATGTGACCTCTGGCGGCCAAGGAGCCCCTCCCGGTCCTATCAGGCCAGACACACAGAACTGCTACTATATACTCCCTTCAAAACCTGAAACTTAGAAGTTATGTCTCCAAAATTCCTTCTTCTGCAGGGTTGATGACAGTCTTCATGCAAGAAGTGCTCTGCATTTCATCAAAGCCATCTGCAGCACTGGAGACAGGAAGTCACTCTGGCCTGGCTGGCCCCGGTTATATCCTCTGAGGTTCTGGTGTGGACGATGAACACATGGATGGAGAGAGGCGAGGTCTGGGGGCTGCCTGAATACATGGCCCTTGGAAATTATGAAGTCTTGTCTATTGCTTGCTTAAAAGGAGATTCACTGTTTTTCTGTCTGGGGAGCTCAGAGGTTGCAAAGTAGAGCTGAAGAAGCCAGTAATTGGGCCCGAATCCCCACTCGGCCACTTCCCATTTCTCTTCTATTTCAGGTATATCCGGTCCCAACCAGTCATCTCATGGGCTCAAGGATAATCAGGTAAGAGTGAGAAACACCTTCCAAATGCACACACACACACGCACACCCCCAGAGAACACATGCCCCAGAGAGTGAGTCAAGAATAGCAACTCTGCATAAAAAGCACAGTACACTCATCATATCTAGAGAAAATCCTAAGGGATGGGTATTATTTAATGCTTTCTCTTTGGGTTTTTCAGAAGAGTGACCTCTGATTGTTTCTAATGTCAAGACTTCTCGGGCTGTAGGGAATAAAACTGTATTAGGATAAGCTAAAAAGTTTCTTGGCATAGGATAAAAATGGACACACTCTGTGAGATTTTCCTTATAATCCATTTCAGTGAGGAAGCTCTTTGATAAATTCTCCGGAGTCCACTCTTTGATTACACACATACTCACACACCATATATTACTGGAGATACACACGAATCACATACATGCAAGGACATGCAAATCATAGGTGTGCTCAGTGTTGTAACGACCCCCTTTCTATAATCAAGTCCCATCACCTCTTTGCCTGACACGTAACTTGAATCCACTTGCTTTAACCCCGCTGCCACACATGGGCCATCGCCACGGCACAACGAGCTACTAGTCTACTGAAACATATACCCAAAATGTCCCCAGGTGCGCACACACATAAGAGACACAGAGACACGTATGCACACACACAGGTCCCTCAAACCAAGCCAGCACCTAGACTCAGATACACACACATGTGGAAATGTACATATAAAAGGATCCAGTTCCATGAACACGTGTCTACACAAACGCACATGCATATTCTTTGAGCTCTTCACTATCCAGCTTGACGGTCAGAGTTCATGAAGGAAAACCTGACCTACTGGCCCCTCCAGCTGAATGTATGATTATTTATCACACGGTCAGCCTGTTCTCTACCACACATGTATTTGAGACTAGCCAGTTCAGAAGTACACTTGAAAGCCCAATTCTTAGACCCTCACAGACCCTTCTCTTTTGGGTTCCCATCTTCCTCCAGATGAGTGAGGACAATATCCTGGAACTCAGGAGGGAAGATGAAAGTTTGGGTCATTCCCGCAGAAGTAAATGACTAGGTGCTGAGGGCACTGTTGCCTACTGTCCCTGACACGCTCTGTGAGACCTAGTGGTTTTACCTTGAGGACATCTCCTTCTGACAGTTCAAACGTCCTGGCTTTAAGCTGAATGCCTTTCCCCGGCTGGGTCTGGATGGAGTAGATGCATTCGTGGTTGTTATTGTAGTTCACAGGAAAGTTGGGGGACAGCAATGTGCCCTGAGTGCCTGTGACTGAATTCCCACACTCAGCTGGAAAGAGAATCACAATAATCACCGGTTAACCCCTATCAGCTACATCCGGAAAACAACTCACAGTGCTGGAGGACCTTACAAGGATGACACATTGTTTGCTCTTCGGCCTGCCCAAATGCTTGGTTGTCTGTCCATTCGTTTGCCTGTCTGTAGGACTGCTTATCAAAGTTGTTGTTTTTTTTTTTTAACATATCTGCCCACCTGTAGTTTTGCCCTGTTTATCTCTCTTGTTCTGTGTGTCTGTCTCTCTTCTGCAGGAATAGAAATGAACCCACCAGGCATCCTGTACTTTCTTAGTGGCATGAGGCAGCCCTTCCCCACACCCGTTCATCTAGTATCATAGCAACAGAATGACTGAGGAGGATGTCAGGGGTGGATGGGGGTGGTCAAGTGAGGAGAGACGAATCCTTTCAGTATCAGAGGCTAGAAACTCAGAGGGGTCAATGTTGAATAATTATCGCTAGCATCTTCCAAACTTCAGTCATTAGTCACAACAACCAATCCCATAAGGCAGGCATAATTATCATCCTTATTTCAAAAGTAAAGAATCTGGTACTTAGCAGTTCAGATCAAGTCTGTCCATTTACCAAGAGGAGGTGGATGAGAATTCAACCCTCCTGGTCTTAGAATTTCAGGCCACTGAGGCTTTGGGGAAACTTTTAGCACAGACCCACTGAAACCCTGTTTCTTTCAACAGCTAATGAATTCACAGCCTCTTCTTGACATCTTTTTCTCCTCCTCCAGAATTAGTTCTTCTTTCCCCATTGTTCCTGTACTTTTATTTATAGCAGTCATCACATTTTATTTCACCCATTTGTTAACATTTCTGTCTCTTCCACTGTTGATCCTTTAGGGCTGGGTGCTAGTTCTCTCTCCCCAGCCCCCTCAGTGCCTGGGTGGGTAGGGCCTGAGCAGGAGAGACGGGAGGGAGCTCAGTGGCAGGGCATGGCTGCAGAGCCCCACAGCTGTCCCTCTAGGGTCTTTAATAGTTGTAAAGCCCCTCCCTGTGCTCCCTGGTATCAGAGGGTCTGTCACATTGCACCCCAACTGCTTGTTACTTGCCTGAAATCCCCACCCAAAATGTGAGTTACTTGAGGGCTAGGGTCATGCTTAATGAATCTAAACTTCCAAGGCTTAGCCCAGATTGTCTGTAAAATAAATATTTGCGAAATGAGTGAATGAATGAATATGGAGGACACAGACCTCAGAAGATGCACAGTCCTAAAAATAATTAGGTTCCAGAAGGATGAAAATACAAGTCCAGATGGCAGGCACATTACTTGTATGGACATATGGGGAATTGGGAGCACATCTTGAATCTCTGAGGTTGATGGTAGCAAGTCTGCTTTCTCCAAACCAACCCTCGGTGTCCCTATTCTGGGCACAGTCATTGGTGGAAGGGCCCTGAGGTCAATCAATGGGGCACACAGTTAGCACTAATAGTCCTAAGCCTGAAGTGTACTAGGTCAGGACAGTGTAGATAGAGCTTGTGATATAGGAACATTCAGAGTTGAGCCTCTCGTGGTCTTAGTTATACCCTTGTGTGTTCTCTTGTCCCCAAGGCTGCTCCTTAGACCTTCGAAGGCAGTGTCCGTGTCCCAGGACAAGTCCTTGCTTTTTCAATAGGCCCATTCCCTGGGCTCTGTCCAGTTCAGGACAGCTTCACTCTCCTAGTTTACATAAGCCATTCCTACATACTGAATGTTCGTGGCCTCAAGCCAAATCCATACATTGACGCCCTAATCTTCAGTGTGATGGTATTCCAAGGTGGGCCCTTGGCAGGTAATTGGGGTTAGTGACCCCACAAGCTGAGGAACTGACCAGAGCCCTCTCTGCCTTGTAAGGACAGCAAGAAGACTGCCATCTTCAGGCTAGGAGAGGAACTTAACTAGACACTGAATCCGCGGGCACGCTGATCTTGGACTGCTTGGCTCCAGAGCCATGAGAAATAAATATCTGGTGTTTAAGCCACCCACGGTATTTTCCTATAGCGGCCTGCACTGACCAAGGTGGTTATCATTTGTCTTAAAGCCTGTCTGCAAAGTGTCCAAATGTGCATAACGAATATGCTGAACTGGGGCATACGACTAAAGTGGTAACTGTGGACAGGAGCCCTGTGGGCATTTTCTGGGGGCCCGGAGACGAGGGTGGGGATTTGGGGAGGGGGTGCTGAGGGCTGTGCACATGTATTACCCAGTCGTGTCACGTGGGCAGCACCCTGAAGCAGCTCTGCATTATTTCTGGAGTCACACACTATTCCCCTCCATCTAGGGAGAGGCATGGGGAGCAGTAGGATGAGCATGGACTTTGGAGTCAGACAGCTGAGTTATATCAACACTCAGACCTTGGTCTCTTCATCTGCCTTTACCTGGGCAATAATAGCATCCATATAAGACTACAGAGAATAAATGCATGAGATTTTGTGATAAAACAAGTGAGCATGTGGGAAGTGGTTAGCATATAGTAGGCTCTCAACAAGCGTTATCTCTGCTCTCTTTCCCCATCTATCTCAGGTGAATCTATGCAGCTTACCTGATTCCATCTGGAGCCCTAAATGCCTGTGCTCTGGGGCTGGTGGAAAGCCTGAGGAACTTCTTAGAAGTATGCATTAGCTGCCCATTGTTCACAGCACCCTCACTAGTCCTGATGCCTCTTGCCCTCTGCCTCGTTCCTAAATTTGGCTTAAGCCAAATGAAGCATGGCTTTGGCATGTTATTGGACACCTTCCCTGGCCTTGGCTTCCTGCATGATAGCTCTGTGGTCACCACTGCCCCAGTATCCTCTCCCCCACAGCCCGACACCTTGATGAGGAGAGACACAGAGCTGGTAGCTTCAGATGGGGCCAGTCCTTGGCCGATCACCAGGGCCTGACTCCCTGCCAGGGCCTTTGTCTCAGGCACCAGGGAAGGTACAGGAAGGTAGAGGGACATGACACTTGCTTCCGGGAGAGTTTCCAAAGTAACAGGGGAGCTGAGCAGATGCACTGAAAGCTAAACACAAGCATCAACGGAAACAAATAAATGTTCCAGAGAAACAAACAGTCATATGCACAGGAAAGTCCTGCCACTGACTGGGGCGTCTGTGACTTCTGTCATCTCCATCAGAAGAGGTCTCGTTAAGGGCAGGGGCTGTGTCTTATCCATCAGTCTGGGGCTCTGGAGGCAGAGGGTTCACTCTTCTCCATCACACCGGGGCTCCCAAGGACAGGGCCATGTCTCCTTCTGCAGACCGGGGCCCTTGGAGTCAGGGCTGTCTCTTTCACATCGAGTCCAGGGGCCCCTGAGGTCAGGTTACACCATGAATTAGAGCCCAGGGCTGTTCATCTTCTTCACAGCTGGGAATGTTTCCTGGTAACGCGGTGTGGGCTAAGACATCCAATTTACACCCACAGTGCCTGTGGCAACTGGGAGCGTCCCCAGGGTGGGCATTCCCATGAAACCTCTAGCCTGAGGCTCTGTTGCAGGGCTGGTGGTAATTAGAGGTGATTATAATTGCTGTGCATTATTAATAACACACGAAACAGAAGACAAATGTAATAATGAAAATGTTGTGAGGTGTCATGAACACACAGTAATTGGAATAATAAGTTAAAGAATGAGTTTATGTAATGAGATCAATGAGGCAAGAGCTTAAGGAGTGTGTGCATCTGCGGTCCTGGATAATCCCATTCAAGAAAAATTTCCCCCAGAACTACTTAGCTGAGGATGTTTTCCTGGAGAAGGAAAGAGCTGCGGGGGGCCAGACATACACTGAACCTACATGAGGGAACATGTAGGTCAGAATGTGCGTCTGGGTCAGGGTGGGTGGAGGCTCTGGGGGATGGTTACGGGAGAAAGGACAAACTTTGGGATGATTTAACTGGTCAAAATGGAATTCTGCACATATTTGTCTTAATGTGTGCCCTCTGAGACTGTAAAAAGTTATTGGTTATTGATAAATAACAATAAAAAGCTTACTGGCAAAATGGTGACCATTATACGGCAGCCCACGGGTTTATGGAGATTATGTCATCTAATCTGGAATGAAGCCTGTGAGTTACACAGTCTCGTCTCTGGGGCTGAGGGGGTTTGGTGGCCTGCCCGAGATTCTAACAGCTGGTAAGTGGCTGAGCAGAGACCCGACCTTGACCCTGTGTGACTGCGCAGCCCCAGCCAGGCCCATCTCGCCAGCCTGTTTACAACTGTCCTCCACCGAGCTGCGGGCTCCACGGAGATGCCTCCAGCTGGGCTGACCTCATGGCCGCTGCTTCAGTCAGTGCAGTGCTGCTTCTAGCTCTCTGGCATATTGGGGTCTCATGCAAGATTTCACTGTAAGCGCGAGTACCATGCTAACAGCAAGCACTAACCAGCCTGTGTTCCATCGGCCCTGTGCTGAGTCCTGAGTGAGCAGAGCCATCAACCTTATAAATGAGGGCTGGCCCGCAACTGTCCCCACTCCCTGGGATGTCACTCTACCTCCCCCCACCCATGGGGCCCGGAGCTCTGAACAGCCTTCATCAGAGCCTGGCAAGGAGGTTAGGCCTCTCACCCAAGGTCTCACTGCGGGCAAGTGTGTGCTAAGGCAGTCCCCAAACCCAGGCCTCTTGGTCCATGTGTGTTTCACTACCTCACAGCAACTGACTAACGTTTGGCCCACCCCATTAGTGAAGCAAAATGAAAGCACGTGACCACCTACCAACACACCTTGGCAGAGGCGAACTCCACAGGCGCCGTCTGCCCCCCAGGCACGTGATGCGGGCCGTGCCCTCCAGACGGTACCCGGGGAAGCAGGAGAAGGTCAAGGTGTCGCCTACGCCGAACTGTAAGCCCTTCCGGATGCTGTAGGCTGGGACCTCAGGCTCCTCACAGGGCTCCAAGTCATATTCTGGAAAAGCAGCAGGAGAGCTAGGGTCAGAATATGAAACATACAAACACCAGGGAGAAAAGGGCCAGAGATAAAGACAGAGGTCAGAATACACACACACTGATCCACAGAAGGTAAAGAGAAAGGAAGAAGGATCCTAAGAAGAACAGAGGCAAAGAGACATACAGCGAGGTGAGTAACATCACGCTTCGGGCGGTGGGGACGCCTCGCCACTGCAAGCAGAGAGAGGACAGGCGTTTCTGGAAGCATGCTTCCTGGGAGCATTTATGAGGATCCTTGACCTTTCCCTCCTCTGTCCCTTCATCCCCCTATTAACCCCAAGCCTCAGGGCTCAAAGTCTCTCCTGCCTCTCTCTCCCTAGGCATTGACCCAGATAAATTCAATCAGCTTGGTTCTAGAAGGTCAGCACGTATGACCCAGCCGAGGGCAACTTCCATCGGAAGAAAGAATCTGAATGCTTCAGTCAAAGCTATGTCTCGGCAATGCTGGCGCTTGAGGCAGATGGCAAGCATGACGGGGTGGCATTTATCAGCCTGGGATCTGCCCCATACCTCTAGAGATGGCACAGAAGCGACAGTTTCCATTGTCCCCAAGGGTATCTGCCTTCTGGGACACAGTGCCCTAGGGCTCTATGTGGTAAAGAGAAGGAGGGTCCCTCAGATGGGATGAGGCACAGTGGCTGGATATGTCCCACAGGCCAGAACCACCCAGGCACATGGCTGGTGGCTTCTGCTGGAAGGACAGTGTGGGGCTGAGCTGGGCCACATCCCAGTTCCTAGAGGCCAGCTATCTCCTGCCCATCCTGGGGGAATCCGTGGGACAAGAAGGGAGACTCTGGGAAGCAATGGGATAAGAGTGGTGGGGGTACTTAGGACCAGAGCAGTGAAGGGTCATTTTCTTTCTGAATGATGAATTAAAGAGCTTCTCGGGATTCCTAAACACAGAGATAAATCTATTACTACTAAATTAGCATTGGTGAGGAAGTCCCCAAATGAGACTCAAATACTCCAATATATTCATTTCAAATCCCCCTCTTACTCTTTTTTTTTTTTTTAATTGCTGGGGTCATGAAACAGTGGAAGTGAAATCAGCAGAAGAATCAGGAATCACTAGGGCAGGAGGGGACGTCTTAATCCAACCAGTTGGGTAGGTGATTTTCAGAGTGGATCTTAAACACCTTCAGGGAAGACGATTCCCCCCAAACCTACTTCCTAGACCATTATGGGGAGGTTCTCCTTGTGTCTAACCCAAGTATCTTTTGCTGCAGTGGTGAGGTCATTCTCCCAGAGACTGGAAAGTGGATCAATTTCCATCTGCTGGGAAGACCAGAGGCTGGCAGCAGAGGGAGAGACAGAATGTTCCGCCATCTTTTCCCCCCAGGGGACACCGACATGCTTTACCTGCGAAGGTGATGTTGAATCCTTCGTAGGACATGGAAAAATCGGAAATGAAGCGGACCTGGGCGGTGAAGTTGCCATAGAGTCCGGCACTGATGGGGGCCGGCAACCGCGAGCCAGTCAGCTGTCTCAGGGGCTGTGAGAAGCTGCCGTTCTCGGTGATGAGGAGGTAGTCGTGGCCGCTCTCCAGGTGGAAGGTGTGGAATGTAAAGAACACACCTGCCAAGAGACCGGAAGGCTCCAGGTGACAAACTGAGATGGTGGCAGCAGCCCTGTGCGAGATGGAATCTGCACGAACATTTCCAACTTGTGGATGTCTATCAGTGGGTAGGGGTGCGAGCGTGCACTGATAAGACACATGCGGGTGAACCGGAATGAATGTGCTTGAATGATCTGGAATATGCCATTTGTCCACAGGTCAGGGAGAAGGACAACCGCTTTATGGTTGTCAAATCTGAAAGATTTATGGCTAGGTCCAAAAGAATGCTGTGTAGCCTTTCATTCATTCATGGATTCACTCATTCATTTCTCAACAAGCATTTGTATATTTGATGCGTGCTTCCTCCGGACTAGGTCCAGGGCCAGGGAGGAGCCAGGGGATATACAGGACATTCAACAAATAGCTACAGTTCAGAGTGACAAATGCTCTATTGAACGTAGTTCAGAATGTGCTGGGGGCAGAATGGCAAGTACTAAACAAAAGCAGTAATATTCACTAACATTTCCGCACTAAGTATCTGCGTGTCACTACGTCATGTGTTTAGTTTTAGTTGCCCTGTAGTTGGCCCCTATCGACTGGAAGAGAAGATCTGAAAACTCATTTAATCCCACCCATAACTCTATGAAATTGGTACAACAATCCTCATCTTCATTTTGCACCTGAGGAAACTGGGGTACAAAGAGATAAAGTCACTTGTCCAGGGTTGCCCAGCTAGCAGGTGGCAGAGCTGGGATCTGGGTGCAGTCTGACTGCAGGGTTGCATAATAAACTGCTCCACAACACTGCTTCTCATGCTGAGGAGGGAGAACAAGGCAGGAGGTGTGGCCAGGTGGTGAGACGGGTCAGGTGGTGAGAAAGATGGGGTGGCAGGATCTTCACACCCAAAGCAACTTTTGGACTCATCCAGATGGCAGTCTGTGTTTGGGCGTATGCACGGCCATCCACACGTCAGCATGCCCACGGGAATATACGCCGTGGACGTGCTAAGGGCAGGTGCTTGGCTAGACTAGCGGGCTGGGTCCACTTGCTATTCAAAGTCCATGGACCAGCAGCATGGGCATCGCCGGCGAGCTTGTTAGAAATGCAGAATCCCAGCCTCTGTCACAGACCTTCTGAATCAGAATCTGCATGCTAACGAGATCCCCAAGAGATCTGGAGGCACATAAAGTTTGAGGAATACTTCTCTAGATAATTGCTGACAAGTTTTTGATAAATGATGGTTGGATCCAATCTCTCAATGCTAAAATATTTTAGATGATTTCATAGTCCTGCTTCTCGGTGGATAGAAGCCGGTGATCCCAGAGTATTTGGGATTCTATGGGTGGGGGTAGGGGAAACAGAACCCCATAGAGGTGGTGGAACCAGGCATGCAGCTTGTAAATGCCCTGTGCCCAGGCAACTGGGATGCATCTCTTGATCTGCTTCCTCAAAGGAACAGATCCCAAGCACCTACTAAGTGCTAGGCCTGGGCTAAGCAGTGAGAAATATCTCCCAGTTTAGCGGAGGAGACAGACACATCCATAGTGAGAGAGTGGGGGCACAAAAGAGTGACAACTATGCCTGGAGGGTTTGGAAGATTTCACAGGGTCACAGTCTTTGACAGGAGGGGTGTGAGCATTTTGGGGACACACAGGTATGTGTGCCTACATGTATCCTATCCTCCCGACAGATAAACACAGGTGCACACAAGAAACCATTCTCAGGCTACAGAGCTTGGGAAAAGGATCAGTGGAGTATACGTCCTTTCGCTCCTGGCTAGAACTCGGGTTGGGTGGAAAGTGGATCAGACACAGGATGGGGAACTGAAGTTGATGAAGCACTAAGCCTCACACTCCATCCTTTAGCATGTGAACACAGCCCCTCCATAGGAGGAAACATTTGGCTGGCATTCTAAGGATGAGTAAACAACTGAGATGAAGCCCCTGGGTTTCCGAGCTGTGCTGATTGCTTGGGGCTCTTTTGGCCATTGTGAGAAAATGAAGACATTGTCACAGAGATAGAGATGCTCCATGCCGGAGTCTGAATCCAGATTTGGTGTGACAGATGCACACACAAACCAATACTTTGCTGCAGTGGCCATGCCGAATCCTATGAAGGATGTGGACACCACGCCAAGCAGAATTCAGAGCTGAGGAAAAGGCCTGGGCTTTGGTAGGGAGGGGACACAGACCTGGGTCAACAGCCCATCTACCAGCTGAAGGGTCTGGGGTGAAGTTGCTCAGTGCGTCCTGAGTTCTAGTTTCTTCCACCGTAACATGGGAATGATAGCATCTTCTCATAGGTAACATTTAGTTCTTGGAGTGAGGAACAATTGGGATAGCAGATGCAAGCCCGCAGCATGGTGTCTGGCACACAGTAGGCATTCTTTTTGCTCGGCTTGTCTTAACTCCCAGGAAGACTTAGGGCTTGAAAAAATGTCAGTTCTGGGGTCTCAGCAAGGGCACATTCTTTGGACTCCTGAATTGGCCATTCCCTTTGGCTGGGGGGTTGAGTAATTCTGAATTTTACAGAGTTTTGAGTTTCCCCAGCTGTTCCTCTGCCTGCTGGGGATCAATCAGAGTCAGTAGTCTAATGGATCTGTTAACCTGAGCTACTCTTACAGGCACTGCCCTCTGGAGAAGGGTCTGGGTTCAGTTTAATTCAATTCATATAAATATTTCTTGAGTTCCTTATGTGTCAGGCATAGAGCCAGAACCTGGGGAAGCTGCAGGAAACAAGGCAGACATGTCTCTCAAAGAGCTTAGAGTCTGTGTGGGGGGAGCAGGAAGGCCAGGATCATGTGGGAGCCCACGGAGGGGAACCCAACTCACACCCAGGGCTGGGGAGAAGGGGTCGGGAAGGCTCATTAGAGGAGTTCAGAAGATGAAGAGCTGGCCACACAAGAGGGAGTGTGGAGACGGTGCAGGGGGAGACAGTGTTCCAGAGAGAATAACAGCATCCCAACGCACAAAGCTCTAGAGAACAATGAAAGCCTGGGAAGTTCTGGGAACTGAGAGAGCTTCAACGAGCTAGAACTTAGTGTTTACAGGGCTCAGAAGGAGGCTGAGAAAGGTGAGCAAGGGCTATAGGCTCATGCCAGCTATTTTACAATTTCGAGCTCTACGCTAAAGGTCTGGTGAAGCCTTTAAATGGTTCTAGGGAATTAAGGGGGACACGTATTTCATGTGCACTGGGTGTTATACGCAAGTAACGAATCATGGAACTTTACATCGAAAACTAGGGATGTACTGTATGGTGACTAACATAATATAATAAAAAAAAAATGGTTCTAGGGAAGAAGTGACCTGGTCATACATCAGTGACCCCATGTTGATTCTCTGCCTGGAACACCTTTCGTCCTGGCTAATTCTTGTTCATCCTTGAAGACTGGCCTAAATTTCAACTTCAGGACACCTACCTAACCAAGCCCTAGACGGGTCTCCAGATGTTTGCCACCTCTACCTGTTCTTGGCCATGGTACGTTAGATGGTCTATCTCTACCACTAGACTAGAAACTTCCTGAAGGCAGGCAACGCTAGAGTGGCTTGTGTCAGTGGGTTTTCCTAGCACCTAGGGTAAGTGCAAGTATAAAATAAGCATTTGGTAAATATTTAATTGCATTGTTCTAGACAAAGACACACATAGAAAGGCATAGAGAAACATACTCCCCTATGATTACAGATGGCAGACAGAAAGAAAATCATGACTACTGGGGGTCGTTCCTCTAAGGATCATGAGGGGCTGCCTTTCTCGCCCTTGTGATGCCACAGAGGAGTTTCTGGCTCCTGCAATGGCCAACTCTGGCCCAGACTTGGTGGAAACAGCTCTGCAGGATGAACAAGGATGCTGCCCTGATTCCTCCTCTCCTCAGAAACGACACTGTGCAGAGAAGGGGACAACTGGGCCTCACCCTGACTGCCTGGAGAGTCCTAGCTTCCCAAGAAGCTCCACGCCATTTTATCCCAGTTAGTTCAGGCCTCTTAAAGGCAAGAGTGAAAGCACTTAAGCACATGGGGGGAGACTTCAAGTGACTTTTCTTTCAAATTTTCTTTTTTTACACAAATAGTATCGTTTACATGTAATATATGTTTATTGCTCAAAACTAGAAAAAAGTGAGAAGATAAAAATAAGACATCTTGGGGTATATCTTTTCAGACAGTTTTCTACGTACATATCCTTGTTTATTTTTTATAAACTGAATATGTTCTTTTGGGAAACATCTCTTTTGACTTCACAACATATTGCAACTACCCCTGTACATCTTTATTGTTTTTTATTTTTTAAAAGATTCTATTATTTATTTTAGAGAGACGGAGAGAGAGAGCAAGGGAGAGGGGCAGAGGTAGGGAAAGAATCTTAAGCAGACTCATGCTCAGCCGGGAGCCCAACATGGGGCTTGATTCCATGACCCTGAGCTCATGACCTGAGCCGAAATCAAGAGTTGGTTGCTTAACTGACGAAGCCACCCAGGCACCCTTACCCCTGTAGGTCTTTAAATATTCGCTCACATTACGCCTTTCAGTAGCTGCACAGTGCTGCATTATATGCAGGCATTATGTGTTTATTTAACATTTCCTGATTGATAGATATTTGAGTAGCTAACTCATCTTCCAATTAATAAAGTGTTTTAGGAAGCATCCTTACAGCTGAATCTTGATGTACAGTTGTACTTATTTTTTTCAGATAAATTCCCAGGAGTGGAACTGCTGGGTCCAAAGGCATGTATATTTTGAAGGCTTTTGGTTCACATCACAGAACCATCATCCAGAGAGTTTCAACCACTTCATACAATGTCAGCGTTGAAGAAGAGTATTTGTGTCTTCACACTGTCTCCCACACTGTTATGATTTTGTCTGCTGACTTGAAAAAAATGATATTTCATTACTGGTTGAATTTGCATTTCTTTAATTATGAGTGGGGTCAATGTCCTTCCATTTCTATTTCCTCTATTATGAAGTGTTTATAGCTTTGCTCATTTTACAGGCCTAGAGACCAGGTATATTTTTCTTAAAGATTTTTAAGAGCTCTTCATGCATCAGGTTGGTAATCTTTCGTTGCTTATACATGTTGAAAAGACTTCTGTCCACTTACTATCTGAAATTTTTATGGCTTTTTTTACATAAATCCATTCAAAGTTTTATTTAATCAAATCTTACAGTTTTTCCCTTTATGGATTCTGCTTTTAGTATTACTCTTTATAGTACATCCCCAACTGAGGTTAGATTTTCCTGTTCTTCTAGTACTGGAATTTATGTGGTTAAATATATGAGGTCTGTTTGGTTCTTTTCTTTTTTCTCCCAAGTGTTTAAGTCTACTGTTTAAAAACCATTTATTAAATAATCCATCCTCTCTTCAGTGGATTGGAAATGACACTCTAATTATACACTACAAACTGTCTCTCTCACACACATACACGAGTGTGCACGTGTGTGCACGTGTACACTCTCTCTCTGTCTCTCATCCCACACACACACAGAGGACTCCACTTCTGGGCCTTTGTACGCCTGCACTGGTTTGTGTGTCCACTCCAATACTCATACCACATTGTTAAAATTATTTTAGCCAATAATATTTTACTATCTAGAAGAGTTACTCTTTCTTTCAAAATTTTTTCTTGGCTTTTCTACATGTTAATTCTCCTGGATCACAGGTTCTTATCAAGGGCATGCATCAGATTTACTAGGGAAGTGTTCTAAAATCAAAGATGCCTGTTTTCCACCTCCAACGTGCAGAATCAAAACCTCTACAGTGCAGTCTGAGCAGTAACGCATTTGCTACAGCCTGGAGGGGTTGAGAACCATGACCCTGGATGAACTTCAGAATAAGCTTCTGAGGACAGAAGCCATAATGTGCTTGGCTACTGGTTATTCCCAGTCCCAGAGTCTGCTCGTGGGTGGTATTATTCAATTAATATTTGTTGAATCAAAGACTATATTATTTCCTGTTTATTTCTAACCAGCACCCTTACTTTGAACTTGGATATCTGAAGATTATTCTTGTTAGGGAAGTTGAGGTAACAGTCCAGCCTGGTGAGGAATATGAAAACATGGCCTCTGAGGAACAACTGAGCTATGTAAGAAGAGGCTTATGGGACCAGTGTCTGAAGGGTGAACGAGGAGAGGGGGCAGATGGATCCTATGTTTGTCCAGGACACAGAACAAGGAAAAAACTTTCAGGAACACCTAACAGCCTATTAGGAGGGGTCAGATCTATCAAAAAATGACAGCAGGTGTCCATTTGCTGAATGGGTTGGTCACCTTCCCACTGCTGGGGTGTTTAGGCAGAAGGTGTGGTGCCATCTTGTGGGGAGCGATTAGAGAAGATTCCTGCATTATGTAGGGTTTGACAGCTGGTAATCTCTATGATCTCTTCCAGCTTGAAGATTTTCGATTCTTAAAAATATTTATGGAATGTATTCTGTAATTCAAAGAGATGGGAAGCTTCCGGGAGTTTTCCTATTGACGAGAAAATTTCAGACTAAGCCCTGAGGTCACTACATAAGGAGATCCCCACTGAGGCCACCTTGACCTGAGGAACATGGGGCCCTGACCATGTCATATCCCAATACTTGTTCCAGGCCTAACCACTCACCCTTGCCATGGGATGTTTCAATAATCCAGGTGCAGTTCAAGTTGTTGGGGTAGAAGTCAGGAAACCCTGGTGACAAGATGGTCCCACTGGAGCCTTGAATGAAGCCACCACAGAGTGCTATGGGAGTAAAGACAATGGTGAAAGACTGGAGTGGCCCAGAATGCCCCCCAACCCCATACTCCCGGCCCCAGCCAATCCTCCTGGGAGTCTGGGAACCATCTCTTTCCAAGCCTCAACCCTCACTGAGGTGGGCGAGTCCGTGCCCCTTCTAGGTCCTGGTCTTCCACAGCAGGAACCGCATCCACTACCCCAGCCCCCTCTAACGGGGCGTGTCTCACCTTCACAGCTGGGCAGGGCCCGGCTCCACTGGAAGTTTGGTTCACACTCCAGGGGCTCCCCATCACTTAACGTGTAGCCTGAGTCACAGCTGAAGGTCACTAGAGCACCCACGTAGAAGTCATTCCCATGGCGCTGCCCATTTACGGGGATCCCTGGATCCAGACAGTGGTCCGACTGCAGGGTTATAGCTGGAAAAGAGAGCCCACATCTGGAACAGACAGCTGACTGTCACCATAGAAGGACCCCCACTGGCTCACAAAGGGAGGGCGGAGAGAACCCTGATTTACAGAAAGCCGAAGGTGTCATTCACCCATGTATCAAGTGTGGCTGTTGATATCTGCTGAGAGGGTATTTGAAGACCTGTCTGCCAGAGAAAACAAGCTGATTATAGTATTCGTCCATCCATCCATTCATTCAACTAACATAAGTGGAGCCTTCACTGTGGCTTAGACACCACACTAAGTCTTAGGGATACAGACATGAGGAGGAACGTGGGGTGTCCTCATGGCGCTCTCAACCATCACTTCTACACTGGTCTACCAAGAATGGAAGGGTTGAGGCACCAGAGGCTGATGCAGAAGGTGATGGGGGGAGTGAGGGTGAGCAGGAGATGCCACCACGTTTCAACCTCAGGATCCTCCAACACTCTGCCCCCAGAGCGCCCGGCCGGGCGGTGCCCCATCACCTGCAGGCAGAAGAGGCCTCGCGGTGGGCAGGTCATCAGCTTTCACTGTTTCCAAAGGCTCCCCTCTGAGCTCCTGTGGGCTCTGACAGATGCTGAGAGTAGGGGAGTGCCCCCCAGGAGCGCAGCCTAACTGAGGAGGCCACGGGGATGGGGCCGAGTTGGGGGCCCGCTGCTGCAACAGTCTGGGTCCTTGCACCCTGCCATCTGACTCCCTGCCAAGACTCACTCTCATAGCGGAGCTGGAAGCCAATGTCCGAGTGACTCTTGTCGGTGGAGAAGAGGAGGTAGAGGTAGTTGCTGGTGCTGATGAGGAACTGGGGGACCTGGGTCCCATGGTAAACCCCGATCAAGGGTGCTGAGTATGTCCGTCCATCTCGAACTTCCAGAGTATCATAGTTGACCTCAGTTTTAAATCTGCCAAAGATAGGAACGTAGATTTCTAGAGAAACCTGAGGCTTATTAATTTGCAAATGACAAAAGGCCCTGCCTGACCCAGGGCTTCAGAACAACCAATTCTGGCAGGCTGGGACACTTTCACACAATTTGCACACATTCGCTAGTGATAGGGAAGGGCCTTCTCCACATTTAGCCCCTCCCCCTCCTTCCACGGATGGGCACTCTCTCAGTCCTCCCTGTGGCCTGGGCCAACACTCATCTTAAGACTTAGAGGCACAATGACTAGCCTCATGGGGGGTCAGAATGTTCTAGGCCAGAATTCAGTAAACTATAGCCCAGGGCCAAATCTGTTCTATAGCGGTTTTTGTATGGCTTAAGAGCTAAGAATGGTTTTTAACATTTATAAGGGGTATGTTTTTAAAGAGCAAAAAATATGCAACAGATAACCACAAGTGGCCTACAAAACCTAAAATATTTACTATCGGACTCTCACGGAAAAGTTTGAGCAGCACTATTCTAGGCCATGGATGCTTTATCTGGAAGAAGTTTCTGTTCATATCTGGGTGGCTCCTTTCCCCACCCAAGAGGCACACCTGGGGTGGGAGCGGGAAATGTGGCATATGAGCAGGATTTGGGTCAGAGGTCAGGAAGACTGCCTTCCTATCCTGCAAATTTCAGAGTTATGCTCCTCAGATGCTAATGCTGCTTCAACATCTGATGGTGTCTATCTGCCCACTCTCTGACACTGGGGGTGGGGGGGACAGAAGGGCTCAGACATCCCAAGTGATACCCCAGCCTTCTGCTCACTCCTCCAGTCATAAACAACACAAGTCCCACTACTGAGGTGAAACCAAGGCCGAGGGCAAAGCCAGTGTGGCCTGTCCCCACCCAGGGCAATTTGCTCCAGTGTTCTCTGACTTTGCTGACATTTCAGCAAACGTGCTGGTCCTCCCCCATCAACCCCAGGTTCCCTCCCACACCGTCCCTAAGAAATTCGCCCTGCCTCTGCTCCCTCCAAGGCTGTGGTTGCAGTCACCTGTCGAAGGTGATTTTGATGGGGTAGCCTGGCTGGGCTTCAATCACCCAGGCACAGCTGAGGGCATCCTTGTAGAAGCCAGGCCAGCCCGGAGATAGGATGGTGCCACTGGGTGAAGTCAGATGACCACCGCAGGGAGCTGGGGGACAGAAAGAAGAGAAGTAGCCTTCTTGGGGGAGGGGGTGAGGAACAAAAGAACAAACAAATAAAAACTCTCTCTAGAAAATGTATCTGCCAACAAGTATTGTTTTTGTTTTTATGGAAAATTACATAAACTATATAAACCGTGAGTTCTATTGGGACCTTTATAGACATGCCCAGTTACATCATTTGGACTTTTATTAAAGGCCAGAGGGGAGAAATAAAAATAATCCTTTAAACAAAGTCCTCTGTCATTCTAGAAGGGCTGAAGTACAGCTAATATTTGGGTCGCACTGGTTTTTCCTTTGTTCCTCGTGCAACCATCAGCCATGTGGCAAAAGCAGGGGATCACTCCTCACACCTGGAGCCAGGTCTGGTACTGCACAGTGGGCAGACCCCGAAGCTCAGCTTGGAGCGCCGGCCAACCTGCTCCACTGTAAGCTCCCTGGGGGCAGGGACCTTGTTAATGGTCTTATGCAATTCGGAGTCCCCAGCATTCAGCCTAGAGCTTGGCACACAGTTATCCCTCTGTGCCAGAAATCAGTCATTATTGCTTGAATGAATACATGAATGGATGGAAGGGTGAATGAATGTGGTTCAAGGCAGGTGACTCCACAAGATACTGGGTGGTGCAGACATGCCTCTGATCCTGCCCCGCATGCCCCCTCAGTCCCTCCGTCTCTCTTTGCCCATCCCCCAGCTTCCCATTCCCACCCGCATCCTTCCCTCACCACCGCCTCTTCCTGCAGCCTGACCCTTGGCCCTTGTGGCACTCATCAGAGTGAGTCCAGTCCTCCTCCTTCCCGCAGGTGGTTGGATTTCGTGGCCCACCCCTTTCAAGTTATGCTAGGCCACGTGACCGCTTTGACCAATCACACGAGAGCAGAAGTGGCGCGCGTCCGGCCCACAGGGACACTTGTGAAGCTGGTGCCCGATCTGCAGTTTTCTGCCTCAGCAACTGTGAGAGCAAGTGTCACGATGGAAGTCCCCTCGGGCTGGGCCTTTAAGTGACCCCGATGACCAGTGCTAAACAGGCAGCCCAGGGAGTCTGTGTGCACTATCAACTCCTGTTTTTAAGCCACTGAGATTCGAGGCTTGTTTGTTAATACAGTCTGACCTCGCCCACCCGACCTCTCTCCAGGACCGATGAGAAGGATGCCGGTAACCACCACCACCCATGCTGCGGGCACTGTCACCACCACTGCCACTCACGGGCTCACAGGGACAGTCATGCTCACTCTTCACAGAACACAAATCCTGCCAGGGTGGCGCTATTATTCTCCCTGTTTTACAGCTAAGACAGGTTTATGGAGGTGCGGCAACGAGGCCTGTGTTTGCTACTGATAGAGCCTGGACTCGGACAGAGGAAGACACCATAAACCCAGAGATCCTAAACTAAGCAGCCTTCCGGTTTTCAAAGAACCCCTGTGTCCTTTGGAATCCCTTACTATGGAGCTATCATCAGAAGCCGAAAATGCCCTGAGCAAGACCAGGAAGGAAATAAAGAGCTGCCGGGCACTTCCGTCTGTAGTTTTTTGCATGTTTCTCTAGGTAATCAGTTTCATAAAACATAGTCAAATACACTGCACCTTTCCTCTCTCAATTCTACGAACTTCTTAGAAAGACTGAAAATACTTGTCAACGTTCTTTTTAAAAAAGATTTATTTATTTGTTTTGGAGAGAGAGAGTAGTGGGGAGGCAGAGGGGGAGTCAGAGAGTCTTAAGCAGACTCCTTGCTGAGTGCAGAGCCTGACACTGGGCTCAGCCTCACGGTCCTGAGATATGAGCTGAGCCGAAATAAGAGCTGGAGGCTCAACTGACTGAGCCACCCAGACACTCCGATTGTCAAGCATTCTTAATAGATTGTTGCATTAGGAAGTTTAATTAACCTGAGACAAGAACAGTAATACTAGTTGTAGTAGTAGAGACTCATCCCAATGATTTACCTTGCTACTTTATGTGTATTATCTCATTTAAAGGCACACAACATTTATGCAGTTGTTATGCCCATTTTACGGATGAGAAAGCTAAGGCTAAGTAGGCTAAGAGAGCTGGGATTTCACTTTAAGACCTCTGTCTCCAAATCCCCCTGTGGCTTATAATGGTAAAACAGCCACAACGGGCAGCAATGAGCTCACTGGGATTGAGAGTTTACTGCTAACGAGGATTATCTTTGTGACAACTGCAACACGAAAAGACAGATACTATTGTTATCCTCATTTTATAGGTGGGGATTATCACCCCTTCTCAGCAAGCTGAGGCATGGAGAAATTAAGTAATAACACAGCATCTATATCAAACATTGAGAGAGTAAATTGCACGTGTGTGTTGTCACTTCCTGGGTAACCCCCGTTTTCAAGACCCATCCCTGCATCTCACCGAACCTGCTAATGCATTCCTCTCTCTGATGGACACGTGAGACCCTGGAGGCGTGTGTTTGTGGGGGGCTACTGCTCGGTGCCGGGGTCCCCATGCACGCACTGAGGCTCCGCAGAAGCAGAAACTCTCTCTTGGCTTTAATTCAGCACAGACCCAGCCTCTTGGGTTGTCAACTGTGATCTCCTCACTTACTTACCAGAAAGCTGTAGATGACACGGTCACTTTCTGTCTAGGCTGCCCTCCGTTCAGTGTACAAATAACAACAGAACCCTAGCTAAAATCTCCAGACAGGGAAACCCAAATCCTGCCTCTGGTCACCACTTCGTTTTTCTCTGCTGTATTATTTTATTGCGTAAGCTGGTTCATCTCTTCTCCTGCTCATGTGCTGCTCAAATGACCTATGTATTCAGTCCTTCACACTCTCTGGTTCATCTTCACATGCAAGGATGACAGTTGTCAGGCAGAGAGGAGTAGGGAAGGGTCCTAAATGCAATGTCTCCTTAACATTTGAAGAAATGCTCAACCTCATTCTAATGAAATATATATATATTAAAACTGCAATGAGAAAATATTTCTCCTCCATCACATAGACAAAATCCAAGTTCAAGGACACATGAGGCTCAGGGAAAGCAGGTGTTCTAGTACCTCGCTGGGGGACATGCAAAATGGCACAATTCCTGTGACGGGAAATTGGGTAACGTACAGCAAAATTCCTATGCATTCACTCTCTGATCCAGCAATTCTGCTTCTAGAACTCGATCCCAAAGATATTCTTGCAAATCTATGAAAAGACATATATATGTACAAGGCTATACAAAGCGGCATGATTTATAGTAGCAGAAGAATGGAATGAGCCCAAACGTTCAGCAATAGGGAGCTGCCTGAATGAACTGGAGTAATCAACAAGATGGACGATGCAGCTATCAACAAGAGTGGGGAATATTCTATACAATGTCATGGAGTGGTTCCCAGAATATGTTAGTAAGCGAATAAACAGCAAGGCAGAGAGGTAAAAAATAATCGTATGATGCCATTTACTGGAGAGGGGTGGGAGACACACACACATATTAACTCATATTAACAACTGATGGAAGAGTGAGACCCAAACTCAAGACTATCCATGGAAAGAAGGAGGGAACAGGGTAGAGAGGCAAGGGATAAAAGCTAGTCTTTCTCAGAATGTATCCTCTTTTAGAGGTTTAAGTTTGGAATGATGTAAATATTTTTGACAACTAAAAAGAAAGATTTAAATTTGATAGGCAGTTTCTCAGCACTCAAAAGCAGAGGGAAATACATGAATACAGTACTGTATCAGTTGGTGGTCTAACCACACATGAAGAAGCTCGCAGAAGAGATTTTAAAACACAGCCATCCCTGGTAGGATCTAGGAACGAGAGGAATCCAAAGTAAAACAACTTCAACCATTTTCAGTAATCACACTGATGTTGGGAGTGACCGTATCATTCTGAGTCTTGAGTATGCAGCAGGGAATGGGAAATTATGTTGGTGTTGCAGGGAACTGGAATTTTCAGCAGGCATGAAAGCAGGTAGAGATACGACATCAAGGAAGTAAAAAAGAAAGTATTCTTACATCTGAAATGAAATGAACCCATTATGCATTTTATCTTTAAAAAATGATTCTTTAGCTCTGTTCATTGAAAAGCCTTAGAGACAAGGGCCAACTCAACAGGAATAATTACCCCCGGTGCCCAGATTCTCAATATCATTTTCCACCAAAAAGGGAACGAGGGCTCCTTGGAGAAACGGCTGATTCCAGGTCAGGGCCGGAAAATGCTCAAAATGAGGTTGGGCCACTTTCAAAGGGTTCCCACTGGCCAATGGGACAATTGGGAGTGTTGGTTAGTGATAACTGCAATGGATTTAAATACATAAAATATGTTTAAATCCACTGAACTGTAATGATATTTAAAAACATTCAACTTTAGAAGATGTCAGGGAATCAACTCATTGAATAAGAACTGGTAAATAAAGGAAAATAATTAAGTTTTCCTCTGCCTTTCCTTCTTGAACTATACCTTAGGGTAACCCAATAGTTGATGAGGGCGAGTTTTCTTTAAGCATTCCAGCTTATAAAGGAAGATGAGATGATAGCATGTGGGCATTTTGCAATCCCATCGATGGCTCCTAACATCCTCAAATGAGAGACAACCAGACATTATGTGTCTCTGATGGCGGCACAGAGCCCTGCCTGTAAAATATTCCGGTCGAAAAATGGAACCCAAATCTGATTAGGTTTTTAGAACTTACTGCCAATTAAAGGAAATATAAGAGAGAGGGGATCATGTTAAACAGCCTCCCAGGGACATGACGGCCAAAAATTCAGAGTGCAGGAGACACCTCAGAATAAATGACCTGGCTTTTTCCACAAAAAATTGCAAGGGGTGGGCGTAGAGGCCCACAGATTAAATGAGCTGATACATATGTGCTGCCTGTAACACGTGACCCTAAGCAGGATTCTGATTTTTAAGAAATATCTTTAAAATAAAGTGTTAAACAATCATGGAAATTTGATTAAGTAATTATTACTTTTTTTTTAGGATGATAGTATTGCTGTTATGTTATAAAGAGTTCTTTTTATCTGTTAGAAATACACACTAAAATACTGTGGGTGGACTATTTTGCCTGAAATTTGCTTCCCAATAATCCTAGAGTGGGGCAGTGGCAGGGGCAACAGGTAGGGCATGAATGCAACAGAACAGGCCATGAGTTTGTAACTGGTGAAGCTGGGCGGTGGGCACCCAGGTGTATTATTCTGTTTGAAATTTTCCACTCAAAATGTGGGGCAGAAAAAGGAAACACGCACACTCCCACTCATACCTACTCACGCTCACACTCACACACACAACGAAAGAAAAGAGGAAGAGGTTTCCTGCCTCGAATAGGGACAAGCTCAGAAGTAAGAGAAATGAGGGACCCTGTGCCTACCCGGTGCCTGGCACACAGCAGGTGCTCAATAAATACTTAGTCAAAGGAATGATATACTGGTTGAAGCGTAGAAGACTAGGTATTATGACTGAATTGTGTCCCCCCAAATTCATAGGTTGAAGCTTTAGCCCCAATACAACTGTTTGGAACTAGAGTTCCTAAAGAGGTAGTAATGAAGGTTAAATAAGATCATTAGGATGTGGCCCTAATCCAGCAGGACCGGTGTCCTTTTAAGAAGAGACACCAGGGATGTGCGTGCACACAGAGAAAAGGCCACATGCGGAAACAGCGAGGAGGTGGCCATCTGCAAGCCAAGGAAAATGCGGCTTCAGGAGAAACCAAACCTGCTGGTGCCTTGACCTTGGACTTCCAGCTTCCAGAATGGAGAGAAAGCAAATTTCTATTGTTCAAGTCGCCCAGTCTGCGGTATTTCGTTATGATGGCACGAGATGACTAACACACCGGGCTTCTGGTGAGGGGCTGCTGTCCCCCATGACAGATGGCCCATCTCTCCTGACCTCTGATGTAACATTGTGCCAGGCCAGGAGCAACTGGGAACAGTGACGGACACAAGACTACGGGCCTCACAGGTGCCGGACACCAATTTACGTGCGCTTTTTCTTTTCCTGTATGTTCACCTTCACAGCAACCTGGAAGGTGGGGACTGGTATTAGCCTCATTTCAGAGTGGCGGAAACAGGAGCGGAGAGGTTAGCTAACTGGTCCAGAAACACACAGCTAGGAAGCGGCAGAGCCAGGATTTAAACCCGGGCGGGTGGGCTCCAGAGCCTGTGTTGCTAGCCACTATGGGTGGATGTGGGAATACCCGCCCTGACTACCACCTTTAGAGGGGTTTTAGGGACGAGGCCTCCAGTGTGAATGACCAGAAGTAGTGAAAGCCTCTTCCCGTGACCTGCTACACCACCGTTGTGTGGCAGCATGAAAGGAGAGTGAACTTTGGAGTCAGACAGACCTCATTTGGTGATTCAAAGTGGTGGCCTGGAATTAGAGTACTTGGACTGGAATCCTGACTCTCCATTCATTTAGCTGTGTGACCTTGGGCAAGTTACATAACTACTCTGTGCTTCAGTTTTCTCATCTGTGAAATGAGGACAATAACAGTACTTACCTCCTAGGGTTGTCATGAGGATTCAATAGGACAACGTAAGCAAAGAACTCGGCCTTGTATTTAACACAGAGTAAATGCTTAACTGTTACCAGCTGCGGGATCTCAGGCAGGTCAATCCACCTCGCTGGTCTGCAGCTTTTTCATGGTTAGAGCACAGTAACACCTTTCTCACGAGAGTGGCCAGATTCAATGAGATAATGTTAGAAACTCAGTAACTACCCTTACTTCTTCCTTGGAGGCCTAAATGAGCTACAACTATCACTTGGATTCCTCTTGCGGGAAATGGGGAGAACTGGCCTTCTATCTTTTTTATAGGACTTTTTAATTTTCTGATTATAAAAGTAACACATCTGGTATACATACAGAGAAAAACAATGTGGATGTGTGTACACCAAACAGTCAAACCATTTTCCTCTAGGGAGTGGGATGGGGAAATGAGAATTTTCACTTTGAACTTTATCTCACTTACGTATTGCTTAAATTTTTTACAACCACCAACTATTACTGTAAAAATGAGAATACACACTCACAGTAGATAATTTATCTTTTTTCCCCCCTGTGTATTTCTTATATAAGCATATATTTTTTTAAACCCAGTTTGAGATTCGTTGTCTTCTAGTAGGGGTTTAATTACCTTTACTGTCATAACTGATATGTTTGTCTTACTGCTGTCATTTTGTTTTATGCTGTCAATTTCTGATGCTTCCATGTGGTGTCCTGTCTTCTCTGTTTCTTGCAATAGGCAGTATGTTTCCTTTTGTTTTAATTTTCTACTGGGATAGGAAAAGTAGAAACTTGCTTTTTATCCTACTTGTGGATACTCCAAAGTATTTCATAAACAGGTTTGAAATTATATTCTCTGTAGTGAAATAATTCCAGAAAAATACAGAAACGGTGTAGCCAAGAGTCTGGGTTTGAATTCTGGCTCCACTACTGACAAGCTGGGAGGCCCCTGGGTGAGTGACTTAACCTCTCTGAGCCCCAGTGGGGACCACAACTACACCTACTTCCTACCTGGTGTGAGGCTGAAATGAAGGGACACCTGTAAATTACTTATCCCAGTGCGGTATGGTTACTTGGTTCTTCCTGAAAAAAGACAAGGAAGAGGTGAATGGGGGAGAGGGACAATAGGCACGCCTGTGTAGATGCCTTCACTGCCTGGAAGGCTTTTTAAAGATATTTCTGACTTTAAACATATGGATCCCCTATGTCCTCTGTTCCCTAGATAAGGGGTCAACAAACTGCAGCCCGGGGGCCAAACCCAGCCCATCCACTTAAGTGCTGTCTATGGCCGTGTTCACATAACGGTGCCAGAGTTGAGTAGAGACCCATATGGCCCACGAAGCTGAAGGTACCTCTGAGCTGGCCCTTTAAGAAAAAGTTTGCCGACCTGCGCCTTAGAGCACCCACATGATCATCCTTCTTTCTAAATTTAGGAGAAGATGCCATTTTCTCCCTTGCCCCATTATAGCCTCTCAAAAGCTAAGTGGCTCTTAGCATATATTAAAAGATTTTTTAAAAGACCATTAGCTTTTGCATTTAATTGTCCACAAGGTGGGGATACTTAATCAAAAACAAAACTAGAAAAAATGGAAAAGACAAAAGATGCTGATTACAAAGCAGTGTTCTCCCGTGGCTGGGATGCAGGGGAAAGAAGCCATGAGGGGCCGGATCCCCCACTCTGCCCCTTTGATATGCTGCTCTCCAGGTCCCTGAAAACCAGTTTGGCAGCAAATGCCCACCCCTCTGAGGAAAGTGAGCAGGCTCTCCCCTGTGCCAAGTTCACGGTCTCTCTGATGGGCTTCTCCCTACGCCTGATTGCCTGCTGTCCTTCAACCTCAGCGTTCCCCATCCTCCCGAGGGAATGGATGGGATAGTTTTAATTACAAAATTAGGACTTTGCCCATGAAACAGTGAGTCTAATTCTCTCATGCACTCATACGTGGTCTCGAGTATCTCAGTGCACTGGTGGAACTAGGGTCTAGGAGCACCCGATTCAGGAGGGCGGCCATGCCAAGAAGGGGGGTCTGTAGTTACTGAGCCCTGGTGCCTCCTCAGGGGGCTCAGCTCCACTGGGACTGAGCCCCCACAGGCTCGGGGGCACTGGGAGCCTGGGCTTCTGCCCCCCAGGACAATCTTGGTGGGCAGACAGGACCAAAGGTCAGGGAACTGATAAAGGAAAATGAAATGGTGGTGGGACCAAGCGTCCAACAGCACGGTTCAGTGGTGCTCCCCAAAGAACAAAAGGAATTAAGAGAAGGGAGAGATCCGGTGAGCGAGAGACAGCTAGGAAGATGTCTTGGATGAGATGGTCCAAGACAAGGACAACCAAAGAAGTCAGGAGAGAGAATGAGGGAGAATGAGGGGCAGCCTGAAGGAAAAAGTGGACAGTCCTCCAGACCCTGGGCTCTGCGTGGTGGCTTTGCAGGGTCATGTGCTTCACCGTCAAACCACTCCATCACACACGCAGGATCACCCCACTGTTGCCAGCGATGGAGTGATTTCACCTACTAGTTCCATGGCTGAGAATGTCATTTCCAAAAAAGCTCACCGCACTGGGGAAAATGGCTGTGAGGTTGTGTGGACCTCATTGTGGGAACGTGGAGGGCAGAAAATAGTCCATTCATGGCACAATTGGGGCAGGAGCCTGGAAGGATGGAAGAGCATCACTTGATCCCCCGAAGTGGAGTGAGACTCATCTGACTGGTCCCATGAAGAAATGGTTAAAATCGGGTTAAAATAACGCTCATGGCCAACACTTATTGATGGCCGTCTCTCTGCCGACACGGCTCCAGGGGCAGTGCATGCCCACAATGACGCCGTGAGGAGGCTGCTGTTATTAATCACACTTTATAGATGGGGCAAGTGAGGCACAAAGGGCCAGGTCATTTGCCCAGGGTGACTCAGATAGGAAATTTCAGGCTGGAGGCGAAGGGCAGTCTGGTGGGAGTCTGGCTCCGGAGGCCATTAGGGAGAGACTAACCTAGTTAAAAGGTCTTTCCTTCATTCATCCATTCAGTAATTCATCAACCAGTATCGGCTGAGCATCTAAGTGTCTAACAATTTGCCGGTCGTGTGGACACGAGGCCAACGAAGATCTCCTAACCTCATGGAGCTTACAACCCAGCTGCAGCACAGCAAACCGTCTTGAGAACTTCCTTTATGCCAGGAACTGCCCTTTATAATGTACCTCGTTCTTATCCCCCCCTTCTATTCTCAGCTGGAAAAAACAGAGGCTCAGAGGGAAAAGGTAACTTGCCAGGATTCCAGCCTATGCCCCATGGACCTGAAAGCCCACCTTAACCCCAGACCCACTGCCACATGCACTGAGCGGTCAGCAGTCTCTCCTCTCCCCTCCCCCACCTGTCAGCTCTGGGGCAGTGCTTGCTTGAATGCTCCCCTTTTATTCTCCTGCCCTTCCCACCTGCTGGCCAGGGTGCTCAGATTTGGGTTTGGGGATTGAGTATAGAGAGAGGTCATTAGGTCTTCACCTCTGTCCATCATGTGAAATGAGAGGAAGCAGCTTTCTGGCTCCCCAAAGTAGAGAACAGCAGCCCCTGCCCCCGTGTCCACCGTCACTGCCTCCAAGGGTCTGCTGGGGTGCTCACTTTTGTCCATTACTCACGAATTATACTGAGGGCCTGTTCTGTGGCAGGCTCCGTGCTTGGCATACAGATGTGACATGATTCCTGCCCTCAGGAAGCTTCACCTGTGTTATAAATGCCTGCAGTTTGGGGGAACAGATGGCCGGTCTCTAAAGCTAGTCACGACCTACTCTGTGTGGGCAGGCAGGACCAAGGAGATGCCATAATAACCCCGTGCTTGCTTCAAGCTGTGTTTCTTCTTCTGGTCTGCCTTCAGTCTCCTGAAGATGGACCGCAAGGAGAGGGAGGCACAGCCTTTAACAGGAGCAGAAGAGCCAAGGTGGGGGGATGTCCCAGGGAACCAGGGAAAATGAGCACATGGAGAAGAGAGTGCCAGGGAGCCTGAAAGACTTCAAACTCCATGGCACTGCCAATGCTCTGGGCTCATGGAGCTCCCCTGGGCAGGAGCTGGAAGCAGGGCTCCTAACGGCTGTGATACTGAGAGAGCTCTCAGTTGAAAGAAGAGGTGTTTTTGATGCCTGACTGTCTAAAACCAGCGTTTCTCCAGTTTAATCTCTGGTTACAATTCGAATTTCTATGTGAGGGCATCCTATAGAGCTCCTACCATCCCAGTGTGAGGGTGAGAGGGTGGCCTGGGTCCTGGGAGAAGAGGAAGGACGATGCAGACTTATGCCGCTCGGCCCCCTCTGCATCCTCTCTGGCCGACAGCCCCGGCTCCCAGCTCTGGCAGGCACGTACCTTCACACCGCAGCACGGCGCTGTTCCAGACCACGCTGCCCTCCTTCAGGATGCAGGTGATGGTCTCCGAGCCCTGAGTCCCGAGGAAGCCTTCATCACAGAGGAAGGAGATGGAGCTTCCCAGCTGGAGGCTGTCACCGAACCGTTTGCCATTCACTGGAACGCCGGGATCTGGGCACTCGTTGTGTCGGAAGGCTGTGTGGATGGGGGTCAAGGACGGGATTAGGCAGAGCTGGCGTGCAGATGGACCCCCCACCAAGAGAAAATAAGCTTCATTATGATAGGCAATCCTAGACCCCCATCACTTCCACAAGAACCCACCATGCTGGAGACAGAGCCAGATACCCCAGAACCAGTGAGCCACAGTGGGCAGAAAGCAGGTGATTGTTAAACCCGATCTCCTGCCTTCCTAAGCACCTAATCCAATTTCATCCTAATGAACATAGATAGCTCAGGCAGTGGACTAAGTATTTCTCATGTCAGCTCATTTACATCATAGAACGATTCCATGAGGTAGACATGATTACCCTGGGTTACAAATGAGGAAACTGAGGCTCAACACGGCCTGGGAGCAGAGCTACCTCCTCCTGTCACATCCATTCCACACTTCCCTAACTTCAGAGAGTTACGGGATCATTTATGTTGCAGATGAGCTGGACTCCAGGTCCTGTGACACTAATAGACACTAAGCATCATAAAGTAGGTGCCCTGGACTCAACCCTGTCTGAAGCCATTTCCTTCATTTCCTTGTGTATTGTCAGGCTGCCTCGCTCCAGCCAGGCAACTGATAATGTGGCAGGAACGGGGCAGAGGAAAGAGAGCACTTGCGGGTTTAACTGAGCTTTGCCTCTGTTAGTTACACGGCTCTGGGCAACTTACGTAATCTTGCTGAGCCTCTGTTTCCTGACCTACAAAATGGAGACTGTACTTCCCTGGCAGGGTCATTTTGGGATAGAAATAAAAGGAAAGTTGGTATGAATTTGAAAGTGGAGAATGTTTGGGATGGCGCCTGACAGATGGTAAGTACTCCCTGAGTATGAGTCCGCTGCCTTCTTCCCATTCCCACTCTGTTTCCACGGAGCACGTTCCCAGCCTGCCTCCATCAGGGGTGCCACAGCTCTGGAGCTCAAGTCTCTGAGCCACACCCTATCTGGATCCCTGCTGTTGTGAGCACCGTGCTTTCCAGGAGACCAGGCTCCCTGGCTGTGCGGGCACGTGCCACTTTAAATTAAGAACTCAATTTGCAAGCTTCTGAAATTCACTAGTGATGGAAACACTTGCACAACCAGAAACAGCACGGCCCCAGAGGCTGCTGGATCTTGCTGGAGGCAAGAGGCCTGCAAACCTGGGGATCCTTCCTACCAAAGGCGAGCTGTGGGAGCATCTGCTGTGGAGATGATGGCGATGATCCCTGGCAGAGCCTCAGCGGATGCTCCAACACTCTTCCTGCTGAAATGCAAAGCCCAGGTCAGCCCAGACTTTAGGCTCCCCGCCTTCCTTCATGAGGAACGATGACTATGAGGGTGCCTTGACATTTAGAAAGATGCCCTAGGAAGAAGAGTGGTGCTGGGGGCCCAGAAGTCCAGACACGTATCTCTTCAAAATCCGATCAGACACACACACACACACACACACACACACACACACACACACACAGGATATGAAGCCACTTCCAAAGTCAGGGTGCAAAAGCTCTAAGTGAAGGATTTAAATACTGCATGGTTCTACCTGTGCGCCTTTTCAAACCTCAGTTTCCTGGCATGTGGAAGGGGTAGACAGAGCTTAGCTACTGACGTTTCCACCAAGCAGCCAGCTGTGGTGACCACAGAGGTACTCACGTGGCAGGTGCTCTGGGGACAGCAGCTGCCATCACCATTGTTTCAAATGCCCCATGTGGAGGATGGATTAGCTTTACTCTAAGGAGCACTAGGGGTGAAAGTGGGATCACTGATCCTTGTTGCAGGGACGCTGGCTTCAAGTCAGCATGAGGGGAAGCCCCCAGTGCTCTCTTGCTATGGAGAAGCTGTCTGGGAGGTGAGCTCCCCACGCTGGGCAGATTCAAGCTCAGCCGAGATGACCACCAGCTGCCTGTGACTGAGGAGCTCTATGTCCCAGCTCCCAGACACTTGTCCGGGACTACTGCTGCACCAGCTACACCAGAATCACCTCCGAAGCCTGTGAAAATGTAGATTACAGGGCCTCATCCCCTTAGGGATTCTGATTTAGCAACAGAGCCCAAATTAAAAACAATTATGTCTACTTATCCACCCAACTATCTCTATAAATGCACAGAGAAATATCTGATGTCTGCAATAGTGTTCGGCAAAGGCTGATAAGAATCTTTGCCGGCTGGGGGGATTCTGGGGTGGTAATTAGTACTTCTTCTTTGACCTGCCTTGTTTGTTGAGTATGTATGTGTTGAACGTGTATCATTTTTATGGTGGTGGTGAAGCCTTGGAGAGGAATGGTTGGTAACAGCCAGATCCTCACTTAGGTCAGGTCCCCACCTTTTGCCTCCCCTCTTCCCTCCCCACCAAGGACTCAGCACTTGCTGCTTTTTGGGAAATGCGCACCTCCTAGCCGTGGTTTTTGGTTTTGCTAGGAGACTCAGTAGCCTGTTTTGTGCCAGGTTCCCCATTGATGTCCACACCTACACTGAACCCTCAGAGTTCCCAGCCCTCACCAATCCTAGAAGGTGGGCTCCCTGGTATACCTCTTACCTCTCATCTTCCTACTCCCACCAGGGGGAAAAAAGGTCATTAGTCACTTATGGATCTTTCTGTTCAATACACACTTACTGATCCTTACCAGGTCCAGACTCCGTGCCCGGCAGAAGGGATAAGATAAGCATACATCCCCCACCTTTCCAGAGCTCACGATCCATGGTAAAGCAAGAATGGGATAGATCTGCTAGAAGCTAGAGCAGCAGTGCTAGACTGGGAAGATTAGGGAAGATGGAGCTGGGTTCTGCTTCCTCCTGCCTGTGGATGGTGGGGACACGTACGCCCTGGAAGAGGCATGCCCTGAGAAGACAAATGGTTTCTAGCAAGCTCGATGCCCTGAAGAAGGTGCTGAAGGGAATGCTGGGTGAGGGCTTTAGCTTGGGTGGTTCCTTGAAATCTGAGGTCCCCAGTGGCCCTAGCTCAACTAGATATCAGGGATAGGTGGGACAAGGAAGCAAGACCTCTATGCCAAGGGAGTGGGGTGGGGGCCGGGAGAAGACCATTTCTATCAAAAAGTACCAGACGATGTGAGCGTTTGCGTGCATGGAGTGAAGCAGGAACTGGGGGCCTGCATTTCACAAGCAGCGCCTGGAAGAGGATGTGGTGAATGGCTCAGGCAGGCCCAACTTCAGCCCCATTTGACTATTTGCCGTTGGCTAAGCTCACTGGGTCTGCAGCTTATTATGACCTGATAAGCACTTCTTGCTACCTTTGGCAGCTTGCTATTTCTGGTCTCCAAGCTCTGGCCTTCCTCCCCTGCCTCACGATAGCCCCAGGAGACATAGAAATGAAAAGAATTACCACTTAGCTTCCGGCTGCTTCTACAGAAAGGGCCCAGGGTTGAAACTGGAGGTGACAGCTTTTGGACTGTGGCCCTGAGAGGGGTGATGAGGAAGTGCCCCAGTAACAAGGCTAATAAGTCTCAGATCCAAGCAGAAACACTGCTCCAGACCTTTGCTTCCGATTCAACTGCAGGGGTGGGAACTGGGCAAAGTGAAGTGTGAGCCCCACAGGGAATACCTGAAGCCAACAGTAAGCAGGTGTTCAAGGACTGGGGAGGAGGGAGGAGCACACTGAGAAGGATGGGCAACAATGAGGGGATGGCACAGGCTTGCTCTCCCTTGGGCCCTTCCTGGTTCTCACTGGGCCTTCTGGGGAAATGAGGCCCCAGGTTCCTCTTATATTACATATCACCCCCATAGGAAAGAAACCCTCAAAAGAGAGCAGCTCCACAGAAAAGAGCACCCTGACCAGCAGCCAGCACTTTCTACTTTTCTGGTCATGCTGGAGCCCCGTGCCGGGGCACTGCAGCCCCTCGAAGCCCTTGGAACTGGCCCACCCACATCAATGCTCCTCCATGGGGGCACCCTCCACCATGCTCAGAGGCCAACACTCTGAGGGATGGTCCGCCGGAGACAGAGTGGGGACTCACTGGTAAAGGTGATGTTGAAGCCCCTCTTCCCTGTGGAGTGGTCAGTCTGGAACTCGAGACGGGCCACGTGGCCACTGCTTGTGATGGAGGAGGGGAGCTGGTTTCCTGAGAAGGTGCCCAGGACCGGGGCCTCAGCCGTGGCCCCATCCTTGATGACCAGGAAGTCAAACTGAGGCTCCACATCGATGTCATTGAAAGCCAGGTGGATGCGGCTCTCGGGCCGGGCCAGGATGAGCCAGACGCAGTGGAGGTGGTTGCCGTAGTCCTCTGGGTAGTTGGGCGACAGGACGACCCCAGAGGGGCTGGTGAAGTTGAAGAAGCAGGAAACTGCAAGAGAAGAGCCGTGGAGGTCAGTGTGCGTCCCAGTATTCTGCCTGGGCTACTGGGGGCTGGCACGGGGAGCATTTCCTTAGCCTGAAGAGCAATGGAAAGAAACATAACACAGGGTTGGGCCAGACTGGCTGGCCTCTGAGCTCTAGGAGGGAGACATGCTGGGTTCCATGCTGGGCATGGTGCTGGGAAGGGCCCCTCCGGCAAACTACAGACATGGCGGAGTTGGTCCTCTTAGCTGCTGCTGATCCCCTGGGTGGTAACCAGGGTCAGGGCATGCCAAGTCCATTTCTCCTCTTTAAACATTATGATAGGTATGCCCTGGGGATTTGGGCAGCCTCAAAGCTATATAACTACGCTAAGGAGGTGCTGGGTAAACACTGTCTTTCAGAGACCAAAGCTTTGGAAGAACCATGGGGGAGGGGTGATGGTGCCTTGTCCCTGTGCCCCATCCATTTCCTGTTCTCTCTCCTACATTATCCTCAGGACACACTCTTCTGGAATTCCTTATTTTAAACTCTTGTCACGCCAGTGACTGACAGACCCTGGAACAAGGCTGAGGCAAGGGAAGTGCTATAAATGGAAAAACAAACAAATATGCAAACACGAAACCAAAATTAAGAGGGAAAATAATAGAATGAAATAAATTGCAACAAATATGCCAAAGGGTGAATATCAATATTAAATTAGAGCTTTTATAATTGCATAAGAACATCACCAAGATGAGCAAGGAGTATGCTCACAGGATTCATCGGAAAGAAAAGAAGAGTTAATATGAAAACACAGTCCATTTCACTAGTAAAAAAAAAAAAAAAAGAAAGAAAAAATACACAGCCCAATATTGTTGAGGCTTCATGAAAACTCATATGTACTTATTGCCAGTTGCAGAGTAAAGTTGATATAATCCTTTTGGAAGGGAGTATATGAATTCTTATCAACAGCCACAAAACTATTCAAATATTCTGACTCAGTAATCTCTAGAAATTAATTCAAAAGAAAAAGAGCCGCATGGACAAAGATGTTTATAGTGACATAATTTTATTACAGAGAAAAAAATGTGAACAACCTATATGCCAGCCTAATAATATGAGGTAAATTATAGCCTTTAATGTGATGCTGTTTGAACGAAATCATTAAAGTGAAAAATACGACCCTGCAGAAAGAACGTTAAGCATCATTTTAAGTAAAACAGTAGATCATAAAATTATATGTACACTTCCGATTATAGCTATTACATATTTACATGTGGATAAAGACTGGACATGAGCCCCCGAATAAAAATTGTTTTCGAGTAATAGGTTTTGGGGTAATACTTTTTCAAAATGAAAACAATATTTAATTTTTCTGACTGCAAAAATTATATAGGATCATACTAAACACTTTTAAATGTAAAAGTATAAAGAGGATAAAAACTAATATGGACAAACATTTAAATCCTTTTATTGCATTTATGTTGATGTTTGGTGTTAATAATAGTGAAACTTAAGTTAGCATAACAGTTGGCTTATTAATTATAATGAAGCTGAGGTGAAAAATAATAATGAAATCATGCTTGCAAAAGAAACACACACACAAAACAAAGGAACTGGTGACTCCTTATGTTGAGCTTCCCCTTCCTTTCCCTGACTCTACCCATCCTCCCCTTTTTACATTAGGTACCCCTTTTCCAACCTGCTACTCAAAGCCCTCCCATCCAATTGTGCAAAGTGAACCTGGTCGTGAAGACACGTTCAGTCTTATTCCTGTAGTCTCTGTGTTTAAGGGGTATAGAAAGAGTCTGAGCCAAGGGGAGAGATGGACACGAAAAAGCTTTTAGGCTGGGGTGGTTGGGTGGCTCAGTCGTTAAGCGTCTGCCTTTGGCTCAGGTCATGATCCCAGGGTCCTGGCATCGAGCCCCGCATCGGGCTCCCTGCTCCGCTGAAGCCTGCTTCTCCCTCTCCCACTCCCCCTGCTTGTGTTCCCTCTCGCTGTGTCTCTCTCTGTCCAATAAATAAAATCTTAAAAAAAAAAAAGAACAAGCTTTTAGGCAACACAATATAGAGTTAATAGTGATTATTATACTATATTAATGGTGGTTACTAAGTGCAGGCACTGTTCTGAGCACCGTCATCCATTAGTCAATTTAGCTGTCACAATAACACTATTTGGTAGGTAGCCCGTTTTAAAGATGAAGACACTGAGGCATGCAGAGGTTAAGTAATTTGCCAGGGTTGTGGGTGAGTAAATGGTAACAGCAAGTTAAAATCCATCTGATTCCAGGGACCAAACTCTTAGCCACCCCTCAACATCCTCTTATGAGAACAGTACTGCCCACTGGGCCTAAAAGTGGAGTCCATGGGGTGTTCTTAGAATTTGCTGAATATCGACCTGTCAGCTCCTAACCATTATATTAGCACTGAAGTCGGGGGCTCTAGGCTGGCCATGGGTGTCCCCACACAGCCATGCTGTCTCTAGCTTTGAACATAATGCAAATTGTGAGGAATCCTAACAGAGCCAACGACCTTGAAGACAAGGGGCAAAATCACAAGTAGAACCTACCGGTCTGCCTGCTGGTCTGCCTACCAGTAGAACCACACCACGGCAGACCAAAGGCAAAGAGAAGTGCTAGGATTTCAGAGGAAAGACCATCAGAAGCACCGTAAGCATTTGCAAAGTGGATTTGCTGTAGAGGAGAATTTAATTAACATCACCTGAGTCCCCACCCCCACTCCAACACTCTATCACATTATTCTTTTTTCTTTAAACCCTTTGTAGTGGGCTGCCATCTTGCAAAGCTCCAGGAGCACCATTCTGAGCAGCTGCGTACGGTAGCTTTACTTATCACTCTCTAAAATGATCTTGTTCACTTGTTTGTGGTCTGTCCCTCCCTCGCCCCAACACATACACATATGCTCCACGAGAGGAGAAATCTTGTCTGTTTGATTTCTCTCGGTCCCTAGTGGCCCCCACAATGCCTGGTGCATTCATTGTAGGTGCTCAATCAGCAAATCAATATTTGCTGAATGAATCAATGAGTACAGTTGACCCCTAAACAGCACAGGTTTGAACGGCACACATCCACTTACATGTGGATTTTTTTTTTAAATAAATACAGCACAGTACTGTAAATGCATTTTCTCTTTTTTATGATTTTCTTAATAACATTTTCTTTTCTCTAGCTTACTTTATTGTAAGAATACAATATATAATACTCTAACATACAAAATATGTATTAATCAAATGTTTATGTTATCGGTAAGGCTTTTGGTCAGAGTAGGCTATTAGTAGTTAAGTTTTTGGGGGATTCAAAAGTTATATATGGATTTTTCAACTGAATAGGGTTGGGTGGGGAGAGGTTGACATCCCTACTCCCGTGTTGTTCAAGGGCTAACTGTATTTAATGGTTGATACCATCTGAAAAGATGGGGACATGAATAAGTGTGTCTCATGTTCCCGTCCCGTTCCAACCCCCAAGCAACAGAATTGACCAAGGTCTGAAAACCAGGTGGATACCTGAGTCAGCTCTGGAAACGAGGAAAAAATACTGGGTCATGACCCTCAACGCATTTCTCTTAGACATAGTACAGATCTGTTCTTAAATAATTTAGAGTAGAAAAGAGAATGACCCAGCCAAGTTGCTGAACAGCAAAGACAACAGAAACTGCTCCCAGCGTCAAAGACCTTAAAAAATATATTATTCACATAACATTCATTAAAAAAACACTCAAAGATGTTCTCTACCCAACCAAGAGATGAACCAAAATGAAGAACTCAAATGTGGGAAAGTTATGGTTAATAAAAGAAAAAGATTAGGAACAAGCAAATAGATGATATAGTAAAGAATCTAAATAATTGCTATAAACAAAGTTATAAAACAGAATGCAAGCATAACAAATATTTCTTCGAAGAGAAGATAAAAGATATCACTCCTGCCCAAACCCCAGGGTAAAACTCTGCAGATGACACTGATAGAAAGCATGAAGTTGGAGCAAGGAGATATGCTAATTTCCTCATCTTGCAAGAAACTCTGTTATGTAGTTTCTCTGGTTAATTAGAGAAATATAGGTTAGACCATGTTTTTAAAGATGTTAAGAGTAATTAGTAATAGACTGTAAAGTAGCTTATCTTCAAAATTACCAAAGGGGAAAAAGAAAAGCAGTCAATTTAGCAAAAAATGGAATTCGGAGGACACAACAAGGAAGCATAAAAAGGGGAAATGTAAAGTAAATGGTAAAAAAAAAAAAAGACAAGAGACAAAACATTATTTATGACAGTACACGTATACAGGTTAACCTAGCCCAGTAAAATATAATCCTCATTTTGGAACAAGACACACAGCTTACACAAAGTGACTCAGAATAGTTAAAAAGAAGGGAAGGGGCCAAGATAGCTCAGACTTCACACTAGGAGAGTATTAAAGTTTACCAATGCCGAGGCTCCAGAGATTCCTGTGTGTTTGGTGGAGTGGGTCCAGAGCATCGACAGGTTCTAAAAGTTCCCCCAGGTGACCCTAAATGCACAACCAAGGTTTCAGAAGGACTGGTGGAGGCAAATGCAAGCCACCCTAAAAGGCGGTTTTAATAGTAAGATCAGATCTTTGGATGCTCTAATGTCACACCAGACTCTTGGACGATCCTTGTTTTTGGTCAAGAGTCTTATGGACAGCTACCAAGAGACATTTCTTCTTGCCCCTGGAAGGAGACGAAGCTCATAAACTGACACTCAGAGAATCAGAGTGTGGCCCTGCAGAGCTTGGTCTAATGCCCTAAGAGATAACTCAGACTTGTTGCCATGAGGGCAGGAAAAGGGAGTATGCATTGTGCTACAAAGGTCTAATTTTTCTCACTCTGAAAATTATGTTTGCATGCTACCATGGAATGTTTCTGTGAGAGAGCAGAGTTTGCTTCTCGATGTCCAAAATGAGGAAAACATCAAGTGCTATGATTGGATCTCATCATTATCAATCACCCAGGTTAAAAGAGGGAGATAAGGTGCCTACCCCCTTTGTAAGTAGTTATGCTTATGGACCCCAACCTTGGGTAAACCTTCAGAGGGCTCTGCCATTGGTCAGACTTTTGAAAACTGATAAAGGTGGAAAACTCATTAACAGGTATATGCATAATTACTGTGTGTAATATCAGATCATTATTTGATACAATCTTGAGTAGGAAACACAAGGGGTATTTTCATTGCTGGCTTCACTGCTTTCAAAATGATAATTCAATTGGGGGGGGCTGACAAAGCAAAACAAAGTCCAAAGATAATATTTAAGCAGTGGATGATGCACAGATTCCAAAATGAAGATGTGACAGTTATGATACTTTATGGCCAAAGCATCAACAAAGATCAAATAAACTGTTTTTAAAAAGTACAAGAGTTGGAGAAAAATATACTAATCTGAAATCAAAAGTAAGTAAAGTTAAAGAGGATCTGAAAAATACTATGCGTGTGTATGTGTTACATGAAACTCCAACAAGGAGCACACCCTCTTTCCAATACCCATGGAATATTACAGAAATGGGTTTTATCTTAGGATAGAAGGAAATCTCCATAAACATCTCCACGAAGCAAAAAATTTGGGGCCACATTCTCTGTTCACAGTGCAAATGAACTAGAAATCGGTATTAAAAGAATGCAGGAGAATCCCTAAATCACTTAAATAAGTTCTTGAGTTCAAAAAGGAAATGAAGTCTGTCAATACAGACTAGTTAAAAGAATGATGATGGTATCAGGTCAAAGCTGTATTTCATAGAAAATTCATAGCCTCATTCATTATTAAATTACAGAGAAATAAGTGAAATGAATGTTTAAACTCAGAAGTTCCAGACAGAATAACTGAACAAGATCAAGGAGAGAAGGAAGAATAAACTTAGAAAAGAAAAAATAGAAAAAAATAATGGAAAAGTCCCATAAATAAGAAACTTCTCACTGGTCTACTCAAGAAATAAAAAGAGAGAAGGTACATATACATATAGGATAGTAAAATTAAGGCACTAAGTCACCTACAAAAGAATAGTATGTGTAACATATTAATAAATTTGAAATCTTGACAAAACAGAATTTCCTAGGAAATTCTGAATTACCACACTTGTGTGAAGAGAAAAACATAAGAAAACTGGAATGTACTTAAGGAGTAGGTGGTTTTGTGGCTAGCGCTTTAAAACTTTAAACAAACCATAATAGCCATGCTATTTAAATTAATTTTGATACAAATACTCCCATAAAACAGTATATATGATACACATATTCACACCCACCTACTCACACACCAACATACCCACAGTGTAAAAAGAAATCCCATATGCAAAGTGTTAGCAAATCAAATTCAGCCCTACAACAACGAATAAACACAGCTTATATAATGAAAACAACAAAACTTTACTGATAGGCAGAGAAGAAAATTTAAAAATGAGAGACGCGCTATTTTTCTGGATGATGAGTTCATATTATTAAAATGACAATTATCCTCAAATAGTTGTATACATTGAACATAACTCCAGGCACAGCTCACACCATTTTTTTTTTCTGAAACTTAAAACAATTGTAAGATCCATCTGTTGGAATAAACAGGTGAAAAGAGCCAATGTCTCCTTAAAGAGATGAGTAATACGTATGAGGTGACAGTCAGCAGTCCCTTACAACAACCCTCTGAGGTAGACACTATTATCCACATTTTACGGATGCAGAAGCTGAGACCAGGTGTTCAAGTAACCTGCCCCCAGTCACACTGCATGGGGGTGACGGGCTGAGATATGAACCTAGTCGACCTGGTTCCAGAGCCCAAGCTCTCAGCCATGACACCTACTTTCTCCCATTGTAAGGAGGCCTTGCCCGCTCAGATGTTAAAACACGTTCTAAAGCTGCAATAGTAAAATCTATATTATATTAGCTTCAAATGAGAGAGAAATGGAGCCAAAAAAGAAAAGTTCAGAAACACACACAGACATCTAAAAATTTCGTATATGGTGAAGGGGGCTTTTCACTTTGGCAGGGCAAAGGTGGACGGGTCAATAAAGGATGCTGGGACAAATGGCTAACCAGCTGTGGAAAAAATAGATTCATACCTCACCCAACGTACCACAGAACTACTAGAAAAAAATATAAGGAATCTTTTTATAATCTCAGAGGTAGAGAAGGACTTTCTCAGCATTACACCAAAGTTAGAAATCATGTGGGGAATGATATTTTTAACTACAGAAATGAGAAACTTTTGGATTTTAAAAAATCACCATAAACAAAACCTCAATACTGAGGAGCAAGTGGAGAGGAAATATTTGCAGGTTATTACAGTTAAATATTTACTATGTTTACCATATACAGAATGATAATTCAATAAAAAGATAAACACTCAAAATAGAAATATGGGCCAAGGAAATTAAGAGGCCACTAACAGAAGAATAAAGCTGGTCAACAGAGATGTGGGAAATGTACAATATTATTGGAAAACAAAAACGTCACACGACAGAGCTTTCAAGTTGGCAAAGGAAAAACAGACAGCATGGAACTTTGCAAGAGAACGGAGAGAAGCTGGCAGGGCAGATGGAGACCAAGCAGCCGAGGTAAGAGGAAAGACAGGAGAGTGGTTTCTACCAGGAGGGACTATCTGCTCTGAAACACAGTGGAGCAGCTGAGGAGGGCAGAAAGCCACCCTTTGGGTTTTAGTGACAAGAGGTCATCGGTGACTTCGGTGTGAGCGTCTCTGCGAGTGGCGGACACAGAGGTCAGAGTAGGCAGGCGACAAGGGAGCAGGAGCTGAGGAATGGACGCAGCAGGGAGGCCATCTTGTCAAGGAGGTCTGTGTGGAAAAGGGAGCATTAGAGAACGGGCAAGACGATGTGGGGTGTGAAGAAAGAGCTTTACTTCTAAGTTAAGAGAGACCAGGGGAAATGTCAGTGGTGACGGGCAGGACTCGGCAGACGCGGAGAGGCTGCAGAGACAGAACAAGGAGGACGGATTACACACAAGGCATAAGGTTCCTGAGAAGGTGGGAAGACTGAGGGAGACGCTATAGCGAGATTTTTGAAACAGTCCATTAATCGCTGGTCGTGAAAGTGATGTGGTGGGATTAAGTTAGCTGCTAAGAGAAAAGAGAAAAAAGGAAGAGAATGGAAATTATCTGAGCACACTGTAAGTAGTGAAGGCAAGTGTCATTTGTAAATCGTAAGCTTTGATTAGTGCAGGTGTGTGTGTGTACCGCATTGCATTTCTTCCCGTGAGTTCGAAGGTGTTCATAGGTCCCTGCTTTAAAGCCTAAAAGGGATGTATGATCTACAGGGAGACTGCTTTTTGATGGGAAAGAGGAGTGAACATCTCCATTATAAAGGAGAGAAGGATGGGAAGGAGTATAATCTGCAGGCTGGGTGTCTTTGGTGTTTGCAAGGTGGGGGCTGTTGCCAGCCTGCCAGGTGGGAGGCCAGGTCACGCTCCAGTGCCAGGCGTGGGCAGGGGCTGCTCCTGGGTCTGAGCGGAGTGGCGAGGGGACAGCTTCCACGGAGAAGAGAGCAGCAGGCTGACCTGAGAAGCACTGATGGGTGGCTAGGCGCTGCTGCAGCTCCAGCGAGCCGGGCGCCCCAGATGCTGCAGCAGCGCCGTTTGCCTGGCTGGGCGATTTTCTCCAGCAGTGCTCACCCAAGCAGGAGAGGCCCCATCAGGTCGTTCTTGCTTCATTGTGGGTCTCTGGACCAGTACAGTGAGGCAGCTCTGCTGATGAATGCTATAGCTGAGCTGGAAGCAGAGGCTTCACAGACCCACCCTTGAATGTCTTTGGCCTCCTGCTCAGAAGCTCAGTGTCTGTTTGTGTTCATCAGAGTTCTCTTAACATCATCTCTGGCGCTGGAGCCTGGCCAAAGTTCTCACTTAACTTCACTGGGGCTGCGGAAGCTGTGAGAGCTTCTCCAAGGTTACACGCAAGAGGGGTGAAACTGCACCCACCCCCATCCCCCGCCGGGCTCATCCTTATCCTAAAGGAGATTAGGTTAAGGTGTGGTTCTCTTTGAGAACACTGAGGATGTCTACAGAAACTCCCACATTCCAAAGACAGCATTAGGGGTCAGTGGGCAATGCTGGCCACGTATTTCCCAAGCACACGGTATGTCCTCTTAAATTCATACTGGATGCAATCCAGACCACAGGCCATGAATTATACTCATAGTTTTGCATTCCTTTTTTCTTTTTGTTTGTTTGGTCCAATCCCCACCTCCCAGGCAGGCAAGATTGGGGTGCTGGTGTCCTGAGTTAGATGAACAGAGCCTTCAACAGAGCTGATGTCCCCCTAATTCCTGAACCATGTCCATTCTGTCCTCCATCACGCCCACTCACTTTTCCCACCTCTGGCTCTGGTGCCCCTTTGCAGTCATCTGCCAGCTTTCCTCCTCTACCTGACATTCACATTATGGAACATGAAGGGACCGATTTTAGGGTTGTCTTCTCCTAGCTCACGTCCTCTCTAGGACACCCCACCGCACACCTGACTCTTTAATGTATGCCCCCAGGACAGACAACTCTCCTGAGCCCTAGACCTGTATAAACTGTGGCCTTTGCAATCTCTCCACCTTGTCTGAGGGTCACTGGAGCACCTGCTGTGTGTCAAACACCACTCCCGGTATGGGGGGTCTGGCTTGGCAACCAACGAGGCAGAGAAGCAAGCTCTCAGCTCTCATGAAGTTGACACTGTAATAGCATGTAAGCCTGGGAGAAGGGAAAAAGTGAATATAGTGGGGGTGGCCAACTTCCAATGAGGAGGTCAGAGATGGTCTGTGTGAGCAAGGAGCCAGCCATCGCAAGGGAAGACCACAGCAGACGGAGGGAATGAGCTTGGTGCAGGTGAGGGACAGAAGGGGGAGCACTGTGGCAGGAGCAAGGCGAACCCCGGAGCGACTAGGAATGGGAGATGACATGAAGAGGATGGCAAAGGGCTTTCAGACCATGAAAAGGAGTTTGGATTTTGTCACAGCGAATTAAGCTAAATATGTCCAATATTGAACTCCGAAGTCTTCTTTCTCAAACCTGGTTCTTCTAGATTCTAGGGTCTGGAATATTCCCTGGTGTCAGCAAATGTTTCAGCCTTGTCATCACTCCGTGATGGGCTTTTCTCTTCTCACTACCCAGCCACTACTGCTTTATGCCATTGCCTCCCAAATAAATTCCAGGAGCCCGGGTCCTCCTGCACACGGCAGACTGGGGAGGGAACCATCTGACATACATCTCTACTGGGGCTCCCACTGGCATCTCAAATGCATGTCCAAAATTGAACTCTTTATCTATTTTCCTAAGCCTCCCTCATACCTTATCTCCATGAATGACAACACCCAGTTACCTAAGCAAAATATATCAACTCCTTCTCCCTCACTCCCATATCCAATCAGTAACTAACTTTGGTTGATTCTATCTCTTCAAAATCTCTTGTACTTGTCACATCCCCATCACGCCCGTTAAGTTAAGGCCCTCTTCCTGCTGCAATAGTCTACCTGGTTTCTTGGCTTCAAAGCTCACTCCCTCTGAATCCATTCTCTGTAGTGGCTACAGAGTGAATATCATAAATCACAAATTCTCATGAGGTTACATCCTTTCCTGGACCTCTTTAAATACTCCCTATTGCACAGAGGATAAAACCCAAACTCCTCAAAAGGGCACAAAGGACCCTTAGAGACCTAAGGCCCTCCCACTCCCCCACTGCATCCTACATCCCAGCTGTGTTAGATGACTCACAGCCCTACAAATGGGCAAGGCTAACTCCATGTCTTGCCCAGGCCTTATTTCCTCTCCGGAATGTTCTCTCCTCCTCTCCACTTGGAAAACGCTGTTAAGCATCATATCTCTTGAGTGGTGTGGGTCCCTCCCACCTTTCATTTATCCTTCTGGCTGCAGTCATGGAGTCCGTACACCAGGCTCATCTCACTCAGTGCCTGCTAACGGCTTTGCCCTATCTTCTTGAGCTTCTGCCTTCTGCCATGAGAACAGAATGCTTTATGTACAGACTGGTCCCTCAGCCTGGGTCTCAGAATGAGAGGCCATGTAGAGCCCAGCCAAGTCCCACAGAGCTGTAACTGACCTACAGCCCTCATGAGATACGAATGAGAAATAAATGTCTGTTGTTGCAGCCCACTGAGATTTTTGGACTGTTGATGCCACAGCACAAGTTGATTAATACACTATGAAAAGGGATATGAAGAACTCAGAAAGTGAAGGACTGTCTTTTGCATAAGGTGGTTAGAGAAGGCTTCTCTGGGGAGGTGGCAGCTAACAGGTGATGAGAAGGACCCAGGCACCCCACGAGCATTCCAACATGGTGAACTGCAAAGCGCAAAGGCACTGGGGTAGGAAGGAGTTTAGAGACTCTGAGGATCTGAAAGAGGGCCAATGAATCTGGGCAGCGTAAGTGAGGGGGCAAGCGGCGTGGGATGAGGGGAGAGGTAAGAAGGAGTCAGTCACATCATGCTTCACAGACCTTGGGCTCAGAGATCTCCCTCAGCATCCAAAATGTTCAGCTGAGGCCCAATCCCTTTCTTGGCATACAGTCTGTTGGGTCATAGTTAGAGTAGTCACGTAATACATTGCCCAAATTGGGACACTTTTGAGAATACTATTAATTCCTTTAGGACACAAGATATAAACTGGAATTGTCCCAAACAAATCTAAATGTATGGTCACCCCACTCATGGTACTTTTATTTCCTTCTGCAAGAGTACCCTTTATCTTGAGGGGGTGGCTTCTGCCTCAAGCTCCCCATTCACCATCCAATCTCCTTCAGGAGCTGGAATCTTAAACTGAAGCTCACTGGTGGGGTTCCGACAATTGCTAAATTCTTGCCTCCCACAACCAGACCCTGTTCCCTGCACTTCTTTAGAGGTTGGCTAAGTTCTTGGCCTAAACAGACAATGCCACTCCTGTTCAGCTCTTGCAATTACCCACCTGCGGCCATGATTGCTTTTTGCCACACCTCTGGAATAATGCCCACCCAAACCATTCCTGGTGCTTGGCCTAGCCTTTAGACCCTATTCAAAGCCAGGCTCTGAACTGGGGTCTGATGTACTCCTTAGCTGCTGGCTGAGGACTGCTGCCACCAGCTCCCAGGACAGGTCTAGAACCTTATGGAACAAAGCATGAGGAAAGTCCCTGCTCTGCACTTCTGGGAAGAGGCTGAGTCTATACTCTTAGAGCTCAGGTTTTATCTTGAAAATAGACCATAAATTCTTTGAAAAATATACACAGCGAAGCCAAGCCAAGCCAGTACCCCCAGATTGGAACAAATGTGAATCCTGAAAAATTTGGGTTTGCCTGTTACCTTTCACTTACTAGTTATTTACCTTTTTGGGGGCGGGTGGGAAGCTACTTCTTCACTGACTTTGTTTCCACACGTATAAAAATTGTACTAATAACTGCTAAGTCCCACCTCTGCTGTGAAGATTCACTGTGATGATGCTTCTGAAGGCGCTGAGCACAGCACCATACCTGGGCATGTGGGAGGTACAAAATCAATTTTTGTTGAGTTGAAATGAGGCATCTCCCACCTCTGCTGCTGATGGCTGTGTCTCCACACATGCTCCTGGTTAGCCTCTCTCCGAGTCTCAGCCAGCCCATGGAGGCAGCAGGAGAGGCGTCTCCCCACCCTGCCCCTAGCACAGCCCATTGCTCAACCAAGCAAGACTCCAGACCAAGGTTTGCTTTCTGGTCCTTAGTCCCTCTTCTCCTCAAATGAGTGAGTGGGTAACTCCAAATCCGTAAGATTCTGACAAAATTCATTTGCAGGAATGACTGAGGGCTTGGTTGCTAACTATGCATGGTGTGACCTTGTGTGTGAAGACCAACTTGTAAAAGGTGACATAGTCTATCAGCTACAAGGGGGGACCTGGTGCTGAAGAGATCTATACCCGAGTATTATATAGTCTATCAGTCTTGAGTTTTGTCTGGGACTCTGATGAGCTGTGCCATGAGGGGTGACTAGTGGGTGCCTCAATGAACCAGTCTTCCTCGAGTGCCAAGCAAAGGTGCGTCTCACTGTTGTGAGATCCCTCAGCTGCCCATGCCCAGACCCTGGGATCCCTGAATGATACTCATAGGGTTTTTTCTTTGCCACAGGAGCAGATCTCAGTCAACTGAGGGGATCGGCTCCAGCAGATTATTATCCTGGTCAGCCAGCCAAACACAGGTATTCTCTGGAGAAAAAATTATGTTGGTGTGACACAGCCCAAGAGCCCCAGCCTTCCCTAACGGGGAAGGGGAATTCAAGAAAGGGTGTAGACTACATCTTCAACAGCTCAGAAGGTGCTCTTGGGATTGTACTTTGGGGCCCGCAGGACCTGTGCTCTTCATCTGAGCCCTGTCAGAGAGCCTTGCCATCTTTTCTAAGGCTGTTCAGCAAAGCATCTTCACCCAGGAGTCTGGAACCAGCCATGGTCCTGGCCACCCAAAGCCCAGTCATACCTCAGACTACCACCCATTGAAGACTGGGAAAGAACACTTAGTGGCTGCTTACTACGATCATAAGGAAGTATGTTTGGATTTCCCTCCACAGAAATCCACAAGGATCCAGGGGAGTTTATGGCTGGACTGAGAGAGCTACCTTTAGGACTATGGGAGAGTCTTACCTAACTCCCAGAGCAAGATGGGAGTTAATCAGCCGATGGCAGCAGTACTGTTCTTGGCCCATCTTCCCTGAGGTTGCCAGAATACTGCCTTTGTACAAAAGGACTGGAGGAAGGGCCTATAAACCCAAGAAGGGTAGTCCAAGACTATCCTAGAAAACCAAGCTCCAGAAAAAAGTGAGTGGTACTTTCCCCAGGAACCACAGAGCCCGATGACACCCAAAACACCCAGGGCTGATGGCAACGTAATTATGACCACGTCTCATAGAATGAGGCTCACAGAATGAAGGAGGAGTCCCAGCAGAGCTTCAAGCCCCGGCTCTTAGCCAGCAGCTGTGAAAACAGGTCCTCCCTGGTGAAACTCGGGGTTTCCTCCACAGTTCTCTTAAGCAAACATGGCAGAGCACTGTGGAGAAAGCATGGTCTGCAGTGAGAACACACTTAGCATACACGTAACTTCGGGTATTTTACAGAGAGAAGAACCTTTTAGCTACGATCCCAAAGGTGAAAACTGAAGTGAGAATGGCAGATATACACTACCCCCACTATAAGCAGAGGTCACAGTCCAGGGTTAGACCCCTAAAGCTGGGTCAGTTTTCCCAGCCTTGTTTCACCCAGGTAGTGATGGTCCTAAAATACCTTGGACTAGGACTATTAGTTGCAGGAATATAGCATTTGTACTGGGCCCTATACTCAGCTGTGTTCACACTTTGGTTCTGGACAGACTCCTGAGTGGGACTGGGCTGAAATTCTGCCTGTGCTATGATCTTCCAAGAAGTCTTCTGAGAATCTTTCAATTGGGATAAATTTTTCTTCCTTTACATTCTGGGGCACTTTGTGGCTACATCTATTATTGTAATAGTTTGAAGACTGCTTTATAATACAAATACGTGCTTATCGCATTTGCTAGACTATGAGCTCTTAGAGGGCAAGAGCCATGCTAGAATCATCCCCGTTACTCTCCCAGGGATGAGCACAATGCCCGGCGGGCAGCAGCTGCTCCCAGTCACATTCTGCTGCGTTCAAATGAACGGGAGGCAGGTAACGACAGCATCAAGTTGTAATGTTCAGAGGACTGGACTTTGCATCCCATTCTTCACTGGGATATCAACGTGGAGGTCAACATTTCTTGGGTGCCAGGAGGTTACTGCCATCATGATGACTGGCATTATGAGTTATGGCAGTCTCAGGCTGGTGAGTCTCATGACAACATATGGCCACACATGTCACCCCATGCCTCAAGAGACTGCCATCTTGTTGGGGGACCAAACCCCGCAGCAAGGATGCAAAACTCCCCTGCAAACAATGGCACACAGTAGGAGTTCCATACTAGTGGCTCTCAGAGCTGACCTAGCATCTAGATCTCCCAGGAAGCTTTTAGAACCACAATGCCTGGGACCCATCCCAGACCTGCTGAATCAGAATTTCTGGGGATGAAGATTCTGTATTTTAAAAAGGCTTTGAACATTTTTTTCAGGTGTCTGTTAGTCATTCGTATGACTTCTTTGGAAAAGTGTTCATATCTTCTGCCCATTTTTTGACTTGATTATTTGTTTTTTGGGTGTTGAGTTTGAGAAGTTCAACATCATTAGCCATCAGGGAAATTCACATTAAAACCACACTGAGATACCACCTTACACCGGTTAGAATAGCAAAAACTGACAAGGCAAGAAGCAACAAATGTTGGAGAGGATGTGGAGAAAGGGGAACCCTCTTACACTGCTGGTGGGAACGCAAGTTGGTGCAGCCACTGAGGAGAACAGCGTGGAGGTTCTTCAAAAAGTTAAAAGTAGAGCAACCTTATGACCCAGCAATTGCACTACTGGGTATTTACACCAAAGATACAGATGTAGTGAAAAAAAGGGCTATATGCACCCCAATGTTCATAGCAGCGATGTCCACAATAGCGAAACTGTGGAAGGAGCCAAGATGCCCTTCAGCAGACGAATGGATAGAGAAGATGTGGCCCATATACACAATGAAATATTACTCAGCCATCAGAAAGGATGATTGTCCAATATTTGCATCAACATGGATAGTACTGGAAGAGATTATGCTAAGTGAAATAAGTCAATCAGAGAAAGACAATTATCATATGGTTTCACTTATTTGTGGAATATAAGGACTAGCAGGGAAACATTAGGAGAAGGAAGGGAAAAATGAAGAGGGGGAGATCAGAGGGGGAGACAAACCATGAGAGACTATGGACTACGGGAAACAAACTGAGGGTTTCAGAGGGGTAGGGATGGGGGATGGGTTAGCCCGGTGATGGGTATTAAGGAGGGCATGTGTTGCATGGAGCACTGGGTGTTATACGCAAACAATGAATCATGGAACCCTACATCAAAAGCTAATGATGTACTGTATGGTGACTAACATAACATAAAAAAAAAAAAAAAGCCTGAGTGATTCTAATGATTAGCTACATTTGGGCCCATTTGAGACTGGGCAGGGCCACGAAGGACACCTCCTTTCCCCATAAAATATCTATTTAAAAATAAAGTGATAATAAGTGATGTTTGTGACCCACATTGGCCTGTTAGGGAGTGCTGACTCTACTTCTTTGAACGTGCTGGAAGCCTCCTTTGCAAAGCCCATCCCTTCATCGTTGCTTGATTGGACCCTGCTCAGATCTGCTGATGATCTTCATCCGTGGGCTCAGTTCTCATAGCCAGATCCCGAGCCCAGGCCCAGACATGCCTCACAGTCATGGGAAAGCCCATGCCCTCAAATTGGTGGGGTGAGGTCTGAGCATGGCTCCAGTCAGCATCCGGTGGGCTCATGAGGAGTCCAGCACACCCATATGCCCAGGACTTTGAGGACCCTCCTGTCACCTCTGTCCCATATGTGTGCCCCTGCCTAGAGACTGGGCTTCTGTTCTGGCTCTTGGTTTCTTCTCCAGGCCCTGTTGTAAGGAAGGCCCTTTCTAGTACTGCAGTCTCTGGCTGGGACAGGGTACCCTGCAGGGGCAGACCTCCTTCTCCTTGGTGAGGACTTGATTCAGCCCAGAAACTGCCTTCTTCCACTAATATCTACCTGTTTAGGAGTAAAGGGAATAAGTGACATATAACCCACATTGGCCTTGTAGGACAAGTGTTGACTGTACTTCTTAAGAAGTTCTGATAGGAAATGGTGGCAGCCACCTTTACGATCCATCCCTTTGTCCAGGGTCATTTCTCCCAGCCCTGGCCTTCCTCAGTCCTGGCTTACCCTCCCCAGGCTCCCCCTGTGGTCCTGGAATGCTTCCCTGCCATGACTGCAGTGTTCCTTCCCCAGTGCAGGGTCAGACACAGATCCTCCCCGCCTCCCAGCAGGATATCATCCAAGGGAAAGTCTCCTCTGGATTACTGGAGGCCCTTGTACAAAGCAGGTACCCCCCCCCTTTAAAAAAAAAAACCCTCTGCATAGCACCAGGTCTTCAGTGTCTGGGTTCTTGAGGACTGGGTAACAGAGGAAGGAGGCCCCCGAACCTCACATGCTGGCTTTCAGTTTCTAGGAATTGGCCTGAAATACAGCGTTGGACCAAAGCAATCCCCAGGTTCCCTGCTTCTCTCCGGGGCCACCTGTGGTCTAGTGAGGCCCTTAAGGAAGCCTAGAGAACTGAGCAGAACACTACGTCAGCAGAGGATGCTCACACAGCCCTTGTTAGAGCCCCTTGCTCCTGATCACAAGCAGTGCCCAGGAATATTATGCCCCACACTGAGGCTGATGCTTTCAAACCTCAGCTGATCCCAATTCTGGCTCCAAACATTTGAAAAAGGCAATTTCCAAAGAGTCTAGCTATTGCAATCATATTTTCTGGGCCAAAGGAAAGGATGTTTGAAATTGTTCTTGTCCTGGAAAATCTGGGAGTATATATTTACAGGGAAAGTCAGGGTTCAGCTATAGAGAAGAAGCAAAAAGGGACAGGCTTCACCTGTGCACGGGGCATTGGGGTCGAGGTGGGAGGGGAGTGAAAAAAGTACCTGCCTATTTAAAAATAAATGTAGCAAGCAATGTATGTGACCTGTATGAAGAAAACCACAAAGCTGTTATATTTAGAAAAATGAAAGTAGATGAACAAAAAGAGTGACATGCCATGTTTCTGGATGGGAAGGCTGTGTATTATAAAAATGTCTATTTTCCTCAAGTTAAGTTACGGTTTAATAGGAGCGCACATACAAAATCCCAATAGGATTTTTTTTTTTTACTCTGACAAAATGATTCTAAAATTAATCTTGAACAACAAACAGATGAGAATAACAATGAACATTTCTGAAAGAGAAAATAATGAAGGGAGGAAGGGGTAGTTTCCAGCTCTGCCAGATATTAGAACATATTATAAAACAACAATTAAAATTATTCAATGCCGGTGCTAAGATGGAAATAGAGCAGCAGAACAAAGTGGTGTCTCAAGAAATAGACTTAACTGCATGTGAGGATTCGGTACGTGATAAAACAATTCATGTCCCTCAAATCAAAAGGGAAATGAATTGCTTAATACATTGTGTTGGAAAACTGCTTAATAGTTTGGACCATACATTCTACATCCACCTAAATAGACTCCAGATGGATTAACAAATTATATTTTTTAAAAAATCAAATCACCGACAAATAACCAAAAATAGAACAAACTGCCTCTCAGATCTGTGGCAGAATGATAACGCTGTCGGCATTGAAAAGAAATCACAAATATTGAAGGTTTGTCTACATAAAACAAGTGTACAATGCAAAATAGCAAAAATAAATAAATAAGTAAAATAAAAAGAAGAAGAAGGAAAACAAGAGATCGGGGAACTACGTATACCAAATACCACAGAGTTTCTCACCACACTGGAGAAAGAGCGCCTTCAAAATGTGAAGGAAAATGTCAGCAAGCATTCTCGTAGCCACACCTCAGTGCAGGCCGTTGCCACACGGGGATCGCCACACGGGGATCACGAATAGCAAGGGCTCCTGTCCCCTCTAGACAGGACTGGACCTGGAGTCTCTGTCTTGGATCCTGTGTTGGAAATCCCCACACCACTTTCATACCCCTTGGCCCACCAGAGAGCTGCCTCTAGCCCGGGGGAGCCCAGCAGTCTCTCTCCAGACTCTGCTCCCCTGGACCCCACCTCCCCTCTTCCATTCACATACACTGGCAGCGGCCGACCGCTATAGGAACCCCTGTGAACCAAGGACCCAGATGGGCGGTGCCTGCATGTGTGCACAGGTGTGCACCAATGAATCCACTGAACACCCCCCTGTTGCAGAGGCCCAAACCCCATGGCTTCTATCAGGACACAGTGCTCTCCCTTGGATGTCCCCGTTCCAATAGGAGCACAACTTTGTCCTCCTATCTTTCAGGCCTCACTATTCTCATAGCGATAATGTTGCTCCCCTGTTCGGCACCCACCATGACACCTGCCCCATCACAGGCACTCAGCACGTATGTGTTAAATAAAAGAATGACTCTTCATGGGGTGGATCCTAAATGCGTCCGTATCACTGAAGCTTTCTAGTTGAAAAACTAAATTTTGAAGCGCAAGAGCCCCCTTTAATTTGTCTCTCGCCACATCAGAGCAAGTTCTTTGAGGTCAAGGGCCGTGTCCAATCCATCTCTGGATTCACAGCACTCATCATAACATTTGGCACCTTACGGAAGTTGACAAGGGTGTGCTGGTGGGGATGTATTCAACTTATACTTATTAAAATAGCAATTTTATAAGAGCACACAAATCCTGGGGGTTTGGCGATGCAGATAAAGGTTGCAAGCAATATGTTATACATCTATTTGAAGAAAACCACAAAGTTGTTACATCTAGAAAAGTGAAAGCAGAGGAACATGAAAGAGATATGCTATGTTTCTGCGTGGGAAGGCTGCATGGTATATGAATCATATTCTTAATTATACAGCTTTTGTTATTGGCATTATGAACTGGCACAAGTTTTTGGGGAGCAATATAAGAGCATACGTCAAGAGTCATAACAATGTTCATACTCTGGCCTGATAACCTCACTCCTGGAAATCTATCCCAAGGAATTATAGTTCAAGAGAAGAAAGAAAAAGGCCACGTGCATGAGGATGTTCATTACAGCCTTATGTAAAATAATTGAACAGGACTGTTTGACTAAGTCATGGCTCCACCCACTAAACAGAACATTCCGCAGATACCAAGAACAGAAAGTATGAAAGGCATGCAGTAACATGGTAAGATATGCAACATAATGTGAACTGTGAAACACAGAATATGAGTTGATATGTTCACTTTGATTAAAACCACACGAAGTATGCGTGCACATGGGTAAGAGTCAAAAAAGAATGGCCAAGGTTGAAATTGGTTTTGGTTTAAAGAAGTGAAATTAAGAGTATTTTGTTTACACCTTTAGATTTATTTAAACTTTTTAAAAATTAGAATATACCAAGAGCCTGTGCTGAGTTTTGACCTTTGAGCTCCAGATACTTCCTGAAAGAGTTCTAGCACATTATATAAGGCTAGGCACTAAGAGATCTCCCCTTCAACCCTACCCCCAGATGAGTAAGATCATCCCCAGAGGCCCTTCAGGTTACAATTTGACCAGGAACAAGGAACAGCCATACACTCTTATGCAGCTGAGTCTCTATACAGTAGGTGCTCAATAAATCAAAGATGGATGGATAAATGGATGTGTAGAAGGAATGAGAAAAAGTAAAGATTAGGGAAATGCTTGGGCGCCGGTACACTGCACATTGGCATACAGCATTCATACAGTTCCAACAAGGGTCATGGGCCCAGCCTTCATGAATTTGTTTAATGCTTGTCAATCTGATACTTCATGGGGGGAAGTCAGCCAACAGTTTGCCTGTAGTCTGGGCTAGTATTTTTGTCCTAAGCCTTCCTTGTCCTTCCTGCTGCAAATGAGCCCTTGGATTCTGGAAATCTGGCACAGTGGAGAGAGTACAGGGTTTGGAGTAGGAACCCGCTCTGTCAATGAACACTTCAAACTCCAGCCCAACCCTCAGTGGTTCTATAACCTCTGAGCTAGTCACCTCGTCTCCCTGAACTCGGTTTTCATCAGTAAAATGAGAGAAAATATGCCATAAAGTTGTCGGGAAGATTCATTATCTTCCCAAATGACATAAAACATTTAATAACGGCATCCTCCTTTAGCCCAAGCTTTCTCACTGCTACAATCCTATAGACTTCAATCAGAGCCTCGCTTAAAATGCAAAAACACAGATTTCTTCATCTTTCAAATTGGTAAGTCTAGAGTACCCTAGACTGGTGGGTCACAATCTCAGGTGGCTTTTCTCGCTGGGGATATTCGGCAATGTCCAATAGGGAGGCATTTTGGTCGTCATAACTGGCCGCAAGAAGGGTGTGTGTGTGCCACTGGCTTCTAGTGGGTACAGAACAGGGATGTGGCTCAAACAATGCATGACTGCCCCTCCTCCACCAAAAGAATTACCTGGTCCAAACTGTCAGTAGTGCTGATGTTGAGAATCTGGATGACCCTAGGACCCCATCCACTTCCTTGCAGATAATGTGTGCATGTGTGTGTGTCCAGGGAAGGGCAGGGTGGGGTGGGGGGTTTAGGGGGAGGAACTCGGGGTGGGGGGAAGGACAGGAGGGTACTAGGACAGGACCATTTCCCGCTGCATACCTGTGTGGAACACCCTCCTTAACCTGTCAACTCTTCAAGGCCCAGCTTAAGCCCTGTATCCTCTGTGACAGTTTCTTTGGGCACCCAAGGACCCGCTTCTCCCTCCCTTGGTCTCTCAAGGTTTGGCTGCTGATTCCCAACTTACACTGTATCCATCCCAGGGGGCCCTGCCTTCACATTTCACACATATGCCCATATACATTCGGAGCTGAGCAATTAGGGTTCACACCTTCTCCCGATGGTTTACAAAATGGCGAAAGAAAGCCTGTGCTTGTGAAGTCTTGGCATATCTCTGGCGAAGCCTGTTTTGAAACTTCTTTGGAAAGTGGCTGCTAATGGACTGATAATTGGTTTCCTGGCTTCCTCATGAAGTGTGAAGCATTCCGCTAGCCTGTCAACAAAGCATCAAGTATCCGCATACCGCCATCAGAGTTATTTGCCTCTTCCCTCCTGTTGTAGCTCTTGTGGTGGAGGAATAACCAGACACAGGAGTATGGGAAGGGCTCTCTGTTCTTTCGCGAGGAACGGGGTGGAATAGGCAGAGCTGGGAGAGGGAAGAGCACACGCATCCCGGCCAGAGCGCGCCCACCAGGACACCAGGGCGAGCACATTTCCCAGGCAGCGATCGCACAGCCCCACATCCACCACGCGGCGCTTAGCCCGGGGAAGACACTCCGGAAATACTGTCGGATGGATGGAAAGTAGTACTACTTTCAGCTGATTCTGAGCAGCAATCCCTGGAGATGTGAATTAACGAAGGGAGGGAGACAGTGAGAGGAAAGCAGCTGGCTCCATCTTTTCTTTCAAAATGCTTTTCACTGCAAGAAACATCATCTTCTTTAAAACCTAGATGAAAAAAGACCATCTATCGAGCATTTACTACTGTGAGGGCAGCTCAAAAGCCAATGAAATGATTCTGAAGTCGGCTTGCTGCGGAAAATGTTTGGGAACACGAAGGAAAGTGTGTTTGTGTAGTCTCGGCAGGGCAATTTCCGAGTAAAGAGCTGTTTTGAAGAAAGTGTTTCGAGAGAAGAACAATGCACCACTTTGCACTTCTTTGGACAATTGTTCATAGAAATTTGAACCATTAAAATATTTTTCCAATCCCCTTCTAAATCCTAAGAAGGAAGGAATAGTTTGTCTGCTAAATATTGTACTAATATTCATTGTCACTAACGTGTGGGAAAATTTAGGGCATTTATACCGACTCTTGCAGGAGGTGCTTTTGTATGTACATTTATCTCTACTTATAAAATACAGAGATTGTATTCTTTTATATTTTTACGGATGCCTATAGATGTTGGCCCTTTCCTAGTGACCACCCCCTATGATACATTTGATCTGGGGTCAGGGTCAGAACCCCAGTTTAACATATTCCTCAAGCAAAGTATATGACCTGCTCTGTCAATGACCCACTTTAAGTAGTTGTTTCCAAGCATTCGCTGTGGGCAGTGAGGACTGTTCATGCCATAGTTATCTTGTTCTATAAATAAGATCATTGAGGCTTAGGATTTGGGGAGCCAGAATGGAATGCTACCCTACCGGATAGATTAGTAAACCAAAATCCAGCGAGAGGATGCCCCGGCCCTTGTCATGATGCTAAGCCAGGACCGAGAAACAAGTCTCCAGAGTTTGGATCCAAAGCTATCTCCATGTACCAGGGTTTCTGAGCGCCACCTCTCACCCCCAGTTAGACTGTGAGTACCCTGAGGGCAAAGCCCGGGACCCTAGGGGCTGCGTACTCAGTAGGGAGCTGACAGATGGCGCTCCTTTGATTCACGGAATAGGAACGCGACCTTGCTGTGTGGTGCAAAGGCATGGGAAAGCTGCCTCTCTCTGGCCTCCTTCACTGAAGCCAGCATCCCTGAGACTCAAGCTGTGTCTGGTTACACCCATATCACCAGAAAAAAACCTGAGCAATGGGAGTGCCTTGGGGATGCCGGCCCCCTACATCCCAGAATCACCCAGAAGATGCAATGCTGTACTGGCCCCCCCAGCATGCTTGCTTCACAGTTCTCATCAATAAGCCTCAGGCTCCTCTTCCTTATTTTAAGCCACAGAGAGGACTGCTCCACACTTGCCAGAACAGCTCTGTCTTTGTTTCTTCTCAGCTGTTCGTGAGCAGTGCCCAGCTCACTGGAGGCAGCCAGCCTCGCTCCTGGAAATGAAGAGCCTGCTGAGCAGCACTTCTGGCCCTCTGCTCTTATGGAAGGTTCTAGAAAGATTTCCTAAAACCCTTCCTCAGGACCACAGGGTCAAGCAAATTCTTGGAGGACTCAAGTCACAGCTCTCAGGTAATATTTTGCTACCTGCATCTCTCAGCTTGTGAGGCAGGAAACTTTACCCTGTCCTAAGAAGCTGGCTGGCTTTGCTACCCACACTTCATTCCCACCAGCTCTCTGCCCCAGAGACCTGACCCTCTTCCAGTTCTCCCTGCCTTGTTTTATCTAATGGATTTCAATGATAAATCCCCCACAATACCTGGGACTCCCATAGTCTATACCTTTGTCTTCTGAGGCCCTGCCTCCAACCACCACCTCGGGCCTTTGTTCTTGCTTGCTGTGGGCTGTTCTGTGCCAGTGTCCCCTGCCCCTCCTGGCCCCAGTCCCCTTGTCTCCCACGGTGCTACGAGGCTAACACTGTTGGGCACAATATTCGAACCACATCCGGCCGCAGAGATGGGCAGATTTCATGCAATTTTATCTTTTCGCCACAAGGGTGTATATCTAAGAGCGATTTTTTAAGCCTCTGCAAGAACCTTTGCATAAACTCACAAGTCATCACAAATGCTTTTTCAAAACAAAGTGATTTTTTGGTTTGAAAAGGTATGACCCAACTCACCAACTCACACACCAAAGTCTCAGTCCTCACTGATGTTCCCTCGTAACGCCCAGGCTATTCTCCCCACCCTAGCCCCAGGAGGCCACTCTAGTCTGTAGCACCTGGAGACCCCAAGAAGCCCACTGTGGTGGGAGAAATGATCAGAGGGTCAGGCTTCTGCCCTCCCCTGCGAGCAGCAGATGGAAAGAGATGGAGAAGGTAGGGTGGCGAAGGTTGGGGGAAGAAGAGGTGGTAGCCCAGAGAGGCTGGAACCTTTGACTTCTCAACAGAGACCAAGTGGGCTCCTCCTTCTGCTGCACACAGCCCCTCACACTTGCCAATCTCACCGGGCCCAGGACTTAAAGTACTATTTTCGCCGGAATGTATGGTCATGCCATCCCAGAGGAAGGAAGAAGGGCCTCCTTGTTATTGCTATTGGATGGGCACTCCAAAGGATCAGTAATCCAAAGACAGCTTGATCCCCCATCCCTCCCTGACTCCAGTCCAAGAAGAAGCAACCTGAGGAAACTCCTCATACCCTGCCAAGACCGTGGTTTCCCACTGTCCCCAGAGGCTGGTCCAGAGTCTACGATCTTACAAACCGGCCCGTCCCTTCCACCCTGGCTTGATTGTATGGTGTCGCTTGTGGCAACAAGGGTGAGGAACAAATGTCTGGGTCAGAGCCTGGTGGACCAGGCCCCAGTGGCCTCTACCTTGCTCTCAAGGATCACCGGGGAGGGCAAGATGGCATTGAAGAAGGCCCCCAGACGTCAAGAGGAGTCACTCCCAGTGCTATAGTCTACGTTACTGCCAAAGACAAGGACCCGACCAGTAATGTTGGGAGGAACAGAAGAAACCAACGAGTGAAGCTGCTGTTATGACCTCCGAGGTTCCCAAGAACAGGGCCCTGGGTTAGCTAGCAAACGGGGCCCCCTGCCTCTTGGCAGAGACCCCGAAGAGGCCTCCTCCCCGCTCACTTACACACGCAGCCTGGCTTCTTAGCCGACCACTGGTTATTCTTTTGACACGTGATTGCCTTCTGCCCCACCAGCTCAAAGGCAGGCTGGCACTCAAACTTGAGTGTGTCACCGTGGCGGAACCGGGAGCCTTCCCTCCGGCCGTAGGCAGGGATGCCGGGATCACCACAGCTGCCCTGCTCGATCTCTGAAAGACAGGAAGAAGAGAAAACAGAGACAAAAGGTGACTTCCTACCTCTCTTGGAGCGGGAGGTCCACGTTACATGCTCTGCCGCCCCTCCGCCTCAACTCAGTGCCCAGAGTGACACAGATAGGACCTTTCATGAGAAATCCTGCAGTGTCCCATTTAAAACCGCACCCCAGGATCAAGGGGCCTTCCAGCCAATAATATGCCTGAGATCCACCCAGACTACTCGAGGGGCCTGGATATTTTCACTCAGTGAAAGTGGGTCTCCATCCTCTGCGAGATACCTGTCCCCGGAGCTCACGAATCTCAGTCGGGAGCTTACTGAACTTGCCTCTGCATTCAGACGACCAGATAGACCTTCAGCTCAGTCCATTCCTGAGCGGCAAAGACAAGCATGAAATGAGGCGGCTTTGCTGCCTGCCATTCCCCAAACCAGAGATTAAGTGAGAATCAATATTCGCTGCCCTCTAACATGGAAGCACTTTCACAAAGGTTTTTTAAATTCAATTTGAGATGGTGCAGGTAAAATGAAACAAGTGGCTCACTGAGTATGCTTTTAAAGTTCGTTTGATTCAACCGTGCAAGTTGCACATGGAGGGGGTTCCCTGAGACAGCTCGGGGGCCCAGACGCCAGGGGGCACGACAGGCTGGCAGCCTCGTGGGAGAGGCAATTAGGCCCTGGATGCTTCAGGAAAGGAGTCTGTCCTGGCCAAGTCCTTGGAGTTTCCTCTGGAGTCACCCCCACTTCCACCAGCCCTGTGCTTGGTGCTGTGAGAGATGAAGGGGAGGGGAGGGCAGGGGGTAGGGTGGAAGGAGAAGAGGAGGAGGAGCTGTTCCCCGGGAGGAAGGCCTCCTGCAGGAAAGACAGGGAGTAATGGATTTAGTGGCAGATGGTGAAGGGAGGACAGTGAGGTCCTGTGATTTGGAAGGGAGGCAGCTGGAGTAATTGGGGAAGTTTGTTGGACACCTTCCCAGGTTTGTCAGGCCAAAGGGACCCTGCCTTTGCTGTAGACACCATAATGAGGCATCAGGAGGCACAGTCCCCAAAGGTGCTGTGTGTGACCCTAACAGGGATGATGCGGCAAAATCCTTCTTACCACAACTGGTGGGTTTCTGTGAGCTGCTTGGGCTAGTCCCATGCACTGCCTTATATGCATGTGCTCTTGATTGTCACATTCGTGTTACCCCAAAAACCAGGGCCCCCAGCTCTCTGCAGAGAGCTGGCAGACAAGGCATTCTATGGCTGGAAGTGTGTGTGTGTGTGTGTGTGTGTGTGTGTGTGCGTGTGTGTGTGTGTGTGTAGGCATCCAGAAGGAGCACCTAACTCAAATTGGGAAGGTGAGGCTATGGGGAGTAAGACACTAAACTTTAGTACAGAATTTTAGGGGGCACCAAAAACTCAGCAATCAAGACAAATAATATCTAAATCAAAACGAATGCATATAAATCAGAACAGTATTAGAACTTAAAGACCAGATCTGACCCAGCCCTTGTGTGACTTACTTCTCTGGCCTCACCCTCGTCCTGGCCTTCAGAGCCTCTTGTTATTTAAAATGTTATTTTTATCACAGATATTTTGCATTAATCTTGGTTTAAAAAAATACCACATTAAATTATTTAACTTAATTACTGAGCATTTCAGCAACTCCTTTACAATTTACGCCCAAGGCACATGCCTCTCTCATCTCAGCCCAGTCCCAGCCCTGGCATCAGGGAAGGCTTCAAGGAGGAGGTGATGTCTATACTGAGGCCTGAAGGCTGTGCAAGAGCCAGCAGGTGAAAGGAACAAGTGGGACTCACTGCAGCATTACTTACAACAGCCAAGACACGGAAACATCTAACTACCCATTAATGAATGGGTAAAGAAAATGTATACGTGTGTGCGCGCCCATACACACACACGCACGCGCGCGCACACACACACTGTGAGGTGGTGTGAAAGACGTGTTAACCAACCTGACTGTGGTAATCATTTTGCAATACATCCATGCACCAAATCATCACTTTGTACACCTTAAACTTACGCAATGTTAGATGTCAATTATATCTCGGTAAAGCCGGTAAAAAAAAAGAAAAGAAAAGAAAAGAAAAGAAAAGAAAAGAAAGGAAGGAGTGGGAGGGAAAGGAGGGGAAGGGCGCTTCAGGTAGGGAAGAGCCCGTGCAAAGTCTCAGAGGTGACACCGTTTGTAGGATTGCAAGGAGAGTAGAGATCATTAGTATCACTGAGTTCGCTGCAGAACTAATGCATTGGTACTGATGTGTTGCCAGCCACTCTGGGCATTTTAATAATTCATCCTTCTAGTAACCCCTGGAGCAAGGTACTATTCTTCCCACTTTCAAGGCAAGGAAACTGAGGCACAGAGAGATCATGTAGCTGTCCCAGGGCATCTGAGTGACCTGATCCAAACATGGGCTGTCCGGTCCCAGGGTCTTACTGCTGCACTGCATTGCCTGTCTCCGAGGGTAAGCGGGGTTTTCTGCAAGGTGGTGGGAGATGAGGCTGGAAAAGGCATGCAGGGCCAACCCACGAAAGGCGCAGTGCAATCTGCTAACGAGACTGGACTATGGATGGGAGGCAATGGGGAGTCAGCAAAGGACTTCATTTGATTTAGCATTTCCTATTAGGTATTTTAAAGGATCACCCTGACTGTTGCCTGGAGAATGGTCTGAGGGCAGCAATTCTGGACGTGGGGCGATCATTCATTCATTCAACAAACACACGGCTGTCTACTTAGCGAACTCGGCCATGCTGGGCCCTAGGGGTGTGACGGAAAACAGGGCAGACACAAGCCCTGCCTCCATGAAGCTTCCATTCTGGTGGGAGGCTCACAGTCATCTGGGAGATGTTTTGATGACATCCTGAACTGGGCAAAGACAGAGGGGATGGGGAGAGGCAGACAGATTTGGAAGGTGTAGAGCAGGAAGCCACAGGCCACCCTGAGAGTGAGCATGTCTGGAATAAAGGACAGGCCGGGATCTACTGAGGGTTTGGGCTGGGCACCTTGGTGCGCTTTCACTGAGACAAGAATGACAGAAGAGGAGCAGATCTGCAGCGTCACCAGTAAGATACGCTGAGTTTTGGGCTGCCTGTGGTACCTCTAATTACATACATCTAGTGGAAAGTGGCTACATGGGTCTTCATTTCAGAAGGAAAGTCTAGCATAGGAATACAGAATTTGGGATTCAGCTCACAGCTGATAAAAGAAGCCACGAGAAGGATGCGACCACCCACGGAGAGTGAGAGGTGTCAGTCCTGGACAGAAAAGCTAGGAACACCGGAAGGATCGGCAGAATGCTGGACTAAAGTCCCAGGACACATGGGGTCATAGAGTCTTGGAGAAGAAGGAATTTCAAGAAGATCTCCCACCTCGAATGCTGTGGGGAAGTTTAGGTGGGACTGACGAGCAAGTTAGGGGAAGGAGGTCACTGCTCATATTGACTGGCAGGAGTAGCTGAGTGCAGTGACAGGGCCACCGTCATGGGAGAAGAGGAAGATGATACAGGAAGAGCCGATGACTTTTAAAGGAGGCATTTCTTGGAAGGGAAGGGAGAGAGAGAACTTGTGGTCACTCATGAGGAATGTGGCCTAGAAGCTGAACATATTTTTTAAGATCGGAGAAACTTAACCATATTTAAAGCGAGGGAAGGAATCAGACACACACACACACACACACACACACACACACACACACGGGATATAAGTTAGCTGAAGATCCAGAGGACAGAAGGGATGACAGCCCAAGGCCCTCGAGCAGGCAGGATGGTGGACCCAGAGCACACTGCAAGGCTAGCCTGAGAGACCAGGAAGCTCCTTCCTGCGTGGCAGGAGGGAGGAGGGACGAGGTGCTCACTGAGCTTTCAGGTACGATGCAGGAGGTATGAAGGAGGTCCTGAGATGGCAGGGGCTCTAATGGAGAAGGGGTCCACTGGTCTCATGGTCTTTGCTGAAGGATGGAGTCTGGTTGTGGGGGAAGGGATATGACATTGACAAGAATGTCTGAAGTACTCCCCATGGAGGAGAGGAAATCACTGCCAGATGGATGGCCACCCGAGGCCCACGGAGGGTGGTGAGGACGCACACACAGGGCACCCACCAGCAGGGCCATGGGACTTGTCCCCGAAGCTACTGAGGGCATGCACCCATGAGCAAGTGGAGAGAGAGGCTCTAGGACCGACTGAGGGTTGGCTGGGTTTGGAGAAATGGAAGGCCACGAGGGCAGGGAGCCAAGGGTATTGTTAACAGAATGGCAGAGGTGTTATCCTCGGTGCTTACCTCAAGTGGGAAAGCGCAGGAGGGGACAGGGGACCACCAGGCTGAGGGAGGCTGATGCACAGGAGCAGAGTGGCTGGGAAGAGCTGAGGGGACAGAGGGCCGGCTCAGGCTGGGTGCAGGCTCGGATGTCAGAGGTGCCGGAGGACAAGGTCCGGCGGCAGCCAGCGTACAGCATGATCAGAGTAAGTGAGATCAAGCAGGCGAAAGGCAAGGTGATGGCAAGACTTGGAGTGGAGGGGAAGAGGCTGGTGACAATGATGGGAGGAGAGAGAGCCAGACATGGCTACAGCATGAGGTCAAGGGAGAAAGTGTGCACATGGCTGGAACGGCACTGGACAGTGAACCTCGCACCATTCCCTCCAAGGTGAAGTTCGTGGGGCTGTCTCTGGAGAGGGCTCCTGGGTAATGGTGTCCTCAAGGGGGAGTCAGGTTTAAGGGAGCAGTTGGTGAAGAGGTCCAAGGTACTGGAGAGGGGCATGCACAGGGCCAGGGCCAGGACCGGGTAGAGGGGAGAAGAAGAGCAGAGCAGGGTGGTTTGAGAGTTTGCAGCTCCCTCTAGGGAGGCAGAGGGGACCAGTGTCTGGCTTGTGTTCCTTAGACACCCCTTGTCTTTGTCTGGGCCTTCCCTCCAAGCCCAGTACCGACCCCTGCTGGGAGCACAGACACCAAGGCCACCGGCCTTCCTGGAGAGGGCTCCCTGTGCTCCACTGCCTGACTGAAAGGCACTTGCCCTTGACCCTCCTGGTCAGATGCTGACCAAGTTTGATGTCAGGGCCCAGAAAAACAAATTGATAAACCAAATTTTGACTTGGAGAAAATCATGCATGTAATTCCCTGTTATCTGGTTACTATAATTCCATTTTCTAAGTGTTTCTCTCGCTCTCTTCCTCCCTCTCTCCCTTTGTCTACAAAAAGCCAGCCAGCAGAAGGAAGAGGAGTGCTTCCGAGACGCTTGGAACTCCACCGCGATGGGCTTGCCACTCCGTGAATTTGCTCTCCCTTTGCTCGGCGGCTTTATCCCTATCATCTGTGATCAACCTCACTGTTTTCTCCCGGGTTTTTCCATTTCTAACACCAAAATGGAATCCTCTTCTATGACAACGTCTGTCCAGGAGGAACTGTATCATGTGTCTCTCTAAATTCACCATCTGAGGCACTCCGAGAAGAGCAGTGCCACTTGGAGGAGGAAGGGGAGTCCATGCATGGGCTGTGGCTTGCTGCCTTTCCAAATGGGCCGGACATCATGTGTCCCTCCATCTACTCACTGTCCCCTCAGCCTGGGCCACTGCTTCCTCTCCTCCCCGCGTCACATGGCCGACTCCTCGTGCTACGGGTCAGCTTAAGAGGCCACCTTCCCTGACCATGCATCTCAGGTGGTCCCCGTTCTCTTGCCGCTCTTGGCACCACACTTTTCCTTCATGGCACTGACGGCCCTTTGTAAGGATTTATTCACTTTATTAGTTACCGTTCTAGACACTGGGTGTACAGCAGTGGGAAAGGGAACAAGAATGTCCTCAAGATGCTTGCCGTCTGTGGGGTGTGAAGGACAAAATGATTCGCCAACTCATGCCCAGCTCCCCACTGGCTGCCAGGTTGGCCCCGCTTCCCCATCCACTAGAATGTCAGCTCTATGAAGGCAGGCGTTGGTGGTGCCTTATTGACTACTGTGCACCCAGCGATTAGCACAGGGCTTGGAACACAGAGAACGTTCTGTTCAGTGTGTGAGTCCAGCTTGCGCTGCGTTTACTGCATGGAAACTGTGCCACATGCCATGCTCAGCATTACAGATACAGAGAGGCCTGACCCACGGCCCCTGCCCTTGGAGAGTCCCAGTCGAGTTGGCACAGAAGTAGCAGGGAAATGATGAGGGCAAGGGGGGAGGTGTGCACCTGACCATACGGCCTTTGGGAGAGCAGAGGAGGAAGCTCCAGCCTCGGGCTGGGAGAGTCACAGAGTCTCAGCCACCTGGGAGGCAGCCTGTATCCTACCTTCCCCTCCCCGCCTGCAGCCTCACTAACGGCCTCAAGCCAGCTCCCCCCCACTAAACATCCCAGCGTGCTCTGGTCTCCGGACCCTCTCTCACAGCCTAGTCCATCCCCTACCAGGGTGGTGGCATTGGGCAAGAGGGGGTCCTCTGCCTCTTGCCTCTATTCTGTACTCTGCAAAGCAGGGTGAGATCACTCAGAAAGAAAAAATCCGATCATTACTGTGCCCTGCTTATGGATTCTTTCGTGGCTGCCTAGAACCACAGATTAAGTCCCTAACTGCTCGGCATGGCAGGACCTGGCCTACCCCCTCCCGTCCCAGACTTCTCTTTGGCTATCACCGACCTTGAGATTTAGACGCCCCCCACCCCACCACCCCCGCCCCGGGCGGCCTGTGGGGAGGCAAACCAGAGCAATGGCAATGAGCAAGGCTCTAAATCCTGCCTCCGACAAAGTAGGAGACCTTGGGCACATTTCTGATTCTCCCTGAGCTCTAGTTTTGTCATCTGTAAAATGGAAATGGCAATCACACCCACCTCACAGGGCTGTTGTGAGGATTTAATGAGTTTATGTATATAAGACGATTGTCAGAATGTCCGGCACGTGGCACGTAAGCAGTGAGCAGTAGGTGTTTCCCATCGTCATTATCACCCCGCGCCTGGCAGAGCCTGGCCGCCCGCACTCACATGGCTCTAACTTGGCACCTGTGTCCTCTCTCCCTCAATGAACACCCCCTGCTTGGCTGCCAGACGAAGAATCACCTTTAAGTGTCAGCGCAAGTGCTTCCCTATCGGGGAATCTTCCCTCGCATCGCTGGGCAGACTTCGGGGATCTTTCTCTCTCACTCCCAGCCCTCCCGACAATTTTCTGTTCCAGCTCCACAGCTGCAGCGCGTGGAATGTATTTCTCCCTGTTAAATGGCAAGTTTCTTGAGGACCAAGACTGGTTTTGAAATGTCTATGCTCCCAGCTTCTAGGAGGGTGTGACGCACAGAGGGGGCATTCAATACATGTTTGCAGGAGGAGGGGCGGGTAGAGGGACGGATGGAAGGAAAGAAGGAGGAAGGAGGAAGGAAGGAAGGGAGTGTAGCATGTGCAGAATAGTTAGAAATTCACTGTGGCAGGAAGTGACGGTGAAGAGAGAGGAGACCGCAGAGAGGGTCTCAGGGACACCGAGAAGAGCCTGGTTCAATGACTGGTGAGTCATCTATGTGTGGTCTTGGAGGCTGTCAGCTCCTCAAAGCCAAGGGTCCCATCTCTTCTGCCCTTTGTATCTCCAGAACCCAAGACAGTGTCTTACGCATACTGAGCAGCCCAGACCCATTGTTCAATTAGCATGAACTCCTGTCGAGCGACCGAGACATTTCTGGTGTTTAAGGCAAGCTCTGGGCATGCTGGATCTCACGGATTTCCTCAGAACCACATCCCACTCCGCTTTCCTGCTTCTGACGGGAAGGGCACCAGGCGGCAAGGGACACGGTGCCTCTGTCTCTAGGTGCTCTTGGTGTTTGCACATCTCTTTGCAAAGGTTGTCACAAATGGGATGGAGGCACGGCTGGATGAAGTGGGTGACGTTCTTTCTGCCCCATCTCCTTCCTCCACGACACTGTGGCGGGGGTGTCACGGCTGAAGGAGGTCAGGAGCCAGGGGTGAATGCGGACACGTACAGCATCACGGTTACCTCCGAGCTGTTTGCATTAACCCCACACTGGAGCTTGCTCTCTGCAAAAGCCCATGTATTTCGAGAGTATACCTCATGGACAAATTACTTCCTGCCAATATTCTCTTCAGTATCATAATGCCAGTTTCTTGCAGACTGCTGCTGTGCTTGTAGCCTGCCAGATTTTAATGGCACAGCATCCTCTGCCGCTTGCGTGCCGCCCCCGCCCCCACGGGCCAGGACACACTTGGGGACAGCGTGGATCCCACTGGGCTTTCCTGAGAATAGGCAACTGTTTCCTGCATCTAACGAAACCCCAGCTCCCAGTGCCTGAGGAAGCTTGAAGGGTCTCATGGAAACTCAGTGATTTAGGAACATGCCTGGGGTTATTCCTGGCTGAAGCTGGGAAGTTTGGGCCTCTCCGCTCGTGGGGATCCTGTAAGCAGCATAGAAATATGAGGACATGAATATAGAGGACTTGAGGCTGAAAATGGCCTCGCGCTTGAGGCAAGGTAGGGTCCGAAAAGGGGTGGAGCCAGCGGTGCTGGTCAGTTGCCCTTGGTCTTCTTTCTAGCCCGGCTCCAAGGCCATAGCTTCCAGGAAGCTCACCCGTGCCCCCAAGCAGAGTTAAGTTCTACGGAAGTGGATGGAGGCACCACTGGCGGAGGGCTAGTCTTGCCCGTGTTCTCCCTACTTGCTCTCAGACTTTATGTTCTCTCTCTCAGGGATATCTGACCAACTTCTTTTCATCCTTTATGCAAGTCTCATTTTCAGACACTCCGCTCCTCCAGGGAGCCTTCCCTGATGCCCTTAAGCAAGCTTAGCTGCCCCTCCTTGATATTTCCCCATCTTCTTGCACTTTCTCCAATCTAAGGAACATAGGCTATGGCTTAGGTGAAGGCACAGATTGCCTTCTTGTCCTTGTGGCCCCCATGTCCTGAACAGTGTCTGCAACACACAGTAGGGACTCAGACAACGTTGAATACAAGGTGACCTCATTTCCAACATGAGTCCCCACTGTTGGGCACCCTTTCTGCATAGTTTCTAACGCCCCGCTCCTTCATGTCTCCAGGGTCAAGGTCTCAGCTCCTTCCTCCTCTGTGCCAGCCAAATCCCCAGATTTAGCATTAGGCTGCCAGATTCCAGGCTCTGAGTCAGGAAGTGAGGAGACTCCCAGATTGATGCTAAAACTTGTTAGCAAGTTGTATGTAATTTTATAATGTTTCTGGTAAGTGCTAATTGCCTGTTCCTTAAATATTTCTTGTTCTACTGGGAAGCAAAGCAATTGCAACTATGAATGCATTTCCTACAGCTGGCTGCCCCCATGGAGGGGGACTGAATTTCTAGGCTCCGAGTACTCAGATTTTGATGGCGCCTGAGTCTCCTCCCCCACCCTGACCTGTGATGGCGACAAGCAGAACTGGAAGAATTTCTAGAAAATAAATCCCCTAATTTTCCCACCCAGGGGTTCACACTTTTAATGAGGGGGGAGGGGTGATACTGCAATGCCACCTGCCTGCCCCAAGGAAGCTTCTCTTTACCTGAGCTGGGGCAGAGGGTGTATTGATGATGATGGGGCCAGGAGTGCCCGGGAGCGGTCTCTGCCCACAAATGCCTCATGCCACCTATGGAACATCTATATCGCAGCTACCCCTCCCATCGCTGAGCCAGGGTGTCTATCCTGTATGGGATCCCCCAGAAGCTGGATAAAAGGAGAACTAGAATGGGGATGGAGGTCATTCTGAAACTTTGGGCAGGTTGGGAGAGGAGCTGCACGCCTCAGGAAGCAGGGGAGGGAGGAGGCTTTTAACTGAGTGCTTCCTAAAAGCCGGCCCTGTGTTGGGAGGTTCACTACACCAAGCCCTTGGAAGACCCCTGTGACGTCAGTGTTCATCAGCCCCTCTTCACAGGTGAGAATACATAGGCTCAAAGATGTGGAGGGACTGGCTAAGACCACACACACCGCAATGGCACAACTCGATTACAAATTGGGTCTGTCTGACCCCAAAGCCATGGGGACGGTGGAGAGTGCCCGGCTCCTGCATCCGAGTGCTGGGAAGCTGAGAGGGTGTGCAGGAGGGGTGCCTGATTGTGCTTGTGTAGACAGTCATCGCGACTTAATCTGAGAGCTTTTCTGAGCGCGTGCTGTGTACCAGGCACTGGGCTCAGCCCTGCAGGCTTGAAGAGATGAACACGCTGTATTTCTGCCTAGAATGCGTTCACAGGAGCCAGAACGTGGCTTGGAATTACCATAAATAAAGACGGTGAGCTCAGTTTGGATGGTGTTAATAGACTGTATATTTGTGCCTCCCCCAAATTCATATGATGAAGTCCTAACCTTGAATATGGCTGGATTTGGAGATGGGGTCTCTATAGAAGTAATAAAGGCTAAAGGAGGCTATAGGGTTGAGGCCCATATCCGATAGGGTTAGGGTCCTTATAAGAAGTGACACCAGAGAGCTTGTGCTCCCTCTCTCTCTCCATATGCAAGCACCAAGGAAAGGCCATGCACGGACACAGTGACAAGGCTGCCCAGACTAGAAGTTGAATCGGCCAGAACCTTGATCTTGGATTTCTAGCCTTCAGAATTGTGACAAAATAAATCTCTGTTTTAGGTCCTAGTCTATGGTATTTTGTTATGTCCACCCCGAGCAGACTATACACGCCTTGGGTTTGCGGTATCTGAAGGAGAAATGTATAAAATGTGTCACAGGGAGACCAATATGCAAATGGGGAACAGATTTGGAAGTCACCAGTGTTTAGGCTGAGATGGAAGCCATGGGAGTAGATGCAATCCACTGTGGAAGGTTCTAGAAAAAGAGGACAGAAAGCTGAGGAGAGACCCAGGGAAGTGCCTGCTCTGTGGGGGCTGTGAGGGGCCATGCAGGAGCCGTGGGGGAACAGCCAGAGGGGTAGCAGAAGCCCAGAGAGCAGAATGGGAAGTCACGTCGGGATGCCAGGGGACTTAACTGACCCAGCTTTATTCACAGTAGAGGGGCTCTTCACCATGAAGGCAAGAGACGGATGGCTTTTACCTTCAAATAAAAGGTCGAAGGTGGAAGGGACAAGACGGGGAAGGCAGGCCCATCCCTACACAGGTTCTTCTTCCCTGCGGACGAAGTGCAAACTCTTTCTGAGGCCTCAAGGCTCTCAGTGACTTGGATCTCCCTCCTGCCCCTTCTGCCTCCCCTCCCTACACTGCGGCCAGAGAGAACCATCTCATTTCTCAGCAAGTCTGGGGAGTTGGGGCCCCAGGTGTGGAGTGCAGGTAGGAGGCAGGGACCTAGTGCCAGGCCACCTGAAAGACAGGCAAGCAGCCATGTGTCCCCTGGCCAAAGAGGACATGCCCCAGAGTGGGGAACAGTGCTGATCATGGAGGGCTTAGGTGCAAAGGAACCTTAGTGACCCCAAGGGAAGATGCCTCTCTGTGCCAGGCACTGTGCAAGGAGCTCCTTGGGACCCCATTTCACTTTCTTCACAAGGTGTGAAAGTCACCACTATTGTTTCCATTTTATGAGTGGGAAATTGAGGCTCTGACAGACCACAGGACTTGGCCAGTCCCACAGCTGGGACCATGCTGGGATTCACCAGGTCTGGTGCAATTCCAGAGTCCATTCCATCTTCACAGAAACAGCTGCCTCTGTGAACAGGACCCACGTAGACCCTTGGGTTAACGATGTACTGAAATGCCCAGACTCTCTTCCTAATCTGTCATGAGTCCGAGGAGAGGTCTTGCTGACGTCTAGTCTGTGACTAGCAGTCCCACCGTGGATGTTGTTCGACTGCTTTAGTTTTCTGTTCTGGTCCATGATGCTCCCTGCTGTAATCCCAGCACCCAGCATCATGCTGCTCACGTGACAGGGTCATCACTACTGGCTGGGCGAGGTGGACACATGGGCTGATGAACAAAACCCCAACTGCTAGTAACGTGGAGCCTGGGCTCGTGCCATATGGCCCGTGTGACTGCGGCAAAGCGCTGGCTTCTAAAAGATTTTATAAGGAATTGGAATTCTGTGACTTTGGAGACCCCTGGTAGAGGGGGAACATCATGGGCTTTGAAGCCAGAGAGACATGGAGTTGAATCGTGGCTTTCCCCGGTCCCAGACTTCATGTGACCCCAGGCGGGACACTCCACCCTTCTGAGTTTCAAATTCTTCATGTACAAAAGGGCAGCCATCGGCTAGGTGTCACACTGAATGAGATGAGGCAGAGTTTCTCAAACTGGTGTTTAGCTACTAATCCCCTCTTAAAAGAAAGCTTACAAGGAACAGAAGAGAAGAAAGGAGAAGACATGGAGGCAGGATCAGAGCCTGCCCTGCTGGGCACCCCCTACCCGACACTGGTGGTCCCGGAGGGTACCCCAAGTGTTTGCGTGACAGTGTTTGAAAACCTTGAGAGAATTAGCATAAAGCTTCCGGCACATAATGGGCGTTCAATGTTCTGTCCCTTTCTTTTCCGGTGAAACCATGCCAAACAAATCTAATTCCTCTTTCCTACATGACAGCCCTTCAAATATTTAGACACAGCTCTCAGCTCTCCCCTGAGTCCACTCTTCTCCCAAATGTACTTTCAGGGGGCTCTCAACCTTTCTCACAGGGTTTGACTTCGGCCCTCTCCCTGCCTGTCCCCACAATTAAGCCCGATTCTCAATGTCTGGTCAGAACGACAATAAAGCACCACTAACTCCCTGGGGTAAATTCTAGTGGCTCAGTTTTTGAACCCTCACAGAGGACTTGCTATTTATTCCCACTTCTTCTTATCCTGGTGACTTAGCCAGTAGCTCTGCCCTGTTGAGGTCTTTCTGCACGTTGTTTGCTGACTGCTGTACTGGTGTCCCTTTCCGGCTCATGCTATTTATGGCTTATCCAAGCCATCGATAAATATGGACAGATTAAGGGCAGGTAGGTGGTGCACAGGATCATTCTGGAAACATTTGCTGCTGAACATCCAGGGAACTTCAGACATGGGGGAAACTTTTCGAAACTCTGAGTCCAAATCCGTTTCCATATTCCAAGTAGCATCAGAGCTTGGCCCTGAATTGGGGGTCTCATGATTTCTCTCTGCTGTCCCGCCCCCCAGCTGTGTGTAACTCTATGTACCCAAAGAGCCATTTGCTTAACCACCTGTGTCCTCACTCGTTAGTCACCCATAATTGAAGTTCTTATTTTCACCTCCTTGACCACAACTTAACTCTTCACAGAAGCCCTGTGACCTAGGGTGTATTATTACCTCCATGTCCCAGATGAAGAAACAGAGCCCCAGAGAGGTTCCTTGACCTGCCATAGGGCTAGAAAGGGACAGAACCAGGAATGTAAACTCAGTACTTGTCACCCCATCGGTCCTCTGGCTGCCATTCTGTCTCCCCTCGACACATGCCTCCTGTTCTTAGAACAGGACCTCCGCCGTCCTTGGCTCCAGGACCAGGAGAGAATAGATTTCTGTTGTTTTAAGTACCCCCCAGGGTGTGGTCCTTTGTCAGAGCAGCCGGAGGAAACTGACAGGCCTCCTGTATATCCAGTTTGGAGACAGAGTACAGGTCTTGTACAGGAAGAACCCCTGGTCCCTAGGGGTGGGGTCACATTGAGCAGAATAAGAGCCTTTTGGAGTTGTTCCCCCAAACTTGTCTCATGTAGAATTATCAGGTCTCTGGATGGGGGTGGAGAAAGACCTTCTGTCCCTCATCCCCTGCCCCCTGTCTCTTGGAGTCATTTTCAAGGCTCAAGGCTCATTTCTTGATAGAGCCTTTCCAGATGCCGCACCCAGGACGACTGCCCCCTTTCTCTGTGCTCCCACTGGCTGTTTGTCACAGGTATCTTGCTTTAATAGTAGCTTATGTGTTCCCTCCTCTGTCCCACCACTGGAGTGCAGACTCCTTGCAAGGGCTCAGATCTGACGCGTTTGTTCCCCAAGTGCAGGGCTAGGCTCTGCCACCTACCAGACCTGCCAACCAAATGCTTGGGGGATGGCTTCTACTCCCCTTTCTGTGGGGATTGGCATTAGCAGTCATCACCAATGCGAAATCTGACAGAAGTGCACAGACGGCTGATAATGGTGGTGGTATCTCCTGGACTCAGAGTTTGCTGTTCTCTTAATGCTGGTTCCCGGTGAGATTCAGGTCACCCTCATTTGTATCCTCCTCAGGCCACCAGTGGTGTGTGTCTGTCCCTAGCCCCCTGCATAGTCACTCAGCATTATGACACCCAAGTATGGCAGCTTGGGAAGCTCCAAAAGTCTATGGGGTCTTCTAAAGGGCTACACAAGCCAGGTACAAATTGCAGATGAAACTAACGTATGTGCCTGGTGCTGTGTGGCCTGCGCCTCAAGTGATTTATCCCAGATAATCCTCAGAACAATCCAGGAGGTCCACTGGCCAAAGGCAGCTGAGGCTCAGACCAGTTGAATAATATACCCAAAGAGAGGAGGCTAGTTCGGGACACAATCAGGATTTGAACCCAGGGCTTGCTGGCTCCACACCCGGACCCCATGTCTGACTCCAGAGTGAGTGTACCAGCCCCTCAGCGGCAGTTACCTTCGTAAGAAGCCTTGAATCCCAGGGAGCTGCCGCTGCCATCGGTTTGGAAGAGGAGCCACATTTGGTGGTTGGTGCTGACAATGAGATCTGGGACCGACGTACCTGTCAGGCTGTCAGGAAAGCGAGATTTAGAGATGTGCCCCCCCCACAGAATGACTAGGAGCCCTACCCTGTCAGGCAAATTCGGGCCCCACAGTGTTTAACACTGGAGCCCAGTGGCATGTGCTCCAGCAGCTGGGAGACTCACCACCTCTCCCCTCCGGCCACAGGTAGGGCTTGCATTTACCCATGACCCCCCTAGCCCACAGCCCTGGGCTTGAGAGGGAGACCTGTGTCTTTGCTTTCTCAGGGGCTGGAGTTAGCTGTAGCCAGATCTACTGAAGGGGGGGTCTACACTCCTGCCACCTTTGATCTCTCGTGTCAACTACTGCAGAAACTCGTTTCCCCAGTTGGAGCCCAGCCATTCCTTTTAATGAGACCTCTCTTTCCATTCCATCCGGAAATACCTGCTTCTACATATGAAGCAAGGCTGGAAGTGCAGCTGTCACACTCCAGGACCACGTTCTTTCTGACGAACAGAGTTTAAGCATGGGGAGGATTCAACTCACATTTACCAAACACCTATTCAAGCCAGACAGTTTTCCATCCATTATCTTATCTAATGACCCCAGGAGCCCAGTGAGGTAGGGGCTGTGTTCTCCCCACTATATAGATGAGAAGACAAGGGTGCAAAATGGGCAGTGGCTTTCCCAAGGTCGGCCTGATAGAGAGCAGCAGAGCCAGAGTCCACTGCAGAGAGGCTGGGCTTTCCAGAAGGAACCTGGCTTCCTCTTGCTGCTGAGACCAGACAAAGCACCGGCATACAAGGGGCGGGGGAGGTGGTAGCTGGTGTGATTGGATTAATGGGTCTTAATCTCTGCTCCACTCTGGGGTCTCAGAGCTTGGGGTGGGGCACTGCGTTGGCTGTATGAGATGATGAGCACAGTGCAAGTGCTGTGGGGGTGGGGGTGGAACAGACACCTGGGGTGCATCAGCCTGGCCCGTGTGACATTGCCGGGCTAGGGTGCTGGCATTCCGTAGTGAGTAAGGATTGAGGCCAAGCCAGGGCTGGCTCCTGACTCTAGCGTGGCAAAGTCCATTTGACCCAATTATGACAACAAAGAGTCCAACCATTCTGCATGTGTTTCCCTGAAGTTTGAGATGGATGCTGGCCTACAGAGATCTGAGGGTGGTGGGAGAGCCCCTGGGCTGTTATAGAACTTGAGAGCTCAGTCAGAACTTACAGAGACCGGGGTGTAAGCCCTGGACCTGCCATTCATTTGCTGTGGGGCCCTGGGCAAGTGGCCGAGCCATTCTGGGATTTTTCATTTCGTGTTAAATGAGGGGATTGGGTTATAAGAATCTTTCTGAATCTGCTGTTCTAAGGTTCTCTCTCCGACAGAGCACACTGGGATTTTGTCCTGGGACGAGACAGAACCTGGATCCTAGCCTTCTGAGCACACCAAGCGGAGGCACCATACAGGACAGGTGAGTGATGGGGATGAACCAACGAGGAAGGGAGTACGATGGCTAATTTTATATATGATGGCTAATTTTATGTGTCAATTTGGGCCACCCAAATATCCAGATATCTGGCCAAACATCATTCTGACTGTTTCTGTGAAGATGCCTTTGGATGACTTTAACATTTAAACTGGCAGACTGAATAAAGCAGACTGCCCTTCCCCATATGGATGGACCTCATCTAATCAGCTGAAGGCCCGCTTTGAACAAAAAGGCTAACCCTCTCCCAAGTAAAAGAGAATTCTTCCTGCCTGCCTGACTTCCATCTGGGACACTGCTCCCCCCCCCACCCCGCCTTGGACTTGAACGGCAACTTCAGCTCTTCCCGGGTCTAGAGCCTGCTGGCCTTTGCATTAAAACTACACCATCAGCTCTCCTGGGTCCCAGCTTGCCGGCTCACCCTGCAGATCCTGGGGCTTGTCAGTCTCCATTATCACGTGAACCGATTCCTTATAAAAAAATCCCTGGCTCTCTGTATATCCTATTGGTTCTGTTTCTCTGGAGAACTCTGATTAATACAGTGAAATAGGCTGGGGGGAGGATGCCCTTCAGGCTCACGTCCCATTCCTTTCTCCTAAGAGATTCCAAGTCCCAGCCATGTTACCTGATTCTGAGGGTAACGTCGTGAGTCATTTAACTGCCCTGACAGGATCTTCTCTGGCAGGTGTGGGGAAGGTGTGGGAAGTGCCCGGAACAGAACAGCCCCTGCACAAGGCAGCTAGGACTGAAGAGCCATTTCTCCTTCAGCGTGAAAACCAGAGGACATTGGCCTGGGCCTAGCCTGGTGGGAAGGGGTATGACACGGGATGCTGTCCTGGACTGAAATCAAAAGGCATGAACTCAACTGCTGGTTCTGCCACCAACCAGCTTTGCAACCCTTGGGCCTCAGTGTCCCCACCTATTAAGCAGGGATAATGACACAGTTACATGAGATATCTGATGTGAAAGTTCCCTTTCCAGTACCTGGGCATACAGTGCATGCTCGGTGTACAGGAAACCTTCCCCATCTGGGCAAGGGAGATAGGCCACATGCACTGAATGGGAGTGTTCTCCTGCATTTATGTCAGACTAATGGTGGCGGGCAAAGGAAGAGTTAATGGCCTCCCCGACCCAAGATCCAACAGAACGGAATCCCAGGACAGCACAGCATTATCCTCTTCCTTGACCAGACCATGTACCACTAGCCTTTTTTGGCTCAGGAATTGTGGCCACTATGTGTATGGGGGTCCCAAATCCCTGAAACCGTTCATTTCCCAGGTAGTTATGAGCATGCCGGGAGGTTAGCAACACACTTCCACCATCTCTGAAGTCGGACTGCCATGGATGGACAATGGCCTTGAGGATGGACATGGCCTTGAGGTAGAAGCAGGGGCTGCACAGAAGCAGACCGCCACATGGAATGCTCCAGGCATACACACAGAACCTCAATTCCCCCTCCTCCATGAGAAATTGTTCCTTCTACACACTTTTCCTGGCAGTTCCTAGAGAGAATATGGCCAGTGCTCTGTTTCCTTCGGTCAGAGTAGAGGGGCTGGTCCCCTGTACTTGATGCGGTGTGGCCCTGGGGACCAGACAGGACGTGGGGCACCATCCCACCACCCCCAGGCCAGGGCCATGTGCTCCCCGCCCTCCGGACTACAGCCCCATGTCACTTACACGTAGAGAACGGTTTTCTGGTCCCCGTCCTGCCCACCGTCCCCGACCGTCAGGGTGTCGTAGCCCCTCTCCAAGTCAAAGTCCTCAAAGGCCAGCTTGATCACCTGGGGAGGGAGCACAGGGTTAGGGAGCAGGCAGGGGCTGCCGGGAGACACTCGGACAGCTGTGAGAAGTTCCCTCCTTAGGTCCCGATGCCCAGAGTCCCTGGGACACCGCCCCACACAGCCCCTGGTCCAAATGGAGCATTTCCACGCCACCTTTTGGAGTGTGAGCTATTTCTCTCCAGGCCTTACAGTCCCTGGGGTCTCCTGATGTTTTCCAGAGATGTTCACGGCACATCTGGCCCATTCTGGGGGCTGCTATGGCAACACCAGGCACATCTGGCTGGCTGTGAGAAGATTAGCTTCTCTCTTCATGCTTTAATGCACAGAAGTCCCCCTGGACTTGGTGGCACATGTGGAATCTCAGCCATCTTGCCTGCCCCCAGGGACCTGCAGAAGTTTCTCTTAGCCTCTCCTCTGCCTGCTTTTCTCCACCCTCTTTTGTTTATTCGTTGAATGAATGAATGTTCCAGGAAGGAGGTTTCAACAAGATTCTCTCTCAATTTGTTTCAGTCCTGCCTTCCTCAATATTTACTAAGCACACACCATGTGCCAGGTCTCAACAGTGAGCACGGCCCCTGCCCTTGGTGAGTAGGGGAGACAGAACCTACGCCAAGAACCACCAAGCCCATGCCGGTGGCAGGTGTTCCAGGGAGGCTGTAGGCGTACAGAATGGCCTGGGACTCACGGAGCCTGTGGTGGGGGCAGGAGGAGGTCTGTCCCTGAGGGTGCTGTCGGGCCACAGGGGAATGCTGGGGGAGGGGAGGCATCCTGAGGAGTCAGATGCACAGGGCCTGAGTTTCAGCAGAGACGGGACATTCCAGAACAAGTATTCACTGTCAATGGAAGGTCTGCCAAGTGAGCATACCTGCTGGCTGTTTCACTCTGGGGCACAATGTGGCTGGGTCTTCTGTGCAAGAAGGGGACTAAGGAAGGTCCAGAACTTGAACAATTCGCCTGGAGCTAAGTCCAAAGGGTCTTAAAATCTCCCCTGGCCCAAAGAGCTGGGGTTTATCCTGGGTGGGGGGGTAGAAAAGTTTTAAACAGCGGGTGACAGGGGTACACAGGTGTTTGAGAAAAACGTCAGTCTGGCTGCTCATGTGGAAACAGATGTGGCAGAAGTGAGGCCAGAGGTGATGGGGAAGGTTCCTGTCTAGGTAAGTGATGGAGGAGGGTGGTGGGGGTGGAGAAGAGACAGGTCCTAGCGGTATTCAGAGCTTTGTGACTGCATGGGTGTGGGGACCAAGGGAGGGGAAGGGATTCAGGATGACCCACACGTGGGTCCCTGGACGGGTGGGAGGTGGTACCATGCACAAGGATGGGGCACAGGGTGGCACCACTCCTAATCGCTAATCTGGGCCTCTTTTTGTCTGTTTCATTTTTTTTTTAAGTTTTTGTTTAAATTCTAGTTAGTTAACATACAGTGTAATATTAGTTTCAGGGGTACAATTCACCATACCCAGTGCTCACCACAGCAAGTGCGCTCCTCAATCCCACCTCCTATTTCCCCCCTCCTCTCTGGTAACCATCCGATTGTTCTCTAGAGTTGAGTCTGTTTCTTGGTTTGTCTCTTTCTTTTTTCCCCCTATGATCATTTGTTTTGTTTCTTAAATTCCATGTGTGAGTGAAATGATAGGATATTACTCTTTCTCTGACTGACTTGTTTTGCTCAGTAGTATACTCTCTAGATCCATCCATGTCCTTGCAAATGGCAAAATCTCATTCTTTTTCAGGGGTGAGTAATATTCCATTGTAGATATCCACTGCATCTTCTCTATCCATTCATCTGCGGTTCCGATGTGACGAAGATCTTCCATCTCCCAGCGGGGAGGCTGGAGGTGTTCCTCTGTGTTCTATGCTACGACCCAAGGAGTACAGAATTCCCATGGGAGGTTTTTCCTTGTTGTGTAGGTCTCCTCTGTGCGAACCCACACACTGCTAGCGTGCTGGCACAGCCTCACCCCCGGTGCCCTCAGAAACCACCTGCGGCCACACTGATTCATCAGCCTGGCTGCCATGTCTGAGGGCTCTGCCGCACCGGGCATGGCGTTCTCAGAGAGCAGCATCTCTGTATAAGAACACCCGTGAGCACAGAACAGGACAGCGGAGGAGAGGAGTGCCACTGGCTGGAAGAAAGGTTAAAGGAGGCTTCTCAGAGGAAATGAAGCCGGAGCTGAGCTTGGGAGATGAACCCAAGTTCGCTAAGTGGAAAAGGAAAGGAAAGCCGTCGGGCAGAGGGAGGAGCAGGTAAACAGGGAAAGTGTGGGCTGTGTGACTCGTCCAGAGACTCCTAATGGATCTGCAGTGGATGAAGGCAGAGGGGAGTGGAGGCTGGTGCTGGGAGGAAGTGGGAGGAGCAGAGTAGGAAAGGCTGTCTGTCATGCTGTCTGTCACGGTTTGGGCTTTGTCCTGAAGACAAGGGGAAGTGATAGAAGAGTTGTGAGCAAAGGAGTGAGGTGCAATTTTTGTTTTCAGAGCAACAGCACTGAGGGATGGTGGGACACCAGGAGAGTGATCTCTGGGCTGCAGCAGTCACGTGGGGGAGTGGGGAGGGGAGCCTGCAGCAGGCAGTGGCTGGGGTGCTTTAGGAAGGAGGGATGGCATGGAACGGTCAGCAGTGAGTGCGGATGCCTTCGCCCCCTTGGTTGTCCCATTGCCAGGAGAGCTCACCCCTCACGCTCCTTGATGGCCAACAGCATCATCACGGGACCTTCTGCTCGTGCCAGAATCTCCTTCCCCTCTCACCCTTCCTGGTCCTGTCCTACAGAAGGACGTCACCATTTCCCAGCCAGATGCACATGGAGGGGCCTGGGGCATCTGCTCCCTGTGACCCTCCCCATTGCATAGCCTGTGTGGCTCCCTGGGCTCCCAGGCTTCCCCTTATACTGGCCCGTTCACGACTCTGGTTTGCACAGACCCCTCCTTTCCTGCTGGCTCCGCTAGCAACGCCTCCTCCCTGAGCTCATCTTCTCCAGGGGCTCCAATACCCTTCCTCACCTCTGGGTCTGCACTTACCTGCTGCACTGGCATTGGTCTGTTTACCTGCTCCTCCACTACACCAGGAACTTCGCGGGGGTGGGGCAGGGGTAGGGGCCAGGTCTCCCTGCCTCTGGTGCCACTGACTGTCACTGCACCAGACACAGGCCAGGGGCTCAGACAGTGCTGAACCAGAGAACGTTTTCCAAACCCTTCCCGGCTCCCCAGCACGGACCAATGACTACGCTCTTGGTCTCCCGCTGGAGTTACCATCTAGAACAAAGGCTGGCAAACCATTTCTGTAAAGGGCCAGAGAGTAACTGTTTTGCCCCCTGCAGACCATAGGATGTCTGTTGCAACTACCCACCTCTGCTGCTGTAGCACGAACGCAGCCACAGGCAGCATGCATACAAATGTGCCAGTAAAACCTGACCTACAAAATCAGGCAATGACCTGGTTTGGGCCCACATGGGCGAGTCTGCAGACCCCAGGTCGAGGAGATTCTTTGAGACACTTATTCACAGTTTTCGATCATCTTCTCTTACGAGATTTCTTCATGCAAGCATGGACCCCCTACCATGCGCTCAATGCTGTTCGGAGCCTTTAGGACAATCAGTTCGGGGAAACTCACAACAACAGCTACTATGAATACCTCCATTTTACGAATGGAAAAGCCCAGGCACAGAGATGTTAGGGAACTTGCCTAAGATCGCACAACTGAGTGGTAGAACTGGGACTCGTCAGGCAGCTGGAGGCCAGGCTCTTTGCCACTCACTGCCTCACAACAGCCCCAGCGAGGTCTCGGGTCCACTGGGTAGGGACCATGACTTACCCTTCCCAACCTTCCCTAAGCTCTTTTGCTGAATCCTAGCAGCTGGGCAAGCACTTGCTGCGTGTAAAATACTGCAAGGCCGCGGTGCCTTCTGCAGGAGGAGGGACCTGGCCTCTGCTGGAGTGATGGCCCTGGATGCACACTCTTGCCACCATCACCCCCTTCCAGCCAGCCTCGGGGCAGAGGACACTAGCTCACCAAGCCACCTCCCAAAGAGGGAGTGGAGGATTATTATGTCTATAATGGGAAAATATTGCTTTGAAGGCCAGAACCCAGAGCCATAAAATGATTCACATCACTGGTTAGAGCAGCCATTGATGTGAACTGCATTTCAGAGCATCTGACCCTAATGCAGGAGCTAATTACACCAAGTAGACTGTACAACAGACATAACATTGCAGTGCTGGGACAGCCCCCCAGTGCACAATGTACTGATGCTTTCATTTTTTTTTCTCTTCTCTTTGGCCTTTGTTTAAAGACACGATCCTATAATGACTCATTAACTAACATGCAGATCAATCAAACTTGCAAAGTGTCTTTCTGAGGCAGGAGAGTGGCAGCACATGAAACAGGCGTGATCAAAGAGGCATTTTTGTGTACGGCTCAGACACCCAATTTACACCCATCAAATAAAGGGATAAACGAACCCATCATCTAGGACGTAATTACTGAGGACCTGCCATGTGCCAAGCACCGAGCTAGCTGCTTCCCAGAAGTTATCTCACTTGCCTGACAATTTGGAGCAGAATCCCAAAGCTGAGAGCACGGGGCAGACGGTGAATGCTGGGGATCACAAAGAAGGGGGAAATGAGAGGGGGGTACATGGAGGGGGTACATGGAGGAGGTGCATTGGGCCTCACAGGATGGAGAACAGTGTGGGCTGTGTCCAGGAGATGCTGTGAGCGTTGACCTGGGAGCGAAGAGCAGGGCAGGCAGCCAGGGCAGGGGAGGGGTGGGAGGTGGGGGGTGGGGGGAAAGAGCAGCCTGGCTGAGTCTGCAGTTGGCTTTTACCTGGCAGGCCAGAGCGGGTGGTCTGGACTTGATGGTGAAGACGAGGGGAAGCTATAACTCAGCATGAAGGCAGGGATGGAGGCAGGGAGACCTGCCAGGAGGCTGGTCCAGGGCTCAGGAGTGGCAGCAGGGCCTCGAGGCCCTGTGTTTGCTGCAGAGGGCAGTAGGGGGCAGGGGTCTGCAGACTATAACCTCAGCATACAGCTGCCTTCCTGGAACAGTGGCGGATGGGAGTGAGACCATGGGGGGTGCCCACCCTGGGTCCTGGAGGACAGTCCTTGCTTCCTGAACACTGCCCAGGCTCACCCAAAGGACAGAGATCCCAGGCCTGCCAGCCTGTGCCCGATGCCTTGGGGAGGCCGCAGAGGATCTGGTGCTCACAGGAAGTGTTTTTGGAAGCTGGAGTCCAAGAAACTTAACCTGAGACAGTTTTGTCCAATGACTAAATTTCTGTAAGAGCCTCCTTTCTGGGCTCCTTGCCTCTGCTGCCATCCTTCACTCTGTATCCAAACTCTGAGCCCCAGGATCCCTTAGAGCAGGGGTTGGAGAACCATAGCCCTTGGGCCAAATCTGGCCTGTGGACTGTTTTTATATGGCCCCTTGAATTAAGAAGTGTTCTTATATATTTAAAGGTTTAAAAAAAAATAAAGCACTACAAAGAATATGCAACAAAAACTTCATATGGTCGTCAAAACCTAAAATATTTATTATCTGGCTCTTTACAGAAAAAGTTTGCTGACCTCTGGCATAGAGCGAGGTTTTGCAAATTGGGTTCTCAGGCACCCGAGGGTTCCACAAAGGTACTTGTGCAGCCGTCAACCAAGGCAGAGCAGGAGCCAGAGTGAGCGGAGCCCTGGATCAACCAAAGAAGTTCCTTTTGATCTAGTTCATGTTTTGGGATTCTGTGACAGACATGGACAGTGGTTTACTCAATGTCTCTCCCTCTGTTTACCCGTATTTAACAAAACTCTGAGTTTGGAGTGTGGCAATGTACTTAGCTAACCTCAGGGCTAAGGACAGCTAAGTAACAGTGTTCTGGGCAATAAGACACAAGCTGAGGAGCCCTCAAGGCATTTTCCCACCTTTCTCCTTGCTTTCCTGGAATGCAGATGTGAGGACTAAGCTAGAGCAGCCTTCCTGTGATCATGAGGACAAGCGCCACACACAGAGAATGGCAGAGGGAAAACTAGAAGGTGCTGGAGACACTGAAGGAACTCTTAAACCAGCCCTGAACTCTTCACCTCTGGACCTTTGGTATACGGAGAAATAAACTATGTTTTGTTTTAGCTACTGTGGAGGGATTTTCTATAGTTCACAGTCAATCACAACCTAATAGCTATAGGTTCTGAAGAAAGGCTTTCTATCACCATAGAAAAGTTTGCCAACTCTTGACCCTCAGGATAGAGCTTAGCATCTTGGCAAGAACATCCAAGGCTGAAATGGCCTGCCCTGCTCTTTCCTAGCTAGTCAGAGCTCCCTTCCACAATCCTCTGTGCTGGTCCCACTTCCCCTATTCTTCCTCAGAGCACTTCTCTGAGCCCACGAGGGCTGACCTTGGCTCACCCAGCCTCAGCTTATGAATTCTGCTGTCAGTTTGACCATTAGCTCCATGAAAGGAGGGGAACTCCCTTTTCCTGGGCATAGCCTGCACAGTCATTCCTGGACGGGTCTTGCTGAGGCCCAGGGCAGGACTGGACAAGTGGGCTCTTGGGGTGGGGAGGAGGGGAAGCCAGTGGGAAGGCTAACCTTAACCCCAGGAGTTCAAGCAGACTGGCCTCCAGAACCCTGGAGGAGGCTTTGGAGGAAGCTGGGAAAGAGAGCCCAGGGGCAGAAACTGAAAACTTGCAGACATTCTGGACTTTGGTCACTACCTCAGGTTGAATTTTGGAGGCTCTGAGAGTAGCGAACCCATTCATCCATTCATTGGCTCTTTCACTCACTGATCGATGAATTCATTTATTCACTTAGTCATTCAACAGTTAAAATGCACTTGCCACGTGCTGGGCTTTGGAGAGGCAACAGCAGGCAAGCTAAACATGGCCACTGCCCTGAGAGACCCCAGAGTCTAGAAGAGGAGATGCATGAATTTATGAAAAACACCATACAGTGTGACGGGTGCTGGAATCAGGGAAGCGAGGGGATGGGGCAAGTATGAGGACCACAGAGGGTCCTGGCTAGCCCAGGGCCAAGGCTTGCCTTCAAGAACAGAGGAGGTGGTGTGGGGAGAGAGGAATGCCAAGAGGTAATGTGAGGTGAGGACAACTGTAAGAAGAACAGAATCAGGTTTAGGGGTCACGAGGAACGGGCCTGGGGGCACTTGGAGGGAAGCCCTCCGGTGGCCAGCCAGCATCTCACATGGGCCCAGCACAGACAGGACGTGAGTCAATGTTTGCTGAATGAGTAAGTGAGTGAGCAAATGGGCCACCAGCTGTGCTCCTGACATTTGCACTCGTAAGCCATCATCTGCCCGGAGAGCGATTCCCAATTCTTCAGGTGCACAAAGGGAAGAGTGACATGGTAATCCCTGAGGAGGGAATAATCAAAACCCTGTTATCTTTGGCTTTGAAGTTCATGAAATGCGCTTTCCTTTCTCTCTCCTGTCCATGCCCCCTTCCCCCATCTGCCTTGCTTGTACTTCTTCTCTTGTAAAGGTGGATTGACTCTCCTGCTCAAACCCAGTGAGGTTCACATACAAATCGGATCACAGGTCTCAAGTTCACACTGAGGAGCTGCGGAAGAAAGGCAGATGTGTGCAGGCAGGGCACACGGACGCAGGGCTGGGCTTCAGTTCTGACCACAGAAATTCCATCAGCGTGTCTTCTGGGAGGCCCAGCTGAGAAGTCCCGTCAGGAGGAGGCCCCAGGGCCCCACGGGGGCAGGGCTGTATCTGAGGAGCTACCTGACACGGGGACAGGTCTCCTCCATCAATCATTAACGTAATCAAACATCTTCCGAGCTCCTCCTTCACCAAGCACCGTCCCTGCTTTCGAGGTGCTCATGGGCTGTGGGGGAAGGAGATTCTAAACCCAGCGCGACATGATATGCACACAGACAAAAGGGGCTGATGGAATGCTGTAGGAACGGAGGAAGAACCAAGACCTGGTGGAGATAGGTGGGCTTCTCAGAAGACGGGGTATATGGACAGCGTGTCAAAGGGGGACAGACACTTGCCTGGAGGGGAAGGGGAGGCATACTAGGGCTGGATGTATCCAAACAGAGGGCTGAAAGGGCCGCATGTGTCTATGAACCAGGAGTTCAGCGTGGCTGAAGCCAGGGCTGCCTGAGTGTGTGTGTGTGTGTCGGGGGGGGGGTGCTGTGTGCTTTGTTATGAGGCCAGGGGGTTGTTGTTCAGCACACCAGGGCACCCTCTAAAGGTACAGATTCCCAGCACCCATTTCAGATCCACAGAATCCTATCTTGGAGGAAAGAGCTCTGAAATTTGTGTCTTAAGTTCTCTCCAGGTATTTCTGACAATTAACCAAATTTGGGAAATAGTATTGTGAGCAGAATGACTATAAGGACTAAGATAGACCAAATGGCCAAGGTGGGGCTCACATTTCTCAAGGACATCTCAATCAAAGGGAGAATGTGGAGCCATTTGGAATAGGCCAGCATCACTTGCTCTGAGCCTTCTCTCTTCTCCCTGAATCTGCCAAGCTTCCAGGAGGATGGCCTAGGTGTTTTTAATTGTTTTATTCTTAGTTTACTGAGTAGAGACATACCCCTCACCTGCCTCCCCAATAAGACTGTAAGTTCTTGTCCCCACAGTGCAGAGCTGCACAGTCCATAAGTACTCAGTCCATGCTGGTATGTTGACATATTCTTGGCCATTTCCACACCAGAGCATTTCACTTCTCTTTGGACCTTCTTGCTGTCCTTGGGGGGCTCTAGTTACTGGAACATTCACAGCTCCCTCTCGATCTCAGCCCACAGAGGTTCTACAAGGGGGATGGAATTCCAGCAAGAGTCCTCATATCCACAGATACCCAGGTGCCTGGGATGAATAATCATCTCAGGATCATAAGGAGGGGCAGACATGCGTCCTGCCCTGTGCGCGTCCCGGCAAAGCCCAGCCTCTCTTCCCGATACTGTCCTTCTGCACCTGTTCTGTGCAAGAGAGCCCCTGCCTTCTCAGTCCCAGGTGTCTCTCACTTACTTCAGGTCCTTCTACATCTTCACTCTCTTCCTCCTCGCATGCTCCGCCCTCAGCCTGCAAACACACTCCAGTTTCCAACATCCTGAACAAATGATATAAGTGGCCCCAAACTTTCTGTCCACCCCGCCTCCCTTTCCTGCTCTTTTTCCTTCCTTCACGTCACCTTGAAACTTGTCAGAAGGGCTGTCTGGGCTCCTTGCTCCTAGCACTTCCCCTCCCATCCATTCTCTCCCCACCCCACGGCTGTTTCTACCCCCAAAGCTTCACTGAAAGATCCTCTTCCAAGGCCAAAGCCAACAGTCTCTTTTCAGTCCTTTCCCCAGCAAGACCTGTTCATCACCACCATTGTTAGACGTATCCTGGTTGGAAACTCTCTCCTTTTGGGGCGATTCTCCTCCTACCTTACGCTGTTCTTCCTCTGTGTCTTGCACTGGATTTCCTTTATCTATAAGGACGGTGTTTCCAGATCCATTCGGAATCTTCCTATTCTCTTTGCTCTCTCCAGGAAGTGTTGTCTATTCCTTAGGCTTCTATTCTCCCCCATGTACTGAGGAGGTAACACTCAACTTCTCTCTTGAACCCATTTACCCAGTTTCCAACTGGGTAATACCCAAATGTCACTGCACGAAACACAGGCACCTCAAATGCACCATGTTTTCCCTGTAAAGCATGTTCCTCCCCTTCCATTTCCTTTTAAAGCCTCCCATTGGTCCAAGTCGGAAAGTATTATGTCATCGTTCACTTGCTCACTGAATCCATGTTTGCCATGTGCCCACTATGTGCCAAGTGCTGTGCTGGTCACCTGGGATACAGTGTTGAATAAGACTCTCCTTTCCCCCCCAACCTCACATTCAGTCAGCCACCAAGTCCCATTCCATTCCCTAAATTTCTCTTAAATCTTTCTCCCCCTCCATGTCTCCAAAGCCTTGGTGGATGTCCCCATTTTTCTTACTTGGGTAACTGCTTCTGCCTCCTAACTTGTCTTGCTCCCTCCAGGATCCCTCTCTAATCCTCTCCATTGCTGCCAGAGTCATCTTCCAAAAACTCAGACCTTCCTGCTATTGATCTGGTTTGGAAGAAAGGATGACCCTCATCCTTTCCAAGGCTGATCTCAGGGCTGTCAGTCCCACACCCTCCCATCTACCCTGGGACCTTGTTCCATCCAGCAGCATAGCCCAGCTGCTGAGAGCATGCGCAGTGGAACCACAAAGACCAGGTTTAAATCCTGGTGCTGCCACTTCCTGGCTATGCACTATGACTAAGTTTCCTACCCATTAACCTATCCACGATTCAGTTTCCTCATCCATCACCTGGGTCTTTCACCACCTAATTGTACTATGAAGAGAATGAAACAAAAGCATTTATACAGAAGGCTTAGCTCAGTGCTTGGCATATGATATGCATATAATAAGACATAACTATTGTCGTTACTACAAGAGCCTAACATTTCTGCCCTTAAAAATCTGCCTCAGGACAAAGCCCAAGCCTCTCTGTTGGGCATGTAGGTTCAGTATGATCTGGATCCTGTGACCTTTCCAACTTCATCTTGATCCAGACATGTTGAATTCCTTTCAGTTCTGAGAGGTTGCTCCAAACCTCAGCATCTTTGCACATGCATCCACTCTGAGATATGGATTTCCAAGCCTACTCCTCCTTGCAGACCCTGCTCAAATGTGAAAACTTCCCTGACCTTCCAGTGAGTGGCTCCTTCCAACATTTTCCAAGATAGCAAACTGGACACCCCTCCAACAGCATTCACCCACACTCTAGGTTTTTATTTATGTGCCTGTCGTCTCTCCTGTGTACATACATGTTCCGCAAGGGCAGAGTCATATCTACAGTTAGTGAATGAATGAGTGCTCATCTCATAAGACATGTTATGAACTTGGAGAGACTGGGCTTTTCACTGAGGGGGGCATTCCAAGGGCGACTGGACAGGCAGTCCTCGGACACACCTGCATCCTGCCCGTGGCCAGTGAACAGGGTTAGAAACACATTATGCATCTTCCCTGATGTTTGCAGGAAGGCAGCTCTGGTTTCTCAGTCTTGGATTTCCGGGTGCCACACTTACACCCTTCTTTCTGCACGCAATGCTCCCTGGCTCTCTTCCAGTGTGGTGTTGGTAAGGACTCCCTTCAGCCTCTCTGGGCTCCTCAGCACTGCCTGAAGCTCCTAGAGAACCCCTGGAGATGACGGGAACATCCTTTCCACAGCTTGACTCTGAGGGAGTACCCTTCAGAGGGGCGGGCTTCAGGAAGCCAGGCTGGCGTGACCTCCTGCAGGACACGTGTGGGAGTGACTGATATGGAGTCCTAGCCCTTCTGCAGGGTGGGGGAAGCTGAATCAAACTGTTTCTCAGAAACTTCTCAGGCCTTATCTACACTTTCCCCTGTACCTCGCCTTCAGGTTCAAAAGAAACCTGAGATAAGCGTCTTTAACAACACTCTAGAAAGAGCCTTCTCGTCAACAACTTAATAACCTTGTGGTAGTAAGTCCTTCGGGTCCAGTCTCCATCCCCAGGTGGCTGAAACATCCTTCCCTATTGACTAGATTCATCATCAAATAGTCTGATGAAACGTGACTCTTTCTTTGTAAAATGCCCTGCAGAGGAAATCTGTTTCCATTGTCCCCAGCACTGTGGTCCTAAGCACCCTCACCAAACAATTCTAAAATGCTGAGTACAATTTAAAAAGAAAAATAGTAAATGCTATGAACTGACTTTTATCTCCCCCATATTTCATATGTTAAAGCCTTAACCCTCAGTGTGATAGAATTTGGAGAGAGGGCCTGAGGTCATAAGGGTAGGGCCCTAATCCAGTGGTATTGGTGTCCTTATAAGAGGAGCAGAAGACACGGAAGAGTTTCTCTCTCCGCATGCATACAGAGGAAAGGCATGCGAGGAGGAGGCCATCTACAAGCTAGGAGAAGGCCTCACCAGAAACTGAATTTGTTGGCACCTTGATTGTGAACATCTAGCTTCCAGAACAGTGGGAAAATACATGTCCCTTGTTAAGGCCACCCAGTCTATTTTGTTTTGTTATGGCAGCCTGGGTAGACTAATAAAGTAAGAATACTCAGAGTCCGAATCCAGTGAATGTAGGACCCGAAATGTGACTCAGATGAAGCTGGCATTGGCTCTGAGTGCATTTTTAAAAACTGGTGAAGCAGAGCTCTGGTTTTCAGGGCCTTGCGGAGAAGAGGGAACAGGAGACAAAGGTCAGGACCCACAAAAGTGGGGATTCTAGTATGACAGCCCTGAATAAAGCTAGGCTAATTAAAGCTGCACCCATAGTGTGAGGGTGAGTGAGAAGACAGACTGCCTTCCTTCTCACCTGCCACTACTGCCCTCTGCACGGATCTGGAGGCTGATGACTTATCTTAGACCTTGACACTGAGTGGACAGCAAACAGAAAACTTCCCCCGGGACTCCTTGACAATAAGTCTGACTTCACATGCGTTTGCAAGTTACTTGGGTGGGTTGAAACCTTCATACTGAGAATTTAGTATGAGAGGTTTCTGGCTGGTAATGCCCCCAGGCACTGGGCAGAAGTGAATGTAAACTCTCTCTGGAAGAAACCACCTTAAACCCAGGTCTCAAAGAAGTCTCATAGACAAAGTTTATGATTTTAACCACACAGTCAAGAATTACAGACAGTACAAGGAAGGAAACGTGGTTCTGGGGGGGCAAGAAGTGAGAAACAACAGACGACAGAGGGGCAAGAAGTGAGACACAACAGATGACAGAATCAAACTTGCAAAGACTTCAGATATTGGGATTAACAGATACAGAATATAAAATAAACATGTTTACCATACTTAAAGAATTAAGGAACACATGAGTAGGGGACAAAACCATAAAATATGATCAAGAGCTTTTTGTAAAAAACAAAATAGGATCTCATAAAATATGAATGGTGCTATTTGAAATTAAAATAAATCTTCAGTGAATGAATTCAACAGAGATTAGATGTAGATCAACTGAGAATTGGTGAAGAGAATGAAAGAAAAATATAGAAGTTAAGGAACATTGAAGATGAAATGAGAAAGATTAACCTGTCTTGTCAGGCTTTCAGAAGCAGAAAAGAGACAGAATAAAAGAGAGAAAACAGTTGAAAAGACAATGGCTAAAAATTTCCCCAAACTGATGAAAGATACAATCCACAGATTCCAGAGCTTAATGAAGTCAATCAGGATAAATGCCAAGATATCCACAACTCGACACTTGATTGTGAAACTGCAGAACAATAAAGACAAGGCAAAGACCATAAAAGCAGCTGGAAGACTATCATACAAAGGAATGACAGTAAACTTACAGCCACAATGGGAGCTAGAAGACATCGGGATAATATTTCCATGTGCAGAGAGAACATAATTATCAAACAAGAATCAAATACTTAGTGAATTGCAGTGTTCTTACAAGAACAAGGGGAGAACAGACATTTTAAGACAAACAAGAACTAAGAAAGTTTGCCATTAACAGGAAAATAAATTCTAACGCATGTACTTTGGACAGAAAGAAAGTAATGCCAAAGAGAAGGACTGATATGCAAGAAGAAATAGTGAACAAAATGGTAAATGTGTGAGTAAATCTAAATGGACATTAGTTTTATTAAACAAGAGCAATAATGACTTGTGAGTAAAAGAAAGGCAACATGAAAATACACACACCATAGAGTATGAATTGGGAAGGAGTAATTAAAGTCAGTGTTCTAAGACCTCTGATTTTCAGAGGGAACATAAAATTACTATTTACATTAGAATTTGTTAAGTATGCATATTAACGCTAGACATCTGGGGTAACCCCGAAAAATACAAATGATAGTATAATTTAAACGGTCTAACTTTTCCAGTTGAAAGACAAATGGTCAGAGGGGATTTTTAAAAATCCAGCTATACACAAGACATATATAACACATGAGGAAGTAGAAAGGTTGAAAGCAAGAGAATAAGATTTATTAAACCAAAACCAAAAAAACCAAAACCCAAAAAACAAACCAAAAACTGATGGTATAGCTGGGGGGAAAAGCTTTAAGGTCAAAAACATTACTACAGGTATAGAGAGTCATTAAATAACCACGAGAAATTATGGACTCTGGGAAATAAAACCAAGAGTTTTAGAGGGGAGGGGGATAGGAGGATGGGCTAGCCCAGTGAAGGGTATTAAGGAGGGCATGTATTGCATGGAGCACTGGGTGTTATATGCAAACAATGAATCATGGAACACTACATCAAAAGCTAATGATGTACTGTATGGTGACTAACACATCTTAATATAAATAAATAAATAAATAAATATATAAATAAATAAATTTTTGAAAAAGCTCAATTCATCAGCAAGATATAAAATTCTCAACTTGCATGCTCTAATAACAGTCTCAAAATATAGAAAGCAAAAACTGACAGAATTCCAGGGAATATTAGTCAGACCACCATCATAGTGGGAGATTTTAATATGTCTTCTCTTGCAATTGACTGATAAAGAATGCAAAACAATGAAGATATAAAGACATAAGCACAATTAGCAAGGCTGATGTAATGAAGATATTAGAACACAAAAACTGCAAAATACAGCTTATTTTTCAAACACACAAAGAATATATGTGAAAAATGACATTCCTGATCCTAAAAACATTCCTGATCCTAAAAGTTTCAACAAATTTCAAATGATTCAAATACAGACAATGTTCTCTGACCACAGCTTTAGAATCAGTAACAAAAAGACAGCTAGAAAAATCCTCTATCTGGAAATTAAGAAATATTTCTAAAAAACTCATGGTTGAAAGATAAAAGAATAATGGAATTGGAAAATATTCAGAACTGAAGGAAAAAAGAAATACTACCTATGAAACCTGTGGGAATATAGCCAAAATAGTCTTCAGAGGGAAATTTGTAGCCTTAGATGCTTAAATAAGATTGAAAAAAAAATGAATTAAGCATCAAAGTTAGCATGTTAAAAAAGGAGTATAAACCAAGAATATACCAAAATATAATTGAAGGAAAGAAACTGGTGAAATAAAAAATAAACACATCAAAAGAAATATTAACAAAACTAAAATTGGTTCTTTGCAAAGAATAAAATGTGTGAAACCTCTGGCAATATTGAGCAAAAAAGATACAAAATTAGAAATAAAAGAGGGAATAAAATATATATAGTAAGAGATAGTATACACAACTTTATGGCCAATAAATTTGAAAACTTACTAAAATGGACTCAAGAAAAAAATAAGATAATCTAATAGTCCTTTAGTCATTAAAAGTATTAAAACTATAGTTTGAAATCTTTCAACAAAGGAACACCAAATCTAGATAGTTCTGCTGAAAAGTTCCACCAAGTTTCTAAGGTAAAAGTTATTCCAACTTCCACTATTAACTCCATAGGATAAAAAGAGAAGATATACTTGCCAAATCATTTTATGAGGCTAACAATGTCTTGATGAAAAAAATCTGGCAAGGGTAACATGAAAAAAAAAAAAAAGGTCAATCTCACTAACAAAATGGAAGCAAATTACTAAACAAAATATTAGTGAATCAAATATAGGCATTTATAACACTTAGACGCTTATTTAAGCATCTAATACTAAATTACCAAGTTGGGTTTGTCCCAGGAACAAAAGGTCCGTTTAACATTAGAAAAATCAACTAATGTAATTCACCACGCTAAGAAAATTAAGGAGCAAATCATGATTATATCAATAGATATAGAAAGGTGCTTGATAAAACTCTACATTTATTCACAATAGAGCACTTAGAGAACTAGAGTCAGAAAGGAACCATAAATTAAAAAAAAAAACTTCAGCAAACATCACACTTAATGATAAAATAAGAACATTCTATTTAACATCAAACAATGACAAGTGTGCCCACCATCATCACAATGACTGACTGTGTACTGGAGGGTCTAGCAAGAACATTAGGGCAAGAAAAAGAATAAAGAAAAGGTATAGGGATTGGAAAGGAAAAAGTAAAACCATCATTCTTTGTCCTTTCTAGAAACCCCAAATAATTTGCAGATAAATTATTACAGGAGTTACTGTATTAAAAAAATCAAAGAATAAAAATTAATTGCATCTCTAAACACTAGCAAGAACTAGAGAGAAAGTGAAATTTTAAAAGATATGATTTATAACAGTAACAATAAATACAAGATATCTAGAAGTACGTATATTAAGAAACGAACAAGATCTATAATGGAAAAAAAAAGCTACACAAGTTTACTGACAGCCCTAAGGAAATAGAGATATACCATACTCATGGATGGGAAGACTCAGTATCATAAAGATATCAGTTCTTCTCCAACTGATCTGTAGTTTTGGTATAAGTAAAATAAAGATTCTAACACGTTGTTTTGTGGATCTTGGCACGATACTTGTAAAATCTATGACAGAACAAAGAGCATTGCACCGGAAAAAACCAAATGTGAAATAAACATGTGAAGAGATGTATACAGCAGGGCAAACTACACAAACCAATGGAGACAAATCTTGGGGACACAATTTTGAGTGAAGTTGATTAAGAATATATACGACATGAAAATGTTTCTGTGAGGTCCAAACGCTGGCTTACTAAATAATGTATTTTTAAAGATATACATTTATAAGCAAACTATAACGAAAAGCAGAGGAACAAAAAGCACACAGTCAAGGTGCCTGAGGGGTAGGAAACAGAATGGGATTGGGGAGGGAGGGACATGCATCACTAAGGTAGCTGTGTTTGTTTCGTTTTTCTTAGGTTGGGAGAGGACCATGAGGTCGTTTGTTGTATTGATGTTCTTTATATCTTACTTATGTTTCACAAATATGCTTTTTAACTACTTGATATTTAATAAAAACAATTTTTAAGAATTGCCTGCAGAGAATCTACCACAACCAAGTTCTGGGTTTGAAACCTCTCGGAGACCAACTGTTCCCAAGCCAGACCTGCCCACAGGTTACTCCCCATCCTCCCCCAGAGCCTTACCTTGGCAGGGTTGAGTGCTGTGATGATCCACACACAGTGTGCATTGTTGTCATACTGAATAGGGAAATTGGGGGAGGTGATGATGCCCGAGGGGCCTCGAAGATGGGCATCACACATGCGGGCTGCAGGGAGGAGATGAAAGGCAAGCATCTTAGTTTAGACTAGATCCACTTCCCATCCCCCCTCCTACTTCCAGCCAGAAGATCCTGGAGTCTGTACAGTCCCACCCCAGATAATAACCTGCTTCCTATTTCCTCCCCCAGTTCCCTGCAGGCTCAAAGGAAAGTCACAGTTTTGGGAACACTGGCGGAGGGAGGGGCAGGCCTATAAGTCCTCACCTGCCGCAGGTGATGCAATGATTAATTTCCATGGTCAGGCTAAGCAAGCCTCTCTATCCTGACTCCACTGTGATCGAGCAGCTCATCTCCCCCAGGACGGTGTGAGCTAGTACTACTCATGCTGACCTAAAGCCAGGTAAGCTCCAGGCAGCTATGGGCATGCTGAGTTGCTCGCTCCTTGCTCTGCTGACCTGTGTTTCCCCATTTGCTCTCAGCCTCCTGAAGCAGAATCTCAGGATGTCCCAGAATGTCTGCACCCAAGGACTCTGCCAAGGCCCCCAGCTCAGCCTGGTGCCAGGCACCCAGAGTGATTTCAGTGCCAATCAGGTACTTCCCAATTCCTTCCCCATGCTCAGCACATGTTTGAAACAGGCTTTTGACTGGAAGCATAAAGATTCAAGGTGAATTAGAAGAAGTGCTCTACTCAAGTAGATATAAAGTGTTATCAATCACAGCTTAATCTAATTAAGCTCTTTAAAATAGCTTCTAAACTAATTAGATTAAGTAGTGATTGATAACAGTTAAGGTACTACATTGTACCTAGGTGTTTGCCTTCTTTAAAAACGTGCTCTTTAGTTCTGGCCACATCATTCTTCAGTATTAGCGCTCAGCTATTTTAATAAAGAGTTCTATGAGTCTGTTCTGTTGCTGCCCACATGGCAATTTATCCTAATTGTAGGCAAAGTGCCTAACAGTAAAGAAATAGTGAGCAAACTCAACCAGCTTAAGTATATAAAATGAAAGTGGTGTCAAACCTGGTTTCCTCTGATGGGGCAAAATATCATAGGGCCCCTCTACGCAGGTGGATAGCAGCCACGTAAACCTTTGCTGGGTAAGCCCCGGGGGGCCTGGGAAGCGGTTTCCACAGCCCCCGGCCATAATTAATCTGCTCATTGCCGGCACTTGTTCCTGCACTCACTCATTCCCACACACACTGAGTGCCTGTGACTGGCCAGGCAGAATGTGGGGAGAGAAAAATATCTAGGACACAACCCCTCCTCTCGAAAGGGCCACCGATAAGTGGGGGAAGCAGGTATGGAAACAGCCACAATCAAGCAGAGCAAGTGTTGTCAGAGCGTTACTTGTAAGAGGCCACTGGCTCCGACTTGCTCCTTCTCTACCGGGTCAGCACTGTCAGCGAGGATGTTCCTTCCGGTGGCTGGCCCCGGTCTTACACCTGAAGGATCTTCCCCCACAGGAGCTCCAATGACAGTTGAGTCAAGTTTGAAAAAAGCCCTAGAGGAACGCTTTCCTCCATTCCCTTCATGTACAGCTGACTGCGCCTATAATTCTGTGCTGGGAAACTCTTAGCTTCACAGATTGTACTTGATACAACTGGGCCTGAAGGTAGCTCACCACGGTGAGGACAGCATAGGCCACGGGGTTTACCAGCTTAGTTTTCTGGGCTGGTTAAGTTGGAAAGGCTCTCTGACTCTACTTTATCTGTAAAATGGGGCTAGTGATACCACCTCATCAAGGCATGGTGAGGATGAAACTGGATGAGTTACTGGATGGGAAGACTCATTCAGGTCCTAGGACGTCATCAATATTCAACAAAGGGGACTGTGGGACTCCTGATGCCATGTTCATTCATTTCTCAAGGCCAAAGGTCTTTTTCCTACCTTCCTTGGTTTCTTTACTTAGGATTTTTTCCCATGGCTGAGAACATTAGTATACAAATTAGGAAAAGACCATCAAAACCAAAACCACGATCCCACCCACCTTTGCAAAGGGGACTTGTGGATTCAGAACCCTAGCCCTATAGGGAATTCCTACGAATCTCTACCAGCACCACTTGTACTCTTCTGAAAAGTCAGGTTTGCTGCCTTAAAAGCCCTCACCCTCAGACTCAATTTATCCCACACCTGTTTCCAAAGATTAGATGGTATTTGCATTCTGTCAAAACATGTTGAAGGTCATTAAAAAGAACAGGTCAAAAAGGCATTTACCACTTTAAGGGCTTTGAGCGGCTTAAATAAAATATTAAAATGTGCAGACAGTTAACATGGGGGTACCTCAAAACAGGTTCAGAATGGAGCACCAGCTACTTTTTCCCTCTGCTGTCTGGGTAGGGTCAGGTGGGGATATGTGGACAGACAGACATCACCCTGAGCAGCCAGCCCCTGGGATCCCACCAGCGGATGGACAGCTCATCGATGCGACCCACACAGGCTGGCAAAATGGGAGGTGCTCAGACAACGTCTGAATAAATGAATAATGTATCGGTGCTTCTCTATCTGCCTTTTCCTGTCAAATGTTCTTCTGGATAACTTCTAGGAGAGACTTCTCCAGGACCCTCTGTGCCTAAGCTCTGCAGACAGCAACCCAGGGGACCTTCGGGAGACACCACTGGGACCCACAGCCAATCATGGCACAGAAACAGCTTGGCACCAGAAAGCGAGCTGCTCCAGATGAAAGCGCCTCTGGTCTTCTCCCTTCTCCCCAAATCTTACTCCCGCCCTCTTCTATGCTGCTTTCCCTTGCCTCTCCTGCTCCTGACCTCCCTTCTTGCTCTTTCCCTCGGCCTCTCGAACAGCATCCCCACCACAAATTCTAAGACAAACAAACCTCAACTTGTAGCTGCAACATCTTTCAGAACCTCCCACTCCAACTCCTGCCGTGACTGAGGTCTGGCTTCTCTCCAGGGCAGTGCTTTCCACTGCTGCCCTCTGCAGTGGACAGTTTCTTCCTGCTCCCCAGTATCTCCTTCCACAAATGTTACCTGAACCCCCAGAGGAACTCTCCTTTGATCTTCATTGAGATCTCACCCCATCGACACCAGCCTTGTCTCTTTAGCCATAAGTTCCCCATCCCCTTTTCCATCCTTATCCAACTTAGATCCCATGGTCCACCATTATGATCATTTTCTTACAAATCCACCCAAGTCTCTGGATCCTTTTTTCTTTCATCAGCCTGGATGAGAGCAATCACAGATGAACCCCTCAACCTACATTCTCCAGGCCTGCCCCCACAGAGTCAAGCTTTGCTAGAGAAAAGTCACATGAGTAGGAAGAGTGACACCACTATAAATTCATGATTACCCACCTCAAAGAATCCTAGATATTGCCCAGTGACGCTGCCATTTAGCTCTATGCTCTGCTCAAAGACGGATGCCCTCTCCATGTCCCCAGACCTCTCACCACTCCCCTGGCCTCTCCTTACTCTCAGTTGATGACCTTGCTTCAGTCCCTATGGATGAAACAGAGGACATCTGGGGGCACACCCTCTCTCCCATCCCCCAAATCTACATTCCCATCTGCTTATGTGCTCATCTACTTCTTCCCTTCTGGTTTCAACAAAGAGATGGCTCCTTCACATTTCAGAGGCCAGTCCTCCTCATGAGATCTGGTGCCCTTGCCCAAGGTCAACCATGTCCATGAACATAGCCAGGGCCTGTTGTTCTGGTGGACTCTCGTAAGTCCACCTATGAGATCTTAAACTCCACCATCCCATTCTTTGCCCTGCTGTCTCTGTACCCAGCAGAGTGACTTGGTTTCAATGCACCTGCTGTCCAAAATATAGGCCCCTCCAGCCCTCTGCCTCCCTCATTTCTCCATGCCTATCAATCTCTATCTGGCTCTTCCTTCACTACCCAGTCTGGACTTCAAGACCCTTACCAATACCCTTATATCCGGATACACTCATATCCACCACTGATGAATTCTATCACACAGCTTCGTGGTTTCCACAGTAATTAAAGCTCCAGCTCAGGTCAGCCCTCTCCCTTGTTTTTGTTCAGTTGCCCTGACAATTTCTTACAGAGGCAACTTCAAACATTTGCTACTCAGTTGAGCCTCTTAACCCCAGTGATTGCTTTCTGCTCTTTGCTGCACTTGAACTTTCTGGAGGATCTGATTCTACTGATCCTTCTCTCTTTGTGAAATTCATATTCGTTGGCTTCTGTGGTGCCTCTTGGCTCTTCTCCTACTTCTCTGATTCTTCTCATCTTCCTTCTTATTCATTAGTTCTCAAAATTAGTTGTTTCAATCTGGGTAAAGAATATATGGCTCTTTGTACCTTTCCTGTAAATTCTGTGAGTTTATAATTAAATAAAAATAAAAGTTAAAAAAGTAGGGAAGAGGGTGTTGTTCTATGTGGTTCCATCCAGTATACTGATTCCAAAGGATGTCCAGGTGCCATTTTCGAGGGGATAGAGCCTTTGGAGTCAGGGTTTGAATCCCAGCTCAACCCACGAGCTTTGCGCCCTTGGACAAGAAGGCTGACCACTCCAAGCTTGAGCCAAACATAAAGTGTGGATATTGCCACTTTCCTTATAAAGAAATATGGAAAATGCATACTGCAATGCTTTATACAAGGACAAATAGTGTAACAAATGGGAGCTTTATCATTAGTATAAATATATAGGTACAAGTCTCAGGGCACAATGGGGCATGTATTCTAGCAGTCAGTACATCACCTAGGGAGAATAACTACACAGGAGAGGAGACGAAGGTTGGGGTAGGAGTAAGGGGAGTGGAGAGTGAGGGGAGGGGACAAGAGAGGAGGGTAAGAAAATAGAACTCTGAACATTAGTATTTAATGACTGGCTTGGGAAGCTGATCCAGTGACGGCCACCAAGAAAGAAGACAGCCCCCTGTAACTGTCATATTATTTTATTCTGTTGGTTTGTGCCATATTTTCCACATTTCACTCCCATCTTATAAGAATGAGGGAGATGATTCAGAGCATTTGGTAATTTGCCCTGTGCCATATGGCATGTTAATAGCAAGGCTGGAACTTGAACTTTGGTCTCTTAGTCTTGAGTCAGGACTTAGGTGTTCTAGCCACAAAAAGGCTTTTATTCTTTTTTTTTATTACTAAATTTACTTCATTTAAATTCAATTAGTTAACATATAGTGCATCACTAGTTTCAGATGTAGAGCTCAGTCATTCAACCATCCGTTGCATATAACACCCAGTGCTCATTACATCATGTGCCCTCCTTCATGCCCATCACCCAGTTACCCATCCCCCCACCCACCTCCCCTCCAACAAAACAGAGGATCGTATAGGGGAAGGGAGGGAAAAAGGCTTTTATTCTACACAGATATACAAGTATGTGTATATGTGTGTGTGTGTGTGTGTGTGTGTGTGTATGCATGCGTATTTGTACAGCAAATAGGGAATTTCTCTACAAAGAAGAATAACGTATGGTTTTCTACTGATATCTACTTTATGGCTCAGTAACTGCATCTCATCTGGGGCTGATACTCAGTTCCTATTCTCTGTCAACACCAATCTGTGGGCACAAGAAACCAGGCCTCCAGGTCTCCTGGTTGTCAGTTTGGTCCTCTTCACTCTATCAGTGGTTTAGTGTTTAGTGCTCCCTGGAGCCTCAGGTCTCCTTGGAGGTAGCTTGGGGGCTGTTGAGAGGGGTGAGGGAGGGACAACCCTAGATCTCCTGCCCCTACTTCAATGAAAGAAGCTCCATTTATATCTGGTTTATTATTATGTTTTTGCAAAGGCTGATTTTTAAATATTGGGCTCCATCTGTAAAATTATTCCGACAAGTTCTGGACTCTACCACCCGGGGCAGAAGAGAACTAGTAGGTTTCATGTTTCCCTCAATCTACTTTGGATGATCAAACTTGTCCAGGACACGTCAAATTCGAAACTCTTTCCCTTTTTTGGGGGCACTCATTTCTTTGGTGGGATGGAAAGAGAAGAAAAACCTGTGAATATCTAATTTCAAATTCCAAATGAAGGCACAGTCCCGTATTGTTCGCTCGTTTCAATCACCGGTCCATTCAGGTCACCCTCCGACATTTGTTGAGAGCCTATTATTTGCCAGGCCCCATGTTTTAGCAGAATTAATTGCGTGGAAAATGAATATTTAAAATCAAATCATATTTTAAATGCATTAGAGGAAAAATAATACCACTGTTATTAGTGGTGAATCCTTTTTAGAATGTGATCTTTTTTGATAACCTGCTTATTAGTGGAGCTATCCTGGAATTCAAAGAGTTTTGTCCCTTTTTATTCTTCAAGTGGGGTTCACTTAGACTTCTATAAAAATTTACAATTACGATAGTAATTCTAACTAATTAAAAACAAGGGATTTTTAAAAGAAAAACTTTCAAAACTGCTACAATGAGAGGACCCTTGAATCTAATCTCTGTCTCAGCCCAGGCCTTCAGGGAAGCTGAGGACAGGCCATCCAAGTCCAAACCCAGGTCTTCCTCCCTCCCAATGATGGTGGGGAGGGGAGGAGGGGTGGAGAAAACAGGAGGGGGACAGTGCATTCTAATCTGTGTGGAGAAGCCCCTCTCTCTCCACCATGGTTGGTGCAGGTCACCTTCCATAAAATGGCTTGTTTAAATGTCGCCATCACTAGGGAGAGGAGGTTTTGTTTTCCTAGTTCACAAGGGAGGGCCCTGTGGCTCAAAAGGAGGCAGGAAGCTGCCCAGGGCCTGGAAGTTAACAGGTGGCAGAGTTGTGATCTAGATCAAAGTCTGTGTGCCTCCCCGGCTGTGTGATCGCTGTAAGATTGGCCAAGACGGTAGGGAGCAGGCTTCTAAAACCCTGCAGCCCCTAGAGGTTAAGGAGAGTGTGCTCCCGGGGTGGGGGGGTGAGGGGAGGAGGCCACGTGCAGATGGGCACACAAGCCTCGCAGACGCTGCTGGATCATTTCTAAGTGAGCAGTTTCAATCCCCCACCTCCTCTAGGCCTCACGGTATTGCCAAGGATAGTCATGTTCTAGAATCACTGTCTTTTAGCAGAAAAAAAAGAAGAGATTCAGAGAGGTGCAGGACACCCAGCTACAAAGTGGTGGGGGCTGCATTTGAATGCAGTTCTGCCTGGCTTTGTTTTCCACGATTTTCCTCTGCCTCCCAGAGGCAGAGGATGAGAGGAGAATGGAGGTGTAAAGTTCAGCCCAAAGCTCAGTTAACAGGGTGGTGGAGAATTCAGAGTCCGGTGTGTCAAAATCACTGGACATGACCTGAATGGGCCACACAACCCATCCGGAGAAAAAGATAAGTGCGATCACTTGACTGAACTTCCTTCCGAAATGCCAGCCCTTCTCTACCCTGGGCACAGTCACATAAACCATCACGCTTCCTAAGAGAATAGTCTTCTGCCAATGAAGAGGTTTTGGGAGAGATCGGATTCCACTACTGCCCAAAGGCATTGTTATTCTGGCTTCTCAAAAGGAATTTTGAAAGAACAGATTGGCCCAGGGTCCTTTTGGTCCGCAGACATGATAATTCTATGCCTCTCTATACAGCTGGTTTCTTGGCTCCCCGGAAATGGAGTGTTTGCTATCTGATTATTCATTCAGTCAGTCATCCATTCAGTATCTGTTATCAAACACCTACTATGTGCCAGGCCCATTCTAGGCATTCTTGCTCTATTGAGCTGAAATTCTAGCATGAGGATATTTGTTTTCTTGTCAAGCTCTTTCCGATTCATTAGATATTTCCATATCCACAACTCCCACATTAACACAAGATGATTAGGGTAGGTACCATTATCTACATGGTAAGAAAATAAGGCCAGGGAAAATAGATGATTTGCCAAACTCCCCAGGCTAGCTGGTAGCAAAGCTGAGAGTTATATCTAAGATTCTGTCTTTTGTTCGATTTTTTAAAAATATTAGCTAAGTGGAATCTTTGAAATAACATAGCTAAGATCAGTGGAAACACAAAGTACATTATCAATTGTGGGTCATGGCCACCTCGAAGTTGAGTGAGAATGACTACATCTGAGGCTTCTTTCAAAGGTATTTTCATGACCTTCTTCCAAGATTACTCAACAACACATTAAAAAAAAAAGGAGTGGGTTTCAGCTCCACCTCTGTCCCTTCCTTAGTGTAATCATTATCAAAGTTCTTTCTCCTGGACCCCTTTCTGTGCATCAGTTTCATCTTGGTGCAAAAGGCTGGAGAGAGGCAAAGCATCTCCTTCTCAAACTGGGAAGGATCCAGAACGTAACTTTATGGCAGGCAATGTACCTTCTCTTCCACAGGGGCACTCAAGAGAGCAACTGTTGGCTTTGTTCACAAACTCGAGAGAGACTGCTCACTCTTGCACCAAGAACTGAGCTCTGGTCATGTGCACAAACAGTAGAAGCGAGATGCACACAGAGCAGAAGAAATGAAAAGCCAGCCACCATTGCCCTGGGGGATGAGGCTTCTCTACCATAGAGGTAGCTGCCGTCCTGCCTCAGGGAAGGAAAACATCCAGGTCTACTATTTTAAGATGTGGGGGATGGGGGCTCTGGCAGCCCAGCCTCAGACCATGTGATGGCTGGGAATGTGGGTGGCGGGGCCTTTGGAAACAAAATGCCCAGGCGTGGGGTTAGAAGATTCCCAGAGAGAAGCTTCAGATATCATGGTCCACACGACTCCTGCCTAGCTAAGAGCATTCTTCTAGAGGTGACAGGTCTGTGTATTGCCGAGCACATGGAAAGAAACAAAGGCATTGAGAGAGAGGGTTTGGGGTGTGCATGTGTTATAATGGAGAGATTCAAGGTAACAGTATACGAAGTGATTTCCCTTCCACTCCAGATGCGGTGGTGATGTCTTTGTGCAGTGAGCTAGCAACCTGCTTCGTATATGCCTCTGCACTTTGAACTTGAGGTCCGTGTAGGGCAGGGGCCGTGTCTCTCATCCCACCTCTGTATCTCCTGATCCTAATGTAGGCCTTGCTACAGAAGAGGTGCTAGCTAAGTGTAGTAAGTTAATTAGTCAATGAATGCAGAACCCAAGGCCCGGAGCATAGCAAGAGTGAGGCGAGCCAGTCCAGACACAAGCGTGTACCCTCAGGGACAAGGGGCTGGGCTCCATCCTCCCTGCCTAGCCCAGTTTTGGCCAGCCTCCCTTTCCCGGGGCACCCTCACCTCGGCAGACCGGCCTATGGTCGCTCCAGGCTGCAAACATGTCGCTCACTTTCATACAGGTGATCCGCTTGGACCCTTGCAGGTCATAGCCCTCGCTGCAGGTGAACTGGACGCTGGATCCTAACCTGGGAGACAAGGCGTGTCTGTGAGCTCAGTCCTGGGCCCACCAGGCCCGCCCAAGTCCTTCCCTACTCCGCAAACAAGTACCACACCAAATATTCTTTCTCCTCTGGCCCTTCATCTCTACTCCACTGTTTTATCACTTAAAATCTCCGTTGAAAGGAACATCTGCTCTTCATCTGTTTTTTTTTTTTTTTTGGACCATTTAATGGTCTCAGGATTGAGTTAAAAGGTGACTTTGTGAGCAAAACAGCCATGCTCTGAGATAAGTACCAATTAGGATAGCTAAGAGTAGGTAGATCATACCCATAAACTTTAATGAAAATGGAGGATTATGGGAAGATACTTTGATTATTAGCAACTCTGCAAGATGCACCATCTTGGGGCCCTAGGATCTCCAGATGATGGGAGACATAAGCTGCCTGCGGGCACGTCATTACTGATGAGGGTAGATCCTGTATCCCAGGGACAGGTTTGCTGGGTAACACTGGTAGTCTGCAGCTCTCTCCTTCCCCAGGACTGGCTGAGGAAAGAATGCCAGAGGCCACAGCTCTTCCTCTGCATTGTACCTCTAGGAAGGCCAGCCCCTGCCTTCCCCCCAACCAAGCCAGCCACCCTTCTTTGTAATTAGAAAGTTCCCAAGCAGGTCTTACCTGAAATCCGAGCCTAGTCTTTTGCCCCTTTCAGGTATGCCAGGGTCTGGACACATATTATGCCCTTGGGACACACCAACCTGAGTTACTACAAGGCAAAAACAGCACATACAGAGATGGGTAATCACAGGAAGGCACATCCGGGGCAGTGGCTCAGGGTGGGGGGTGGACACAGAGACAGAATGAGGCCCTGCTCCGTGGGGCTGTGTGGGGTTATGGGGTCTCCTGGCTCAGGTTTCATGAGTATGCAAGGTGGGGAGCTGCTTTTGACAAATTCCTTTGTGAGCAAAGTCCAAGCGAAATTCATCAAGAGCATAGGGGCTCAGAGGCAGGCACCCCAAACCAGCAACCACCCTGTCCCCTCGTCCCACGCCAGTGGCCAGAGGTAGACGGTCCTCAGCCCCCAGTGACCTCCTCACCCTGCACTTTGGATCCGGGGGTGGCGCGACTCTAGATGACATGATCACCCCCAACCTCAGCCCCAAATGGAGAAATGACTCAAAGGAAGTTAAATAAAAGGTGGATGTGTGATCAGGAACAGTAAAGAATGTAAGAGAAAGCTGCAGTCTGAAGTTCAAAGCAGGGCCTTTAGCTCAAATGTGGCTATTTCTGCCAAGAAACCTCTTCCCATCGGACGCTTCTCAAGCTGAGTAAGCAGTAAGCGGAGCATCCCCTGTCCAACGCCACCGGCCAAGGGCACCACACAGAGATGGCACCCGCGGTGGTTCTGGCAGGTGGTGGGATGCTCTCACACTTGCCAACACCAGAATGCTGTTTATGCAACCATGTGCACGGTCGTCTCTGCCAAAGGAGAAGCCTGGTCAGGGGGCGGCGGATACACACAGTTTTCTCCTGTCTCCAATGGAGACAGGAACCCTCTGGCCCCTGCTGGTTTACTGTTCTCGAGATGCTCATACTCATGAGGCTGGAGCTCTCTCACACCACTGGATTCCTGGCTGTCGGGATGACCAGGAGCTGGGGCCTGGCATGCAGCTTGGCCAGAGGACTTCCATTCAAGGCCTCGCCCATCCCACGATCCCAACAGCACCCTCAAGACAGAGATGACAGGGAGTGTGCGGCAACATTCTCTGAGTTGGCCCATGTCCCTCCCACCCACTCAATGTCCCACAGTATGAGCAACGGCTCCATTCCTCACTCACCCACTCACTCATTCCCATACATTGGTACGCAGCAAGCATTAAGTGAGCACCTAGTGTGTATAAGACCCAATTTTGGATACCATGGGAGATGCAACTATCAGATATCAGATATGACCTCAGGGGGCTCCCAGTCAAGTGAAGACATGAAAGATAAACAAACTGCAGAACCACAACGGGGGAAGTGATGAAAGACGCAGCTACAGGGAGGCTGAGAGGGAAGACCTGTCTTATGTTGCTGAGAGAAGCATGGAAGGCTGCCTAGAGAAGGTGGCACTTAACATGGATTGTCTGAGATATTAGGATTTGAACACATGGTGACAGAGGAATGGCAGTTCAGGGAGACAGAGGAGCACAGGGGGGTGAAGTAAAGACATGGAGACAGAACTGGGGGTTGCCCAGTGTGGCCAGAAAAGAAGAGAGGGTGCCGAGTGACGTGGAAGAGTGAAAGGTGAGGCTTCGAAGGTCAGACCTTTAAGGAGTTGAAGTCTGATCCTGAAAATGGTGCGGAGCCACTGAAGAGTCCTGGGGGGGAGGGGAGGGCATAGTAAGATGCTCAGGGGGAGGCCAGTGCCTGTGAGACCAGTTGGAAAGTTTTACGATTGTCCATGCAAAGGACAAGAGCCTGGCAGTGGAGACAGACACGAGAGTGTGGGAATGGATGTGGCAAAGAAAGAATCCCCAGGGCTCCTGGAAGACTAAAGTGTGGGGAGAGGGAGCAAGGGCGTGCCTCACCTGGGGACCTGTGGAGTCCCATCTCAGACTCACGGAGCCCGGAGCTCATTTCTACACTTAGAAGACTGGTGTAGACCCCGTTCAAACCTCCATGTACCCCAGGGTGTGGCTGGCCAAGGGAACCTGGAGATCTGGACAGACGCCACACAAGCCACACACCTGGTATCTTCTTGGTTATGTGGCATTGAGCTCAAGGCCTCTCAGGCAGCCTCTCCTTCTCCAACATTCCATATTGCCCAGTTAAAGCCAGTCACTCCTGCTGGGCATTTCCCTTACTCTCATCCCCTTCCCCGCTAAGCCTCTCCTTCCAAAGCTTTCACATCCTAAACTCAGCAACGTCACCGTTCCCGCCTGTGCAGGACCCTCCAAGGCTGGGGTCACGAGCTGGAAGTCCTGCTTCCTGAAGCCTCCGTGTCCCCAAGCAATGGGAAGGAAGGAGGTAACAGGGTGAAGTTAGAAAGGTGAGGGGAGGCTCTGTTCTAAGATGAGGATGTCAGTCCTGGGCTGTACTTAGGCTTTATCTTCAGTAAGCCAGCCTCACCACGATCCATCCCTACTGAGGACTTGTCAGCTAAGTGCTCGCCTTCCTCCAGCCTGGCCTACTCACCCCTGCCCACCGACTACACCCCTCCCACAGTCCCCGGCACCCACCGCATGAGAACCATGCAGCCCCGGGTAGCACGTTACATGGTACAGCAGTTTCCTGCCCTCTCGCTCGGTACTCACACCACCCAGCGAGCACACAGAGCAAAAGGCTGCGGGATGAGGATGCGGCTGGACCAGAGAGGAGAGGCCGCGGCAGAGCCCACCTTCCCAACCCCAGCCCACACATGTGCAGCCAACTCTGCCACCCCCCTTTCATCAGTCCGCTGGAAGTAAGGCTCAGGCACCACCCTAGAAGTCACCAGCCCAGGGGTCAGTACTCACAAGCCCCCAAGACCCTGTCTTCCTGGGAGGCCTGAGTGCACAGACTTCCAGGCTCCCCAGGAAACGAGCACAGGTAAGTCCCAGTGAACACTTTATGCCTGAATGATGAAGTCAAGAGGGCTTTCCCCTCTTTCCTTAATCCCAGCCTCTCCTGCCTATTCAAAACCAGCTGCTTACGTGTGTAGCATTGATTCGCTGTTGGCTACACAGGGATGGAAGGAAAGGGAGAGTGGGCCTTACCCCAAGAAGCCGCAACACACTCAGAAAGGCAGTGCCTTCCTCTCAAAGTGAAGGAGGCATGGACACGTGGGCAGTCAGGACTGCTGGCCCGGGGTCAGTGGTACCCACGGACCACATAATGGAGGCAGTAAGTAGGGTTCAGGATGGGTCGGTGGGGTCCGCTCCTCCACTTAAGTTCAGGACATCTGTCCACGGGAGTGTGGGCAGGCCACCAAGGGCCAGACACCTGCAGACATTTGGTGGCCTGCCTCCCAGGCAGCTGAGCCACACACCCATCCTTCTCCAGGGAAATCTCAAGAGGGGAGACCAGTGTCTTGCAGTAGAGAGATATATATCTTTTTCAGAGTTTCTGCATTATTTCATGAGAATAAGGTTTCTTCACCTTTCTGAGGGAGTTTCAGGCACCTCTAGGAGCTAATGAAAAACAGGCCCCCTCCCTCAAAATGCACCCACAATATCACATGCAGTTTTTAGCCAGCTCACGGACCTCCTTAAGTCCTAGGTCAGGAAGGTCGATCTTAAATCCAACAACACCCTTGGGAAGAAGGGAGGGTAAGGTTGTGCATCCCATTTCACAGATTTGGAAACTGAGGCACTAGTGCCTAGAGTAACACAGTCACCTGAAGACACACTGGGATAAAAACCTGCTCTCCCAAATCTGGGCCATTTCCTCAAAGTCTGCCTGTGGCTCCACGGCAAAGTCTGAAATGAAATCATGCCCACCTCAGTTCATCTCCTCTCCTGTGGCTACAGAAAGAATGAGCCTGTGAGGGCCAGGGCCCTGGTTCAAGCCTGCTCTGCAGACTTCTGGTCTAACCGTCGGTTCTCCTTGCCCCTTGCTCCTTCCCCTGGCACCCTTGTGGAGCACAGAAGCAGGGCTCCTGGCTGCCCCTCTGCCATCAAGGGCAGAATGCTCAGAGACGACAGTCCCCAGAGACTTGAAGGACCAGAGAAAAATCCCACAGCCAGGCTCAGTGTGGTCGGGGCCTGTCCCCCCACCCCCCGCCGGCTCCCTGCTGCACACGCAGCATAGAGCTCTGAAACTGCAGATGGCTGATCTCCATCCCTCTCAGGAAGTACTTCCAGTCCCTCAAGAGAAGTGAGCACACGGAGGTGAGATGAAAGGACAGAGCCAGGACGAAGGAGAGAAACAGAAGGAGAGGACAGCAGAGAGGATGTGGAAGAAGGAGGGAGGTGAGGTTGAGGGGGACACAAGCAGAACGGCAAAGGACGGGCAGGAGAAGGAGAAGCAGAAGGTGGGTCACCTGGGGGGTTCCCGACCACAGAAGGCTCCCTACACTCACCTTCAGAACAAAACCAAAGGGGTTCTAGGGAAAATCTCCACTGCTTTCAAGTCTAGCCTTCTGGGGTGGCCCAGAACCTTCCTAAACCCCTTCCTATGCTCTAGCCCAAACGTCAGTTAGCACAGGCTCTAATCAGTTGTTTCCGGGGTGACATTCCAGCCCATTCCTCAGCACCAGATGTTCCCCTTTTAATCATTCAAACACCAATAGCAGAAACATGTTCTCATAGACAAAATCTCCCCGTGTCCCAGCAGAGACCCCAGCACTGCCCCACGGGCTCAAGCACAGGAGTCTACTCTCTAGCCCAGCCAGGTCCAGGGAGCCTGGTGCAGGGTCTTGTCCTGGGAGCTGGAATTGGGACCCTGTAGCCTCCAAGATCCCAGGTGGGGGTTACTGACTCCTAGGCAAGGAGCAGAAAGAGGACTGTTTTAGCAGGTGGAAGTGATTCAAAAGGAAAAAAATAAAGAGAGAAATGTAGCAGTAATGACTCCCTGGACTGTAGTCACAATGGGAAGTGAGGGAGAAAGAGGAGGAGGGAGGGAAGTGAGGGGAGGAGGAGGAGGCAAAGGACAGACCCTGGGGCTGCTCGCTGGCCACTAGGTCAGTGTGTCCATGTGCAGAACCTGGGACAGAAGGAGGCAGAACTGAAGGGAAATCACTGCAGCATTATCTGGCTTCCCCGCGGTCACAGCGCCGGCGGGTCTGACCTCAAGCAAGAGGCCCGGCGGGCGGGCGGGCAGGCGGACACTTACACACAGATGTCTTCTGGCTGTTATGTTTGCTGGGCATCAGCTTCACACCTCGAGACTTCAGCTCAATTTGCTTCTTGACTAGAGAGGAGGTAAGAGGGAAAATCGTTTCAGTTGTTATCTGTGACTGAGGATGGGGTCCTTCTAGAATGATGCCCTCTCTTGGCTTGGGATAGTCCAGGGTGGGTCAAAGCCAGAAGTCCCTCTGGGCGAGGACATACCAAAGGTGGCATTGGAATGCAGCAATGCCCCTGAATTGTCACCCTCCCTGTATCCACTTTGCAGTGTGATTTTATAGTTCTTGCCATTAAGAGGTGGGGTATATTCCCTCACCCCTTGACTTTGGGTTTGGCCATTGGAATTTTGGAGGAGGTCTTGACATGTCCAAAGGCTTGCAGAGTACCTGCCAGATTAGGCTTGGCCTCTCACATCCCTGCCATCGCTGGGAGAAGACATGGCTGGTCCCAGGAGGATGAGGAACATGTGGAGCAGAGCCACTCAGCCTCGCTGAGCCCAGCCTACTCCAGCCGACCTATTGTGGGCAGGGGAAGCTGAGTCCTGGAGGTCACTGGGGGATGGGGCCTGGCTCAGGTGGTGGCCTGATGACTGAATTGGGTTCTGATCCCATCTCAGTCCAGTCCACAGCTCATCAGGAGTCTGCCAAATAGCACAGAAAAGGCACTAGAGCCTGGACGCCACAGTTCCAAAGGCCATTCCTCTGAAGCCATCTACCTCCTTTGTGTCTGACTGCCCCGGTTCCCCAAGGCATTCTGGGGGCCTCTAAGGGCTTCATCCTGTCTCTGGGTATACTGCTCGATGCATCTGTCCCGGACCCCCACGCCCTCTCCCAGCTGGCCCCTGCCAGTGGCTCAGCCCCTCTCAGATGGGTACCCAGCAATGGTAGCGGCAACTGGGACCAGGCACTTCCTGTGTGCCAGGCCCTGGGCTAAATGCCTTTCAAGTTCTTTACTCGGGTCAGCATCCCTGACTCGTCTGCTTCCACCACACCCACCACCCACACCTGATCTGCCAGGAGCCATCACACCCTCCCAAGTACATCCCAAGTGCAGTTTCCACATCTGCCACCCTGGTCCAGGTCTCTGGTGCTTCCCCCCTGGTTGCCATGACCTCCCATCTTCCCTGCCCCATAGAGCCTGTTCTCAACACAAGGGCCAGAGGGATCTTTTTAAAACATAAGTCAGACCGTATTGCATCTCTGCTCATAACCCTTCAGTGGCAACTCGCTTCTCCTAAAGTAAAAGCCAGTCTTTCGAGTGGCCTGCATAGACCAATCTGCCCTCCCAGCACACCTCCGACCTTATCTCCAACCTTAATCACTCTTGTTCAGCCACACGGGCCTCCCTGGTGTTCCTAAAATATGCCAGGCCTGTTCCTGCTTCCACCTGCCAGTTCCCTAAAATGCTCTTCTCCGAGGGTATCTTCATGACTCCCTCTGTCCCTGGAAGCATCTGTGCAAACACTGCTTCCTCGCAGATGCCTTCTCTGACCACTGTTTACAGCTACACTGCACCCCCAGCAACGCTGCTCCCTTCCCTACTTTATCTCCCTAACTTTCCAACACACGGGATCACAAAGGCAGGGATTTTTGTCTGTTTTGTTCACTGATGCAACCTTTATGCCTAGAATAGATCCTGGTACATGGTGGGCCCTCGATAATCATTTCATTTGCTCCTCACACATCCACCAACCTTGACCAGTAGTTACTATCCCTACTTGGTAGTTAATTACCAGCTCCTCAGAGTGGTTTAAGTGATTTGCTATGGGTCACATAGTCAGGAGGTAGCTGTGCTCTTGGCTGAACCTTAGCATCTTCTCTTGTGACCTGCCCCCTAAGCCATCCCAGGGGCACTGTTAACCTTCTCCAGAATCTCTCCTTTGCCTCGGCTCAGGCCCGGAAAACTCCGGTACTTGCTCTGCACTTGAGGTAATGTGCCAGTCCCGAAACTAAAGCCCACAGTGATCAGGCATGCAAGGGCCTATCTCCCAGTCCCTCCAGAACCCCCAGCTCTGCCTACATCAAAAAGCTCCCCGAGGGTTTGTCCCCTGGCAAGCTGCTCAACTGAATGCCTGATCAAATTCAGTTACTACCATGGAGCCACTCCTTCTCGACGTGCATTCAAAGCCTTTTTATAAATGTGCATTACTCTCCATGTGTATCCAGCAGGAAAATTTCCAATGAACACTAACGTGGACCCATTATCAAACAGAGGGTATTAGTAGGGAAACATGCATTATTCAAGCCTAGCTAATACAGTGCAGCAGGGGGGAAATTCCTCGGATTCAGTCATCCCTAAGAGAACAGGGCTGGTCCGGGTCCTGTGGGGACAGTTCGAGCTCTTCTCCCTGATGCCCCGGTACTGGGGCTGGGCTGGGGAGAGGGGTCTCCATGAGCCAGGGTGGCCCACTCGAGAGGAGGTCTGTGCAGATGGCTCTGGGCACCTGGCCAAGAAGGAGGAGGTGAGAGTTTTCCCAATCGCCTTGTTTCCCGTCCTGGTGTTCTCTGGAAGGAGGAGCGGGAGGAGGGGCCAGTGTACCAGGAAAGCCATTCCGAGGGGTAAATGCTGCTTCAGTTTTCCCTGCAGCTGCTGAAGGGGGACCCTGAGAGGCAGGTGGGCATGAGGAGATTGCTCAGAGGGAGCCCCCCTTCCTTTCTTCTCAAGATTGCGCTCAGGAAGAGGCTCCAGAAGGAATCCTTCCAATTTCTAAGCCCATCCGCTCTACTCGGCCCTCCCCCAGAAGGGCGATGTAACCCACCAGGTCAGTGCTTTATACCCCCTGGGCCACTGCTAGCAGTGGATGATGTCATCACCCTCCCAGCAGGAATGAACTCCTGTCCTTCCTCTTTTCCTCCCTACTATTTACCACAGGATGGACCTTGCTAAAGTGGTCAGAAGAAGTGAACGAGAAGGAATCTGAGAAGCCTCAGGGGGCTTCTTAATTTACATATAAACCTTGGACTGTTTACTCCTCTGAGCTGGTCTCAGAGGTACGTGGCCCGTGCTGTCTGTGTGCACTAAACACAAGCCTGGGGAAGGCAGGGGCCCTGCTCTCTGGATGGTGGTTCCTCACATCAACAACGTAATCTCTAGAAGGTGTATGCCAGGTCCAGCTGGCCCAGGCCCAGCTCTGGGGAGGGGAGCCCGTACTGTGAACCCATACCATCGTGGGAGTTGATGAATGGGTCAGGAAAGTGGCCTTGGCTGGGGGGTAAGCCCTTGGCAAGATCCACATTACTGGGGATGTGAATATCAAGAAATCACCTCCATAGGCTGGGGCCTCAGTTTTTGAGTTGTCACACCCTGAATTATACACAACTAATTTGTCTCTTAAACAGTTTGACCAAGTGAGTGGTGAGTGATCAAGGAAAAAGGAACACCATGGGAAATCAGCCACAAAATGAGCTGAGTAAGAGCAAGCTTGACAGACCAGGGCAGGCCAGGTAAAAAGCGTCAGAGAACAAGAGGTTTTCTCCCTCTAGATCTCCACAGTATGCTACTGACAAACCCAATCAGAAACGCTTGATAAAGTAGCAAGAACCTAGAGAATTTCTGGCATGTACCCGTACATGTTGTTTGTTCGTTCGTTCGTTCATTCATTCGTTCATTCATGGAATGCCCATAGTGTAGTGCCTATGATATTACGCTGAAGCTCTGGTCTCTAAAATGGATTTTGTAACCGCTGATGCACTGCAGATAAAATGGAGCCTGCGGCTGGCTCCACGGTTCCGGCTCCATGTGAATGCACACCCCTGATGCACATATGTACGTGCCTGGGCACAGACCCACACACATATGCATCTGTGTCTACAATGGGCACACCCACAACAACACATTTGTGCCCTCGGGTATGCATGGCTCCAAATACTCACATACAAAATATAATTCACACTTGCACATGCTTTTGCACCGTGAACAAAGTCAGGACTCCCAGAGAAAAGTGCTGGCTTGAACTGGTTGATGGAAATCTTACTAGGTACATTCATCTCCTCCGAATGATAATGACTACAGGAGACTGCCAGGCTGCTCCATTCATCCTTTATATTCTGGTTAATTACAAGACATTTCCCCGCTGTTGTAAAGGTTAGCGGGACACATGGTGCACATTTAGCTAGAAGAATCTGGCAATACAAATTTCTCTCTAGTCTGCAGCATGAGTTATTGGGCTGAGCTAGCAGGAGACAAGGACCTGTTAGGGGAGGAGGGGAGGTGCTAAACCTGTCTCCAAGGCTCTGGGAATCACGACGTTGAGGCAACCTGCAGCTTCTCCTCCCAATGGAGTCAGACTTCCCTTCACAAGGGGAAGCCCCAGCACCACCCTGATCACTCCCCTTTCCCTGCCACTTGGCTGGCCTACTGGCTAGACCATCCCTTCATCTCCCCATACTGTTCTTTCACCAAACCCAGTTTATTCAACCATAGAAAAAATTTCCAGGGTATATCTTTCTCTCAGGATTCTAAGCCATTCCTGCCCTAAACTCTTTTTGGCTTGGATTTTATTCACTGATTCACTCATAACTCACCCCCAAAAATGTTGCAAAGGATGATGTTTTAAAAACTGGAATCTGATTTTTCCCTTAGAAAAGTTGGTGGGTGTGCACCCTGCCCCTCCCTCGTCGCTGTGAGCCTGCCTCTGGCTGGCCACCAGCCTCCTCGCACTCAGATTTACGCCAAAGATGGAACATTTGCTGCAGATGCCCGAGATCTAATGCTTCAAGAAGGCACAGACCTTCTAGCAGATGCTGAAGCCGTTGCTCTGGACAACAGTGGGAAGAGCAGTGGTATGGAACAGAGCTGGGGAAGCCTCGATGTAACGAAAGGTGCGGTGTCTGTTGCCAGGTCAGCTGACCTGAGGGATAAATATAAAACAACTGCGCCAACATTGACCAGGATGTTGCCAACACACAAATAAAGAGGCTGGGGTGGCACCACTGTTGCCACTGTCCTGGCACGCTCCGTGGCCATGGAAGGCTTCAAGAAGATGAGCAAAGGTGTTAATCCAGTGGAAATTAGGAAAGGTGTGATGTTGCGTGTTGAAGCCGTAACTGCTGAACTCAGGAAGAGCCTAAAGCTCCTCTGAAGATATTGCTCATTTTGCTACAGTTTCTGCAAATGGAGACAGACAAATCGGCAGTACTGCTTCTGACGTAATCACAAAAGTTCAAAGAGTATTCTCTCAATATGGGGCAGGAAAACACGGAATGACTGAAGCAGGAATCGAAGGCACAGAACATGCCTAAGATTGCACATCTCCCTACCTGAATAATACATCAAAAGTTCAGAAGTGGAAATCCTAGGGTACTTAGGGTTTCCAGTGTCCGGTCCGTGGTACCCACTCTTGAAGCCACCAATGCCCGATGGAAGTCTTGGGTTGTGACTGCTGAAGATGCCCTCAGCACACTCACTGGGAGTAGGATGGAAGTCAGCTTGCAGGTTGAGCAGCCCAAGCTCCAGGTTCCAGTGTCACGGAAAGAAGCAAGCTGCTGCTGTTGATGGTATGGTGTTTGGAAAAGAGAGCCGGCCTCTGAATTTCCAAGATCGTTTGCTTCATGATTTAGGAAAAGTTGGACAGGTTACTGGGACCGAAGATGATGCCACATTCTTGCAAGGGAAAAACGACAAGATTCAAAAAGAGAAATATTCAAGGAATCACTACTAGTGACCGTGGAAAAGAAAAGCTCCAGGGACATCTGGTGACACTTCAGAGGGCGGAGCTGTGCTGAAGGTCGCCAGGAAATGTGACATGGAAGAGAATGAAAAGGAGGAGTCACAGGTAGAGTGACAGCTCCAAGACCCGCTGCTGGAAAAGGCACCATCTGGGTGATTTGCTCTGGGTCATTCCCACCTTGAATTCACTGCTCCAGCTAATGGAGAGCAAAAGCCTGGAACAGCAACAATGGGAAGAACGCTCAAAATTCCAGCAATGACCACTGCCACGAATGCAGGTGTGGAAGGATTGTTGACAGTTTAGAAGATGATGCAAGCCCCTCGGAAGCTGGTTATACGCCACACTGGGTGGTTGGTTGAATACGGAGGAGAAAAGAATCATCAGCCCAGCTACGGGTTGTAAGACATACAAAGCTACTGAACGCCGTAAGAAGTACTCTGTTGGATGCTGCTGGTGTGGCCTGTGGGTTAACCACAGCAAAGCTCATAGCCACTAGAATCCCTGAAGAAGACAAGGACCCAGGCTACAGGGAGGGTCGGGCACTAGATGACAATCATCATGTCAGAACGCCAGGCAGAGAGCCCACGCCTGAGAAGCCAGAGCCACCAGCTCTACCTCTCACTGCACAAGGGGTTCCCCTGTAACAGGGAGTCAAGGTGACCGGTGGAGTCTAAGGCCTGAGGGTTCCATTTCCCGAGCACCTGCCGCGGGCCAGATATTTTAGCAGGACCTCCTTTAATTTCCGATAGCCCTGTGGGGGGTCAGTATTATTCCCTCTCTACTGACCAGCAGGGCAAGAGTGAGCTGGGAAGTATGTTGGCTCCCCCGCCAGAGAAGACCCTCACCAGCTGTGATCATCGGCCACTGGGGGCATTTAAGAAAGGCTCTTCTCAATATCATTCCTTGTAGGCTTGAAAAGAAAACAAGAAAGCAATTAGCATTGGGCGAAGGACTGAAAATATTCTTCGCCTGGAGGCAGAAGGATTGATTGCATAACCTCAGTGGTCTCCCAGAACTGGAAGGAGCCTTAAGGAATTTCGATTTCTGTGATTGCCAAACACTTTAGTGCAGAGACCTGTGATTACACTTCTAGGTAAATGCCCACTACACAAAACAGATCAAAGAGGAACTGCTCTGGTCCAAGTTGGTGGTGTGTGTGTGGAGGGTGGTGAACCCGGAGCCCCACCCACTCAGTCCTTACCAAAACAGCTGCTGGGAGAAGCCCTTCGGCCTCCAAGAACCCACTTTGAAAACCACTCTTCTGGGCTCCCTCCTCTCATGTTACATCCATATGAAGAGGACTTCTGCCCAGAGTGGGGATTGGTGGTCTCTGCCTCCACCTTGCCTTGGGTCTTCACATCTCTCTCTCCAGCCCAGACCCTTCTCTGAGCTACAGACTGACAGACCAGCCAGCTACCTACTAGAGGGCCCCCAAGCCCGGAGATGCCAATACGGTCCCAGGATCAACGTGTTCCAAGCAAATCCACTCTCATCTGCCTCTGCCCCAGACCATCTGGTTGATAGTGTCACTTTTTACCCACTCACTCAAGCTAGAAACCGAAGTCACCTCTGACTGCTCTGCCTCCTTCCTCTATACCTGTAAATCCCAGATCGAGGGGGCCACGAGTCCAGGCAGGTGACCGTGGGGAGGCCTCTTCCAGTCTCTCTCTGCCTCTGCCTAAACCCTGGATCCTTGGAGTCTTCAAATTCTCAAAGACTCTTAATTGTCCTCCCATTTTCATCCGAGAGCAAATATCTTCCGAAATGAAAATGCGATCATGTCTCCCTCTTGGTTTTTTTTTTTCCTAATTTTTAAAATAATTTTTTATAGATTTGTATTTATTTATTTGAGAGAGAGAGCGCGCGTGCACGCATGCAAGAGAAAGCACGAGTGGGGGGAGGGGTAGAGGGGAGAGAGACAAGCAGACTCCCTGCTGAGCACAGAGCCCAACATGGGACTCGATCCCAGGACCTTGAGATCATGACCGGAGCTAAAGGTAGACACTTAACTGACTCAGCCACCCAGGCACCCACACGTCTCCCTCTTGTTAAAGACTTCTGATCTCCTGTCTTCGCTGCAGCGTCTCATAGTGTGAGCCCTGCCTCCCTCTCTGGCCTCGGAGCTCACTGCCCTGACTGCTGCCCTACACTCTGGATGGCGGGCTTCGCGCTCAGGAGGCAAATGTTTTTGGGGAGAGGCCTGGGAGCACATGTGTTGGGCTGTGAGCCATGTCTCAGCTGCAGACCACCCAGCTCTGGCCTGGTGGCACTCCGGAGGCTCGAGACACTTCGTAAGTGAATGAGCAAGGCTGTGTTCCATAAACCTTTATTTATGGATGCAGAAACTTGTATTTCATACAGTTTCTGTGTGTCATGAAACCACCTTCTTCTGATTTTCTTCTTCAATCTTTAAAACCGTAAAAGCCGCTCTCAGCTTGAGGACCGTACAAAAGCAGTCAGACGGCTGGGTCAGGCCGGCGGGCTGCAGTTGGCCCAGTTCCACCCTGGTCACGCAGGTCTCTGGGGGGCATCAGACTCAGCACTTTCGGGTTTTCTTGCCTTCCCTCTACCTGGAACGCTCCTCACTATCTGCATGGCATCTTTCTGAAGCCCACATTGATGTCGCTGCCACTTTTTCTTCTTCTTTTTTTTTTTTTTTTTGGCTTTTTTAAGTGCTTCCAGCCAAACTAATTGCTCCTTTATCTCTAATCCCAGAAACCTTTCCTGGGCCTCAATTATAGCTCTTATCTGGCTGCACACAACTTATAGATTTACGCCTATTCCTCTCTTTAACCTGTTCTCCTTGACAGCAGAGACTGGCCTAGCCGCATGCCCCTCTCTGTGCTGTCACATGGCCGTGTCACACCAAAATGCCTGAAATTCAACACGCTCGCCCCACGTCCAACAGCCGGCTAGATGCACCGTCACACTAGAACTCTGGTCCTCTGATCCCCTGAGGTAGTACTGAAAATCCGGTTTGGCCAGGAATACCCCTAAATTCTCATTGGACTGAGGTGCGAATGGAATGTGCATTGTTGTAGGTTATTCATTTATTTACTCAATGTATGATTTGGTTTCTGGGAAAAACAAAACAAAACAAAACACTGCCCATCAATCCATTTAGGGGTTTATATGATTAGCCCTGAAGTGCCATAAATCACTTGAGACTAATGCCATCAAGCTGAGGGGAGCGGAAATTGAGCCCATGCTGATGTGTCCCCAGACCCAGTCTCCACACTTCTCTGGTCTGCTCTGTGGACTGACTGCCAGAGTGAGGGGCCCGCTGGTAAGGCTCCTAGCCTCACAGGGTACACAGCGGGCCACAGCAGGACCTCTGTTCCCGTTTCTGGCTCCTTTCAGGCTGGCAGATGGGAGGCACAGCAGACAGGAGGGAGACAGAAGAAAGAGAGAGATCAAGTTACTGATTCCCAAGCCCCCTCCTCCTACCCTGTGGGGTTGGCGGTGGTCAGGCTCCTCAGTTCTGCCAGGTGGCACCTCTCCTACCCCCTCGGGCCCTTATGCCCCGCTGTGGTGAAGGCGTCCCTGCTGCGTGGTCCTTGAGGGCCTCATCATCCTTGTGGGGTCCTTTAATCCCATCCTATCCTCTGTAAAAGGTCCTATCACTAAAGCCTCTTCAGTGAAAGCCGGGCAGGATGCCTTCTATCTCCTGCTAGCCCCCTGACTAAAAGCTTTCTCTGCCACACTTTGGGGCTGTATTTGCCAGCTGCAAAACTGAGATTATTTTAGTCATTCCCAAGCTTCCTTTCCTTCAGAGCAGTGGTTCTCAATGGGGGGTGACTTTGTATGCAGGGGTCATTTGGCTACGTGTGGAAACGTTTTGGTTATCACGACTACGTGTGTTGAGGGAGACACTACTGGCATCTAGCATCTACTGGATGGAGGCCAGGGACACTGCTAAGCATCCCAAGACGCACCAGACAGTCCCCTACAACAAAGACCTCTCCACGCCACAACGTCAACAGTGCTGAGGCTGAGGAACCCTACTTGAGTCGCCAACCGAGTTACTGAATGATTACGGCATACACTTGCACTCTGTGCCCCCAGTCTGGAAAACACTAGAGAAAGAAACTCCCAGGGAAGAATCATTTATTTACACGATATATATATACCATATATATAAGCATGCCGGGTGCAGACGAATACCGCTGGGGTGCAAATCCTGCCTCCAACACTCCATCGATGAGGCCTTGCGCCAGCTACGCACCCTCTCTGAATCCCTGGCTCCTCACCTCTGGGGGGCTAAGGGGACGACCTCCTTCCCACAGCTGCTGTTAGGGCTGGATGAAGTAATAAATGCCAAGTGCCTGAAGCCTTGAAGCCCCTCTGGAAACACTGGCGCATGTGAACGTGCCAACGCTGCTCTGGGCTGTATTCAGGGAGACGGAGAGGCTAAGATAGGGCCTGCTTGTAAGAAGTTCATCACTAAAGCAGATTTTCAGACCGTGGGTTGCTCCCTGCTGTAGACTTGTGAAATTCATTTAGAGGTTGCAGTTAACATTAAAAATTGGAAATTTTCAGGGTGCATCATGCTTCATAAGGGTAAATACCACTTGGTGACATTTTCTTTTTAGTTCCATAGATAGATATGTGTACTGGGTTGTGCTGGAAAAATGTACTTTTTTTTTTAATGGTAGGATGAGATTACCAAAGTTTAAAAGCTACCAGTTAAGGGGCGCCTGGGTGGCACAGCGGTTAAGCGTCTGCCTTCGGCACAGGGCGTGATCCCGGCGTTACGGGATCGAGCCCCACATCAGGCTCCTCCACTAGGAGCCTGCTTCTTCCTCTCCCACTCCCCCTGCTTGTGTTCCCTCTCTCTCTGGCTGTCTCTATCTCTGTCAAATAAATAAATAAAATCTTTAAAAAAAAAAAAAAAAAAAAAAAAAGCTACCAGTTAAATAGGAAAGGTAAGACACTTGAGGCACCATTCAGAGAGTGCCCTCTGGTTTTGCAGAAAACTCACAGGAGCCTGTGAAGGAATTCAAGCTTCACCACTTACAGCCTGTGTGATCTGTGTGTGTTAGGCTTCTTACAAAACCTCTCTGAGCCTCAGCTTCTTCGGCTGAAACGTGGGAATTAAAAACACATTTTGCCACTGCGCTGTGGGGCGGCCCCAGTGGGGCAACGAGGGACAGGGCCTCGTACAGGGGCGCAGGGCCTCCTGCACAGCAGCTGTGCTCCTGACCTTCTAGAGTCGCCCGTTGTCTGGCGTCAAACTATATCCCACGACCATGCCAAACAGGCCCTCAGGCACCCGAAATAGTAGAAATCCTGCTACCTATTTAATCAGATGAAATGATAATATTCATCTCTGCTTTTCTGTTTTGGAAAATACAACAAAAAGATCCAGACAGGTGCTTTGCTCCCACAAAAGCTCATCGTCCACAGTGGAAAAATGTTTCCAGGAAAGCACTCAGAGTGAGGCTTTGTGAAGCTTGTCAGACCAGGTTGGCTTTGGGGTTTATTTTTTAAATATTTCAAAGGTGTCCTGCTACCCAACGCTAAGGAAATGAGGCTGTTTAGGAAAGGTCCAGAATTTTAAAGGTAGTGCCTCTGCCTCCAGTGCCCCTTTTATCCTAGTTTCCGGCCGGAAAGCCTGGCCCAGGGGCCTCGTGGCGGAGGCTGCCCCCTGCCCCTGCCACCTCCAGGTGAGCGATGGTCTGCTGCTGTGCAGAGCCAGAGCCTCCGACCTGGGGTTGGCAGGGACAAGCTGCCCGCTCTCCACCCCCACTCTCCACCTGGAGAATCCGCACTCCCCCCTCACCCCCACCCCAGCACACCCTCACCAGGAGGCACTTCTTGCTTTTTCTCAGCCTTACATGGTCCCATTCTCTGCACACCACTGGTTTTACTCACTCACTCACTCACTCACTCACTCACTCACTCACAACGTGAGCCCACCCGGCCTTTTATTCCCCAAGGCCTTCCAGGGCCTTCTGTTTAGAGGTATGCAATACAAGTTCGCTGTCGAATCAATCAGAACCAACATCAGCTTGTAAGTGGTAGCAGTTAAGGGCTTAATGAGCAAGTTCTAAAGCCCACCCTTGGTGTTTATAAATTCTGTGTACTTCGAGTAAACTCAAGGTTGAAAGCAATGTCCTCATCTGCTCCCATACGTCCACCGGACTTTGGATCTCCTCTAGGGCTGAGGAGCTCCCCGCCCTGGGGTTAGCCAATTCTTCAGGACTACGGCAGAAATCTGCTTATCTGCGATTTCCACCTACCATTCCTTGTGTGGGCTCTGGCTGCCAGGCAGCTCTTCACAGACTGGAGCACCTGAGCTAGAGCCCTCCTAGAGCTCCCTGCCTGTGTGTGTAATACATTCGTGCACTGCACGGCACGAAAGAGAGTTGAAGTACGGCTCCCCTTCACTTTATGCTGGGGGAGGTGAAACGCCGGTGGTTGAGAGGTTGGGCTCTGGATTCAACAGGCAGGAGGAGTTAGATGGCCTTGGGAAACTGGCTTAATTTCTCTGGGCCTCAGCTTCCTTGTCCATATAACGGGAATGGTGACAGCACTGACTTCGCAGGGGAATGATAAGGGTTAAATGAGACGATGCTTATCAAATGCCCAGCACAGTGCCTGGCTCTTCAAAGGCATTTGGTATTACGATCAGCCTGGCCTGCGGAGGGCCTGGAGAGGGGCAGCTCCGGCTACACAGCCCCGCCGCTGCCTTGGGCAACAGGCCGCCCCGTGCCCGACGTAGAGATGCAGATGTGGAGACCCTAGGTCTGCAAATAAGAACAGGACGACAGAGGCACGTCCGCCCTGAAGTCACCCTGGCCCCAGCCTGGGGACAGGCTGAGCTCTCCTGGAGTTATCCCTGTGGCCCATCTAGGCAGCACGGTGGCCCCGCCTACCTTGGTACTGGGCACTGAAGCCACGCTGCCGGTGGTTGCCGTCCGAGGTGAAGTGTAGCCGCAGCCAGTTCTTGCTGCTGATGACAGGGGCTGGGAGGCTGGCTCCGGTGAACCTGTGGGGACACGACGTGGGCGGGGTCAGGGGTGAGACAGGGGCAGGCATCCAGGCGTGACCCACTTCCCATGCTCGCTAGGACCTCAGCCCAGGCCTGGAGCAGGAAGGAAGGGCGGTGCCACCCCGGCTGCCCTCCAGCAACCCGGGGCCTGAGCAGCTTCAGGTGGCTCTTCAGGGACCCTTCCCACCACTGGGTTACCTGGAGATGCTGGGGAGAGGGTGGATCCCTCAGGCCAGGAGCAGAGGCCCATCCCCTCCCCCCAGCCAGGAGTGTCGGTAAGTGTCACTCCCTTGTGCCACAGACCACAATTGCAGGAGAGGGGCCCAGCCCTCCCAGCGGAGCCACCCCCCGCCAAGATCCTGACCCCTCAGCGAAAGTCGAGCCCACGGTGCCCCCAGTGAGCCCCCAGGGAGTCCGTGGAAAGGGCCTAGGCAGGCACTTCAGGCAGTGCAGCCCTTCAGTGGTGTGACAGCCCATTCTGGGGTCACCCACTAGGCCCCAGGTCTCCTGGGGCTCCTCCCCTGTTGCTGCTGCCTCCATAAGCGGCCTCCCCTTCCCTGCTGGGTCTGCTCCTCCCTGACATTAGCCTCTTCTGGCTCCTAGCCAGTCCAGCCCAAAGGGTGGGGCACCGAGGTCTCTCCCACTGTCGCTGTTCACTGCCCTAGCCTCCTGGCCAATTGCCATCTTGAGCCAACTTCCAGGTCAACCAGATCCTTCCTCCTGGAGCACAGGAAACTTCAGGGGCTCCCTAGTAGCTACACAAGATCCAGCGCCTTTCAAACTTCCCACTCTGTCCCCTGCCAGAAGAAGCCTCTGCTCAGCGCTGGCCCTCTCCGCCACACTCAGGCTGAGCCTTGATGCCTCCCACACCCCGCATGTTCCCTGCACCCCAGGAACCCCCTCCATCCTACCTTCCCTCCTCTGGCCCCACAACCTCGGAGCTGGCCCATGTACTGGTGTTTCTCGCCTTTTCCTCCCTGCATATGAATCAGGTACAAAGCTTCCTTATGCCTCCCCTCTGGCAGCATCACACCTCCCTCCTGTCTGCTCCCACCCCCACAGGGTCACCCCATAGACATCTCCTAAGCACGCATGCTTTGTCCTTTCCTAGGTCTTTGCCTTTTCTACCTAGAATGAGCCCACCTATAGCCGTCTCTCCTGCACCCCCCGTGTTGCCTGAGATGACTTTGTCATCACGTCCCAGGAAAGCCTCCCTCCTCTGCTTGGCTTTGAAGCCACATGGATTTGGGTTCAGATCCAGCTTCATCACTTAGTAGCTGCATGACCTAGGACTAGTTAACTGAACCTTTCTGAGAATGAGAACACTAACAGCAGCCTAAAGAGTTCGCGGGATAAATGCGAGATCTGTGGGCAAAGAACCTAGCCCAGTACCGGACACATATGAGCTCAAGAAATCTTTTTCCTTTCCCCTCCTGCGTGATGCCACAGCACTGCATTCCGATTATGATTCCCCATCTAAGTGTGTGTTTCCCTACGATACCTCCTCAAAGAGGGCACGGTAGCCTGGTGGTGAAGTTAGGGCTCTAGAGCCATCAGCTGTGTTATCTTAACAAAAATTACCTCAGCTCTCTGTGACTTTATCTCTAACATGGGGACAATAACAACCATTCCTTCAAAGAGTTGCAAGGATTCAATGAGGCAATGCACAACAAAGACCTTAGCATGGTCCCTGGCAAATAGAGAGCTTTCGGTAAATGGCAGCTATCTTTTCTTCTTGCCTACTTGTGTTCTTCATCTCTGTACCAATCACCCAGCACAATGGTTGGTACAGAGCAGGGACATCAGTATTCCAATACAAAACAGGTGGTGCAGTCATATGAAAATAATTCCAGGAGTTCCATGAATGGACTCTTTATAAAGGGGAAACCACCAGGGATGGGGCAGTATCCATACAGCTTGTTACCACTCATGGGCCTGGAGAGGAAATTGTATCCCTGAAAAAGAAGGCTGTATGGAAAGGGCCACCATACAGGACCCAGATCTTCAGGCAGTTTGTGTAAGTCCCACCAGGAGGGAGCAAAGAATGGATATCTGGAACTCACATTCCTCCCACCCCTCCTCCAACCTCCTGCTGATGCTTCTGTTGATCTATCCCAATTGGAAGTCGGAAGCAAAGGAGCGTACTAAAGTAGCCCTACCCACAGCTAAGTCTTCTTAGACATGGAACGGAGTGGAGAAGTTTGGGGAGAGGATTTGGAGGGGCAAATGGAAGAGATCCGACATGGTGGGTCCCTATAAATATGTATTAAAAAAAGGAAGTAACCAAGCGGCTTCATACCCTGCAAAACTGAATTTTTACTATAATGAAAATGCTGACACACACCAAACTCCAATAATATAACCCATATTGCCATGGTAAGAGCTATTATAGAAACCAATTACCGTATTTCACCAGATCCCATTTAAAATAGTTTATTACTGGCTGAGTCATTTAAGTTTTCTAAGAAGCCACAAACAGTATTGTGGGTTTTTTTTTTTTTTCCCCAGGCCAAATTCAATTCTATCTCAATGACAAAGCTTGGAGACTATTTACATAAGGGAAGGAGAAATAGGGAGAATTTACCTGAATAATTCAGAACCAAAGGCTGTTTACTGCAAACTGCAATGTGGGGAGGGTGCCCGGGTCCCAGGAGCAGGATGAGAGTAGTGATCCGGATGGTAAGCGGAAGTCAGGGAGGCTTCTCCAGCCCCCGTATCTGCTTTAACTCCAGCTGTCCAGCCTGGAGAAGCCCCGAGGGACATCTGTCTTCCCTCTTTCCCACACCTTGACCCATCCCTAGGACTCCTGCTAACTGTTGGTTCCCAAGGTTTAAACTCTCAGGGCCCTGTGGTGCCTACACACCTTTACTCTGTTCTGCTCCTGCCTCCTTGCACGTAAATGCACACTGGAGAGTTTTCTTGGCAACCATCCCAAGAATTGGGGGCTTCTGTGTTGGAGTCATAACATCAGACTCTGCCATTGAGATGGTGCCGTGCCTCACTGAACACTCTCCAACAAACCAGTGATACACACGACGACATGGACGACTCTCAGAAGCATTATCCTGACAAGAGGATACACGGTATGGTTCCATTTATATGAAACTCTGGAAAACACTAATCTATAGCAAGAGAAAGCAGATTAGTCATTGCCAGAGCTGGGGGGGTAAGAGGTACCGGTGGGGATCCCCTGGGAGGGAGTACAAGAGACCCTCTTAGGGTGATGGAAATGTTCTACATTCTGAAGAAGATGGTGGTTATGTGGGATGTACACGTTGGTCAAAGCTTTAAAAACTGTACATTTAAAATGGGTCACTTTATTTTTTGCAAATCATACCTGAATAGAGTTAATTAAAAACAAACCTTCAGTGGCTCCTATCCTTAGAGTAAAAGATCTTACTATGGCCTCAGGCTTTAAAAAAAGTCAGTGTGTCCTCACCTCTCCTACCTCCTCCCCCCTTCATCTCTATTCTTTCTGCTCTAGCCACATGGGTCTCCTTGCTGTTCAAAACGGGCCAGACCTCCTCTGGCCTCAGGGCCTTTGTACTTGACATTCTGTCTGCCTGCTAGCTGGCTCTTCTCCCAGACATCCATGTGGCTCACCTCCTCACTTCCTCTAAGCCTTTGATCAAATGTCACCTTCTCGATGAACTCTTCCTGGTCTGACTCCTGCCTGCCTCCCTTTCCTGAGCACACGTGCAAGCGTGTGTGTGCACGCGCACACACACACACACACACCATCTGCAATCAAAGAGAAGACCCTACTTGTACTGGAACACACACTGCTTTTTTTTTTGTGCTTCTCTGCCTTTGCACGTGCTGCTCTTTCTGCCCTTTCCCATTGTACCACCTGGCTGCACAGAGAGGTTAAGAAACTTGTTCAAGGTCACACAGCTATTAAATGGCAGAGGTGGGAGTCAAACTCACAGCACCCCACTCAGAGCCTATGTACTCATCCACGGCATTGTACTGCCGCATACACACAAGCATGAAGGAAGGCGGGGGAACAGTTCAGGCTGAATTCCATTCTGTTCCCTCCCCCCCCCCCCCCCCCCCCCCCCGCCAATCCTCTTTAATTTTGCTCCCTCTTAGAATCATAATTAAAGGAGAGAAACACAAAGAGAGATTCTCCCCTTCAAACCTTTCTGTCCACATTAACTTCACTCTGGGGGGCCTGGGGAACTCCAAGTTCGCACAGGAAATTGCTATTGCAGCACAGCATAAAATGTATTTAAGCAATTACACTCATTTTTTTTTCTTTTTGGTAAATTGACTTCCGTTAAATGGGGATTCATTAATGGAATCTGGCTTGGGGAGAATTAAAAACAACAACAACAACAACAACACACAACCGCTCCCTTTAATGCATGTAGTTGATGATGGGAAAAGTGGCTTTGAATTCCCCTACAGAAAGCTCCAAGTTCTTGTCTTGGTAATAAGAGAGCTCAGAGCATACTTCATGGAAAGCATTTCTTCCTAAGAAGCTTCTCCTCCAGTCAGGGTGTTGGAGGCGCCGAGATGATAACTGAGTCTGCGTGGAGTCGTTGCCTAGCTGTACGCAGAGGGGGAGGGGTATTAGGAGATCCTGCTTTAAATTTCAGTATTCCTGAAAACTGATATCCTCAGGAGAACATCCACGCACTCATTTACTCACCAAGCATATACTGGGTACAAGGCATGGTGCTTGCCAGTGGGTGCCACTCCCACTGGTTCCCTAGATATGGGGAGTCCTTGCAAAGCCTGAAATCTATCAGATTCAGCTGCAATGTCCCCTTCTCTGCACAATCTCCACTCCTCGGTCAAGGGCATCTGGCTTCTGTGCCCCCAGAGCATCTCCTGTGGGCTTTATCTCTCAGCTAAGCTGTGCACAGCCTGGATCTGACACAGGGTTGGAGAATCTCTGTATCCCAGGGGCAAGCAGAAACCATCTTTCCAACTCCAAAGCTGGCTGGGGAGAATATAAAATATAGGAGGTGCTTGCCACTTTATCCCCACTCCCACCCCCTCTTCCCTCCCCACCTGCCATGTGCTCTCCTCTCTGGGGGATGGAGAGGGCACCATGATGTAACCAGGGAAAAACCCTTCTGGAAATGGCTTGGTGGTGGTGGGCAAAGGGCACCAAGGCCCTTGTTGGAGACCTGACTCCTGCTGTCCCCTCCCAAAGTACCTCTCATCTCTGAAGTGAGCCTTTATTGACTCAGCCCTGATACCCATTCTCATCACCAATGATTTCCGTATCAGCTTTCCTTTAGCCAAATGCCTAGGATTCTTGCTATGTCAAGATAAATGCTTTCCCCAGGACGAACCCATGATGTTATCTATTTTCCTGGAAGTGGGCAAGGGCCCGGGATGAATGCAGTTCTCTTTTGGATATGGACTGCTTGAATCCCTGAGTCTTAAGACTTAAGGCATCCCAAGATCTGGTTCTCAGTGGTGCCTACCCATCCCAGTTGTTCAGGCAGCTCTGAGCAGCTGAGCCATGGTATGAAGATCTAAATCCCAGCTACCTACTTGGAGGTTTTGGGGCTTGTTTGAACAAACCCAAGCTTCTGCCAATCATTCTTGCTCCTCAGTATTCTTTCTCCCCATAATCCACACCATCCTCCTACTCACCCAACCCAAGCGTCATCCTTACCTCCTCCCATTCCTGCTCTCCATGGCCAATGGCAGCCAAGTCTTCTCTGCCTCGTGACCTCATCATCCTCACCTGGACTACTGAGACAGCCTTCTGATCCTCCCCCCCCCCCACCCTCAGTCCATCTCTGTACTCCGTGGGGAGATTTGCCCAAGTTTCTGCCTTGCTGGAAACCCAGGAGCAAAGGCGCACTGGCTCCGGTATTATAAAGTCTAGACTTTTTCACACCTTCCCCTCTCCAGTGACACTCACTTCAAGCCCCAGCTTCTGTCATGTCTCCAGGCTTCTGCGTATGCCACTCCCTCTACCTGGAATGTCCTTTCCTGTTGCCCCACCTGACTTCCTGGGGAAATATCACTGCTCCCATAAACCTAACCAAAAGGTCTCCTTTTCTCCACCTCTCTCTTTCCCTGCCCCCACGGGAGAAGCATTTACCTTCACTGTGATGCCTCTGCACCACGCTCATGCCCCTGTCATGGTACTGGACACACAAAATCGTAACCATCTCCCCAACTAGAAGCCAAGCTCTGTCAGAGCAGGGACAGGATTTTGTCTCACTATGTCCAGCAACACAGCACAGTGCCTGGCACGTGGAACAAATCAATTCCTTAGAACAGGGGTTGGCAAACTATAGCTTGCTGTCCGTTTTTGTAAATAAAGTTTCATTGGATCACAACTGTGATCATTCATTTACATATTGTCTGCTTTCAAGCTACGATGACAGAGTTGAGTAGTGGTGGCAGAAACTATAACCTGCAAAACCCCAAATATTTATCTCGCCCTTTGAAGAAACAGTTTCCTGACACCTACCCTAAGCCTTGTAGATGACGTAGCTTGTTGGTAAAAAGTAATTGCCAAGTAAGGAATAATAAAAGAATACATACACAGCTAAAACATTTCATGAGAGTGTACAAATACTTCAGTGTACATTTATGCACCAGTCCATTTAAAGCAGGACCAAGGTCTTTCCTTTGACCATGGTTTCGTTCTCCACCCCATCTCTCTTATATAAACTCCACCCATAATGCATCGGTTGCCATATCCAATTCTGCTACAGCTCGTTCAGTCAACAAATATCTATTGTGCACCTGCCACGTGCCAGGCACTGTGTGGGGCACTGGGGATGCAGCAGTGAGCAAGACAGACCTGGTCCCTGCCCCTATGGAACTCAGCAATTGTCTCAGTCACTCACACCTAATATTTAGGAAGCAATTCTTTTTAGAGATTCTCCTTCATGGAGTCTTTCCAAAGCATTCAATTTAGTTTCCATAGATGCAACTCTATTTCCTTTCACACTCATATTTCATCAGTTTATGTGATGTTTAATTTAAATCACATAATTACAATAACAAGTATGACTGGCACCAAGAGAGTTGGCAACAAACCCATCTGATTCTCAGAAAGTGCAAGACTCAGCTGGTGGGAGCATGGAGTGCACGGGCGTCGGTGGTGGGGGTGGGAGACGGTCCGCAGGCAGCTGGTGCTGAGTGCCACCAGGCATCGGTCAGGAAGATCTAACAAGGCCATGGGCCTGCCAGCTACCCCAGGGAGCTGCTCTGGTGGAGAGGCTAAGAACACTTTCATTATGCATGCTTTGTGAATGAATGAATAAATGAATGAACGGACGGCAGTCTCCTGCTTTCAACAGTGGGCATCTTTTCTAATCACCTCCCCTTTGCTACTAGGAGAGTGGGAATCAGTTAATATTAAAATCCAAATTGACGAGGACTTCAGAGGACTTCCAGGCCTAAGGGCCAGCTATGTATGGATCTCATCTACAGCCTTTTCGACAAAAAAAAAAAGTCCAGATCTGTTCTGTTTCCAAAGATCGAGAAGTCAGCTCCTTGCCAAATTCTCCCTGTCCACTTTGATCCACCCCCATCCTTTTTCTAGCTACTTCCTGCCCATCCTTCACGCGGCATCTTACAGCCACTGGCTCCAGAGAGTCTGGCTGGCTTCTCCTGTGTACCTTGTGGCTCCCTGTACTCCTCTAGCCTGGTGCTTGTCTCACCAAGCATCATCCAGGGGTCTGCCTCATCCTCCAAACTGTGCGCTCCTGAAAGAAACCAGAGCTGTTCTTTCTTCTTCAGTTCTTTCCTCAGTACCTTGCATGGAAACCTAACACGTGGAAAGGCCTCAATAAATATCGCTTACTAGAAGAAGGAACGCTTGAATGAGTGAACAAATGAATGAGATTCTGCTAGTGAAAGCAGAGGGCATATGTGGGGAAAAGCAGGCGAGCAGGTGAGCCTGGAGACAGTGGAAGAGCCTCCAAGGCCATGCTTGGTTTCATCTCGGTTTCCTATGACGATGGGCCACCCCACCCCCTTGGTCCCTCAGCCCTCACCGTGCTCCGCAGTCACTTGGCAGATGCTGGTACCTTTCTGGGGGACTCTTCTCATTCTGACATGTCCCCAGTGCACTACCAGTGAGGTAATCAATGTGGGCAAATGTTCCTTCTTCCCAGCAGCAACTCAATAAACTCAACAAATTATCAGGGCTCTTCCCTGCTCAGCTAATTGTTAGCTCCAGGGAACCCACACAAGTTACATCAGGTAAACGCTTTTCCTCCAGACGCACTGCTCCCTGGAGGGCTGTATCGAGCCCGGGAGAGGGAAGGGCAGAGCTCCTGGCAGTGTCTGCCCCTGGGATGCGGGTGTCGTCACCGCTGGGGGTCCTGGGGCTCGCGCGTTGGGGGTGGCACCTTGAGAAGGTCTGGGAGTGGCTTGGGGTGTCCATTCCTCGCATTCCCTGCCCGGCTGCTCACCCAGAAAGGCTGCTGCCTGGGGCGTCTCCTGCCTCTGCGCGGAGGCCCTGTTCACGAAGCTTCTGAGAGCAGACTGGCGCTGGGTCTGCGGACAGGCGTGGGGCCGGGGGCCGAACTCTGGGTGACGGGGCTGGTGGCGGGTCCTCGGCTACCTTCCAGGGGCTGCCCACCTTCCTCACATTCTGTCTCCGCGTCTAAAGCAGGCAGTCCCACTCCCTTCCGGGAGGGGCAAGCCTCCGAAGATCAAGCACCCCACCGGCCCCACGTGACCCTCAGCCCGAAGCTGATTGGCTCAGGGTGGTCATGTGACTCTAGTGGGGCCAATCCGACGGTGGGACCGTGCAGGGGCTTCGACGCAGAAAGGGCCCCGCAGGCCCGGCTCGTGCACAGGAGGGAGATTGGGGGAGGGCGTGGACCGGCATCATTTCTTCCGTCCGTGCCCCCGCCCCATCACTCTTACACAACGTGCTGCCCCTAGTACATTGTCCTCCTCCACGTCCTGCTGCCTTCTGCCTGGGACAGAATCTAAGCGCAGTCTCTGCCCTGCTGCTGAATCCTTAGCCAGCCATTCCCTGCCCCCAGCCCGAGTCTCTATTGCTCCAGGTTAGACCGGAGAGCTCCCCTGGAGACCTCACGGTCCCATGGCCTCAGATGTTAAAGCCTTCCCCATCAGGCCCGGCCCAAGACCTGGGTGCCCTAGGAGCGTGGTGACAAAGGCACACTCACACTTTCCCTGGACCCCCTCGCCTTCCTGGCTCAGGTCTCTGCCTATGTGGAGATCCCACCTGTCTGGGTCACCACCTATCTTGTTCCCCTACACAGAGGCAATAGGTTTAAGGAGGTCAAAGATTAAGGGCCTGGCCTCTTGAATCAACACAGCCCTGTATTTGAGTCTGGGCTCCACTGTTTACTAGTTGTGTAAGTATGGGGATGTGCCAAAATTTCTCTGAGCCTCAGTTTCCTCATCTGTGCAATGGGAGTCCTGTGAACAGCTGTGCTTGTGTATGTAAGGTGTCCAGGATTGTGCCTGACACACAGCAGGTGCCTCACAAGTGTGACATATTTTCCTCCCTTGCTTAGTTAGTTCTGAGAGGAGAAGGGATGGGATCTTATCATTGCCTTGAACCCTACCTTCCAGAGCACACAGGGATTAAATAGGAAACCTGGCCTAGGTTTCCCTGGAGAAGTAAGGGTGCCTGCATCCAGTCTGGTCACAGGGCAGTGCAGGGGGAAAAGGACAGGGCACTCTGAATGGCACCCAGGGTAGCCGGTCCACGTGGCAGCCACCTTCCCTTCTCCCTCAGTGGCTCCAGCCTGGCCTCCACCAGTCCTGCTCTCTCAGCCTTGTCCATCTTCCACCTGTCACTGGCAGACAGGAGTCAGAGAAGGGGCCTGTCCCCCTCCCAGGGAGGGTGCAATGTATGTCTTGTAGAGGCCTCTGGGGATTATATTTGGATAATACTTCTCATCCTGAGGAAATGTTTGCAGATGGCTTCCGGAGGAGCCTCCCATGCCAGCCTCTGCCTGCCATTCGACTGCCATTCTGAGCTGGAGCCTCATCGATGTCCCCTCCCCCTCCAGGAGGAAGCAGCTAGCCAGCCCTGCCTGAGAGCCGGGCAGCTCCGAAGCCTTGGCTGAGGGCATGAGCCTCCAGTCGGCTGGAGAACGGATGGTCTAAAACATCTCAGGGATGTGAAGGCCAGTGAGCAAGTACCCTAGTCAGATGGAGCTGGATTTGGATCCTGCCTCCACATCCACTGGCTGTGTGACCCTGGGAGACTGCTTCACCTCCCTGAGTCTCTCTTTCCCAGTGTGTGTCTCACAGTGCGTTGTGACAATTCAGGGTGATATGGTGATGCTCGTAAACTCCTGCTAAGGATTCCAGACACAGCTGCCACATACTCTCGATCACAGCATGTCTCCAAGCAGCAAGGGAGACTCATGGGCAAAGTGCTAACACTTACTGAATAGAAAGCAGTCTGGGGTGGAGATTAGGAACATGGGCCGTGGAAGGTACCTGCCTGGGTTCAAGTCTCAGCTCTAAACTTAACCAGCTGTCTAACTGTGGGCAAGTAACTGACCGGCTTTGGGCCTCAGTTTCCCCTTCTATTTACTAAGGATAACAATAGCACCCACCTCATAGAGTTGACAGGACGTCTCAGTGAGATAATAGGTATAAGAGCTCTCAGTACAGTGCTTGGCACATAGCAAGTGCTCAAAGACCCTTTGCTATTATTATTGAGGGCCAACGATGTGCCGGTGTCGTATGTACACTTTCTGAATAACAAACCAGATGTCTAGCCATTAGTACAGTGGAGCAAAAGCAAGTAGAGGGGAGAGGAGGGAGATAGGAAGGAAAGAATGGACAAGTAGGGGAGAGGAGATTTCCTGTCTTCTCATATCGCTGACCTCTATCACATCTGGGCTAATACTTTTGGTTTCAAGTGGCAGAAATCCAGATCAAATCAGCTTGGAATAGAGAAGAAATGACTGGCTGCTGTAGTGAAGCCATAGCTGGCTCCAGGGATGACTAGACCCAGGGACCCAAATGCCACAAAGCCCCTCTCTCTTTGCCCTATCTCTGTTGTGCTCTGTCTGCTGGCTTCATGCTTTCCACGTCAAATGGCGACGCTCAAGCTGGACCTATGACCACCCTTAGGAGCTCCGATTCATCCTCACACCTTCACTTCCAGAAACAAGACAAAAATCCCTTCCGTTAGTTCTAATTAGGAAAAGGTCACTGGAAGCCTCTGATTAGTCCAGCTAGGGGGGGTGCCTACTCCTGGGGCCAAGAGCATAGGCCCCTGCTAGAACTGTTTGGAGGACAGTTCTCCAAAAGAAGGGATGTGTTCAGAGGGAGGGAGGGGTCGGTGTTAGGCAGACAAAATGAAAGATGTTCATGGTAGTTGAAAGAGGCAGGGGGCTAGACAAAAAAATCAGGGACTACTCTTCCTACCCTGTGGCATAATGGAGGGGCTCTGTCAAGGCCTGTGAGGGGGATCCATCCACAGTTCATTGTGGGCGTTCTCTCCCCTAAGTTGGTCTTGTTCTAGACCTCATCCTCTCCTCCTTTGCTGTGTCCTGTCAGAGGTAAGCAGGCATGCCTGGCCCCTGCCATGCTGATTACATGCTTGCGCCTGATTATCTGTTCCACTTCCTATCCGCTTGCCCACTAGGCCGCTGGACTAGGAGTAGACGCTTCACTTTGACCAGCCCGTGATCTCAGTAGTAGTAGACCCAGGTTGTGTTTGTATCTGCACGTGCTAGTGTGGTTCTGTGGGCTATCCAAGTCAGTCTACCCACAGGACTCAGGGCATTCTATGAACTGGGGATAAACTGACCAGATCCATCTGGAACAAGAGATCCATCAACCCAAATGAGAAGTGTCTCCCCTGAATCGCATACGTGTTGAGATTTAGACACCTTATTCTCCTTCTACCTGCCCTCCTCCTGCAATACTTGGCCTTGTTCCTTGTTGGCTTCCTCCTCTCCTTGGCCCTAGACTCCCAGTAGAGGCAAAACACATGGACTTGAGAGTCAAACCAACTTGAGTCTGAGGCCTGGCTCTGGCACTCATTGCTACGTGGCCCTGCAAAACTATCTTCCTCTCTAGGCTTTTCTGGAGACGATATACTTAAAACATTGTCATCATTCTTATTAAAATATTATGGTCACATGGGATTAAGTAATAGTTCTTGGCATGAGGTTAGTGCCAGAGAGCTAGGCCTAGTGCTTGTGACCCTGTCTTTTCCACCAGTCTGGCTTCCAGGAAATTTCAGATGCCTCTCTCTACCACCACCTCCTTTCCTAAGACATATCCATCCTTCAAATGCTGCTTATAAGTGGCCGTCAAAGAATCAGCCACATTGCTCCACAACTCAGCTATTTATTGAGATGTGTGTGCATGTGCGTGCATACACGAGTGGCAAATAAGTGAGTGAATGAACTGAAAGAATCTAAGAGTGAATTAATTGGTAAGCAAACGAGTGAATTAGTGACTTAATGAGTCAGCAAGTGAGTGAAGAAGAGTGTGTAAAATTGAGTAGATCACGCTCCTTGCTCCCACAACTAATCCAATAAGCGGTGGCATAAATTTTTCATCTTTATTAACATAAGGAGGGGTTAAGAATAGCACAGGAAACATTTCAGACCACCAGCTGGCTGAGAAAGCCACTGTATTCCTTCCCTATTGCTGCTTTAACAAATCCCTACCAATTTCGTGGCCTGAAAGAACACAGTTGTCTTACAGTTCTGGGTGGGGGGAGGGGCAGGAGTCCAAAATGGGTATCACCAGGCCAAGATCAAGGTGTCTGTAGGGCTGCGCTCTCTGGAACTCTAGGGGAGGACCTGCCTGCTGGTCTTGCCCAACTTCTAGTGGCCACCTCGTTTCTTGGCTTGTGGTCTCTTTCTCCATCTTCAAAGCCGGCCGTGCCGCACCTTCAGATCTCTGACTCTGACCCTCTGCGTCTGCCACCATATCCCCATCTCAGACTTTCACCCTCCTGCCTTCCTCTTATAGGGACCCAGGTGATTACATCAGGTCCACCACGTAACCCAGGGTAACCCTCCCATCTCAAATCCTTAACAGAATCACATCTGCAAAGTTCCTTTTACCGTGGAAGGTAACACAGTCATGGGCTTCCAGGTTTCAGATGTGGGCATCCCGGCAGAGCCATTTTCTGCCCTACCACAGATACTCCATTCAGAGGGCACATGCAGGCAGATTCCCACCCCACAGGAAGGGGGTCGGGGGGGGAATCGAGGAAGCATCAAAGCATTTATCCGATGTCCGAGCCCAGGTTCTTTTGCTCTTCTTCTTGTGTCTTGAGCACTGGGATTTTTATTATTATTGTTATTATTTTAATTTAAATTCAATTAATTAACATATAATGTATTATTGGTTTCAAAGGTAGAGGTCAGTGATTCATCAGTCTGATGTAATACCCTTGAGGACTGGGATTTTTGAAAGCTTCTCAGGTGGTGCCAGCATGGTCCCTAATTCGGGGAGCACTGTGACAGAAGACATGCCAAGAGCACGTGCTGCTACAAGTGAGGTTCAGATCTGCCCCGAGATTTCTGGAGGAGACAGATCAAGAGCACGGTGTGTCAACTCTGGGTGCGCATTACTGTCAGTGTGGGAGATTTTGGAACAACTTCGTTTGAAATAAGATTAGAGTTGCAAGTTGCAAAGATAGTACAGAAATTCCCTATAGACCCATCACCCAGCTTCCTCTAACATTAGAGTCTTACATGACCATGGTACTTGTATCCAGAAGTCAACATTGGTTCGGTACTGTGAGCCCAATGGAAGACTTCATTCAGATTTCCTGAGTCTTTCCGCTAATGCCTTTTCTCTTGGTCCAGCATCTCCCAGAGCACTGAGATGTCGAGTCTACTTGATCTCTAATCTGTGTCAGTTTCTCAGGGTTTCCTTGCTTTCTCAAGACCTTGACATTTTTGAAGGGTACTAGTCAAGTGTTTTGTAGAATACCCCTTGGGTTTGTCTAATATTTTCTCATGATTAGACCAGGGGTTACAGAATTAGGGAAAGAATACCATTATTGGCTAGGGTGGTATCTGTCAGCTTTCTCCACTAGAAAGACAATTTGTCCTTTTCCACACACTATTCATTAGAAGTGAGTCCCGACGTCCAGCTCACATGGTAGGGGGGTATCGGGTCTGTTACTCCTATCGCTTTAGTTAGTTCTTCCCCACGGCTTTATTACCACCTCACTGCTCTTTATTGATAACGTTGTAATGAGTGACACCCAGAGCATAAGCGGCAAAGCTAGAATTTGAATTCAAGTCTGCCTGGCTCCCAAAACTATGTTCTTTCCACTTCCCGTTATCATCGCTAAATCAAGAGGATCTCACAGTGTCTAAGGTGAGCGCTTCCCCTCGGCTTGCCTAGATAGTGTTTTTCAAACCAGTCCATGGATTGTAACCCACAGTTACAGTGGGTCATGAGCTCAGTCTGCAGGTTGCACTTTGAATAACAAAATAGACCATAACAGAAATGGCATAGAAAAGAGTGCACCACACACGTAGTAAGTATCATTTGTTATAACTTTTTTACTGTAAACTCTCTGTTTAGAGACCTTTATCTTTACAATAGGAATAAAAATAGCAGCCGCCCCCTCCCCCCACCCAGGGGCACCTAGTGGTGCTGGCTGAGTATCGGAGTCTAAGTTTCAGCTTAGGTCGTGATCTCAGGGATGTGAGATTGAGCCTCACATCAGGCTCTGAGCTCAGCGCTGTCTGCTTGAGGCTCTCTCTCCCTCTGACCCTCCCCCGCCCCATGCTCGCTCCCTCTCTCTCTAAAATAAATAAATCTTTTTTAAAAAAAATAGCACCCCCAACACAACACACACACACACACACACACACACACAGAGTTATTATAAATATTAAAGGAATTGATATAAGTAAAGCACTTAGAACAGAGACAGGCACACATTAAGTATTATATAAATATTATGAAGTATGCTTGTGCACAAACGGGTCATGATGTAAAATGTAATTCTTATTGTAAACGGCAATGAACAAATTAGAAAACACTGAACTCATAGCTCCAGCCTGCAATGTCAGCAGTTTATGACCTCCAGGCATCTGCCGGTTTTTTTGAAGTTTTATTGCAGGCATAACCACCCTCCTCCGTGTATGTATTGTCTATGGCTACGTCTGAGCTACAATGGTAGAGTTGAGTATGTCCAATAGAAACCATATGGCCCACAAAGCTGAAAATCTTTCTTATCTGGCTCTCCAGACCAATGCCCTTGCCTAGAGGTCATCTTATAATACAAGGGATATTAGATGCCTCTCTGGAGGCCATGTGGCCCCGTTCTGCTACTGCCCTGCTTACCCCTGCAGAACATTCTAGGCTGGGAGACTGCTGGGTCCTCAGGCCTTGAGTAGCTCAATACCCTTCTATCCCAGACCGATGCCCACACTTGCTTTATTTATCCACCTCCATGGCTGTTCATGGTGGAAAGCTGGAAACATGGTACATCGGTCAGGGTCCCAGCAGGAACCAGATGGCCACTCAAATGAGAATAATTTGAGGAGTGTTTAATAAAGAGGTTATTTACAAAGGGAAGGGCAAGGTGTAGGAAAGCCACGAGGGATAGCAGAGTCCTCAGAGGCTAGTATAAGCATAGTTCTTACCACCGTTGGCAAGAGGGGACAAGGAGAGGGAGCAATTCCTGAAGCTGGAAGGAGTCAGTCATTTAGAAAGGACAACTTGATAGGAGCCAAGGAGCCAAGGAGTCCAGGGTCCGAGAGCCAGCTCCAGGTGACCTCTCTAGGAGGAAGCCAGGAGAATAAATGCCCTGACATCACCTTCCTCTCTTCCTGATCTACTGTTGGGAACCACAGTGACCAAACTGAAATGGAAGCCACAGGGTGTGAGACCCACTGATGTGGTCTGTGTGGGTCGGCTTCCCAGGGCACATAGAACAGAGTGGAGAAGGTTGGAAAGACTCAGCTACCAGCGCACATAGCATTGACTTAGAAAGCCAGCCGTACTGACCCTCCCTAAGGTTCTCCAGACTGTTTCCTCACTTCATCCCTCCAAGGCGAGAGTGTGGCCTAAACACCACAGGGTGGCCATAGCTTTTACCTTTTACTGCTTTGTCTTCCTAGACCTGCTAGTCTCTAGATGATTATCATAGGATTAATCCTTCTGGAACTTTTCATCATGAGAAGGGTAGAAGGTCATGAACGGAGGCACAAATGAGCTGCTGAGGCTTTTGTGAGACTGAGCCGAGTCTGATTCTTATCTATAGATGTTAGCCAAGTTCTTCCTCACAACCTGTCCTTCCATCTCGGAAAAGAGCTATGTCCTATTGACCTTGGCAGCCCAGCTCAAATTCAACAACCAGGTGAGCCAACCCCTGGCCCTTGGGAGAAAGAACCAGAGTGATGAACACTAACCATGCTGAGAAATGTGCTCAGAATAATTTGTTCCCACTGGCCTGACCCCACTGCACCCACCACTAGCCCAGACTTCCTCCGCTGGCATCTGAGATCGTATAGGCCTCTAAATACAGCCACAAAACTACAGCGTGTTATCTGGAGGGTCTTTCCTGGCCAGTCCAAAGCACCCATTTTACAGATATGAAATCAGGGACTTACAGGAAGGAAGGGGCTAGCATCAATAGCCCAGCCACCTTGTGGCAGAGCCGGGGCTCAAACTCAGGACTGGGGACTCCATCAATTTCCATCTTTCCTTTACAGCAGATGGAAGTTGAAGGCAGTCTGGGAGGCTTGGGAGTGGACTGGGAGCCCTGGAAACGTGCTCTAGTCTCAGGCAAGTTTCCCTGCGAGGCTCAGTTGCTGAAGCTGCACGCTGGAGCCATTGGCCCCCAAGGCACAAGTTCTGGGGGGGCAGCAAGAAGCACAGGCTTGAGTCAAGCAAATCAGTCCAAATTCAGACTCCCACCTGTTAGGCTATTCTACCCTCATTTTTCTGTTAACAAGGCTCCATTTTCTAGTCCTATATATTTGGTAGTATCATCAACCACCAGTTGTGTTAACCCCGGTGCCATACAAGCAAGGACCTCAAAGTGTCCAAAGGTCACAAGATGACACTTTTATCGTCTTTTCTTTAACCTTCAGTTGGAAGACTGGTAGAACATTGTCAACGGCTTTCACAAAAAGTCAGAAGCCAACTAGTTTGAGTGTAGCCATTAGAGCTCTGTATTCTAACCCCGAGAGCCAGGGACTCCAGAGATGAGAGCAGGGAGGCCTCCTGATAGCCAAGGATTTGACCCCAGTTTCATGGACTCAAGTGTAATGAGTAAAACCCCTCAAGGTTCTCCTCCCTCTGCCCACCCCACCCCAGTTTCTTCAGAGAAATGAAGAGTTCAGATGTATATAGCCCAAGTGCTCAGGTTTTAAATTAGACAACTTTGTCCTGACAGGAACCGAGTCACGGCTGTCATACCTGATTATTTTTAGAGTTACTACTAAACTCTTTGAACGGCATGAGCTGCCACCATTCAAGGCAAACAGAAAGACTTCACATTTTATCATGACAGCTCTAGAGCCATCCACCTCCTCGCGTTCATTATTTCCATCCTGACTTTGGAAGGCATCATGTGGCATCTTGACAATCTTACGGTGAGGAAGGCAGGCCCCATGGCTCATTACTACATCCGAAGGACTGAAAGCTCCCATAGTTGAGCAAAGCCCATTGCCTCCAGGAAGGCAAGGAGAAATATTCCAGGGGAAGACCTGCTCCCAAGCCTCCTCTGGATGAACCATCATCTCACATGAGAAGCAGAAATGGACCCTCAAGTAGCCAACCAATAAAGAGTAGCCATATGCAAATGCCACAGGCTGGTGAATGATGTCACAGTCCCCTCTTCTGACTCAATAATGCCACCACCACTGAAAAGGCTGATGACAGACCGGAGCTCTTGCAGAGGGAAAAATTCACCGCAAGCAGAGCACCTTCTAGATTGCTCCTGGAGTGTGGAGACAGAAGTCTCTGCTGTCCAAATTACTGAATCCAGAAAAAAAAATGACCTTATGAACATGGGAAAAGAGATCCAGCTGAGGCCCAAGGTGAATGTCTCTTCTTACATCCACTTTTTGCTGAATTACAGGAACAAGTTCAAGGAGCAGCAGCCAAATACCTACCTTGGCTTTAAAGAGTTCTCTAGAAAGTGTTCGGAAAAATGGAGGTCCATCTCAAAGCACGAAAAGGCCAAATATGAAGCTCTGGCCAAGCTCGACAAAGCCCGGTACCAGGAAGAGATGATGAATTATGTTGGCAAGAAGAAAAAGCGGAGAAAGCGGGACCCCCAGGCGCCCAGACGCCCCCCATCATCCTTCCTGCTCTTCTGCCAAGACCACTATGCCCAGCTGAAGAGGGAGAATCCGAACTGGTCAGTAGTGCAGGTGGCAAAGGCCTCGGGGAAGATGTGGTCTGCAACAACAGACGCTGAAAAGCAACCGTATGAGCAAAGAGCAGCTCTCCTGAGAGCCAAATACCAAGAGGAATTGGAAATCTACCGTAAACAACGTATTGCCAGGAAGGGCCTCCAAGGGTCAGCTAAGAACCAGCGCAGAGGGAAAACTGACTCGGACAAAGCTGATGGATCCAATTAGAAATAAAATGCCATTCAACTGTATTGCCTGTCGCTGGTCTCCTGTATGGCGTTAGTGCGGCCACGCTGCTGCTGCTTTGAGGAAGTGAGTGGGGTGGTGGTTGAGATTGGGGTTTGGAAGCTGATCCTGCGGAAGGCTGGCTTTGAGAGAAGGGCAAAGGCGGTGTGTGAGGTCAGTAGCTACAGGGCTTGGCTTGGGCAGGTGGGATGGGAGTCTCCAGGTGTAAAGTGGAAGTCATGGAGGTAGGGGCATCCTGGTTGCAAGTGCTTATTTCGGGCAGAAGACCCTCCTCAGGGTCAGGTGCATGAATGCCAGTCCTGCCATCATCCTCACCAGCAGGGCCAGAAGGCCTGGAGTTCAGGTCAGGCTCCCAATTGAGGCCCCAGCAGAGGCTGGGAAACTGGAGTTGAGGTGGGCTTTGGGGTCTTGGTTTCTTCAGTAATTCCAGAACTGCTCCTCCACTGAGCCTTAGGTATCATCAGCGGGCCAGGAGGAGCCCCCAGGGTGGTCCCTCCTCTGGTGGGAATGGAATGCAGGGCGGATTTTATAAACACGGGCATCTGACTCTGCCCAAGTCCTATGACCTGGAGAAAACCTGTCATGATTTTGGTGGGTATCCACCCAATCATTTGTCTGTGGTTAGAAGCATAGAACACATGGAGTGGACAGTTACTGCCTTTATGACCATCGGGCATCCATTCCTTCTCCTCTTGCTCACAGCACCCGCCTCTGAAGTCCCCTGGTCACACTGATTGGTTCAGTTACAGGCATGTGACCCAGGGTGGTCCAATCAGAGTGGACCACAGAACTTGTGCATGGGGTCCTAGGGGAGAGCGCTGTCCTGAGGCTGCTGCAAGCCATCTGCCTCGTTCTTGGACCAAAATGTTAGTCCTTTTGGCATCAGAGTATAGTCTTGGACTTTTCACTGGAGATGAGCCCACGATGTTTCATTTTTTTTGTCTAAGGCAGTTTGAATTAGGGTTCTGCCACTTAAAATGAGTCAAAAGTGGTAATTTGACACAAATGGGATTGTTCTGTGTCGGTGCTGTATTGTTCAGGCAATAACACACCATGAGCAATGCTTCTTATCAATCAATATAGGTTGGTATGGAATATTTTGAAATGGCTCCTGACTTCTCAACATCAAAAAGACTGGGCCAAAATGTAAAATTGCCTTTTTGTCACCGCGTTATGCATGCAACAGACTTCCCTAATTCCATCTCCACTCCTATTCCAGGATGGACTTAGACTTCATCCTCTACTGCTATTCGAACTTTTACTCTCAAAACAAAAGTAAAAATACATACTTTGAAAAGTCTTATAGAACTGGAGAGCCTTTAGGGAATAGAAGGTGATACAGTGGAGTGATTCAGAAGTTCAAGGTCTGGAGTCAGGCCATTTATGGAAGACTCACGTGTGCCAGATCCTGTGTTGGTTATCGGGAGGCCCCGCATAGACTGCTGTCAGGTTCCTGCCCTGTAAGAACTTTCCTTCTGATGAGACGGATGTGGGCATAAACTATAGCACGACAAAGCACGATGAAAGTGAAGGCTACACAGAGTGCCAGGGGGTGGGAGTGGGTACTCCCTACCAAGGAGACCTTTGAAGTCTTCAGGGAGGAAGCAGCTTTATCCTACTTGGCAACCTTGTACTGGTGCTGGCAAGACTCCTTTTTCCCATTCCCCGTTCCCTACAGCTGTTGTTCCAACTTGGCTCTGCTTCCCCTCCATCCCAACCCCCACTCTCTCAGGAGACGCCCTCATTTTCTGTTTCATTGAGAAAACAGAGATCATCAAACATAAGTACTCTCAGTTTTCTTCTTTCTCAACATGTAATCCACACCCATCCCTTCCTCCTGGTCTCAAATCTCACAAGAAGCTAGAATGCACTTGCAACCCAATTCCCCTGCCTTCCTCAGGCCCTTACTCCTCATCGTAAAGATGCAAATCCTTCAGCCCTCTAAGCTTGCACAGGTTGGCTTAGTGCTGTGAAACAGGTGGTTCTGATCTTAATGTCTGCAGGAACTTGGGCAAGTTCTCTCCTCTGAGCCCTCCCCTGTGCAATGGGGATAATGCTCACTTTACAGGTTGTTTTAGTGAATAAATGATATAATACATGCAAGAGCATTTGGCACAGTTCTTCACACCTATTATGTACTGTGGTGGGCAGCCTCTAGGGTGGCTGTCTCATGATCCACCCCTGCTAGTGTCCATACCCATGTCCCATCCCTTCTTAAACATGGGCAGAACCTGTGACTGACCCATAGAATGAAGCAAAAGAGATGAACTGTGACCTCTGTGATTATGTAATGATCTATAAAACTCCATCTTGCTACCTGATTTGCTCTAGAGACTTTGCTGACTTGATGAAGTGGCCAAGCTGGGGAAACTCACGTGGCAAGGAACTATGGTCAGTCTCTAGGAGCTGAGGGGGGCCTCAGACCAACAGCCGCAAAAAAACCCAAAACAAAACACTAAAGCTCCCGGTCCTACAACCACAAGGAACTGAGTGTTGCAGCAACCACATAAGCAGGAAAGTGAGTCCTTCCACAGTTGAGCCTCCAGATGAGAACCCTGTCCTGGTTGACACCTGGACTGAAACCTTGTGAGGCCTCACAGCTAAGCTAAGCTGATACGGGATTCCTGATCCACAGAAACTGAGAGACAATGAATGTGTGAGATAGTGAATGTGTGTTGTTTTAAGCCAGTAAGTGTATGGTAATTTGCCTCATGGCAATAGATAATCAATACAGTACTCCATCAATGCCAGCTTCCTTCTAATTTTAGAAGACACTGTCTTTAACCTTATTTCTCCCTCCAGATTCTACTTTATCTGTTTAATTTCCTTTCTTTTGTACCCTCTTGAAGGTGGAGGAGCCCCTCCCCCTCAGGGTAGATTGGATCCTGACTTGTACTCCTCTGTAGTGGTTCCAGTTGGGTTGTCTTGCTTCCAGCCTGACCTACGGGCTCTCGGTGGGCAGCAGCTGTGTGTTGTACCACACTCCTCTCTGGGAAGACGGCCACCACACAGCTAGGCCCAGCCCTCATGCCGCCCCTTTCTGGTTTCCTGTTTGATTAATTACACGAAGGTGGGTGGCCAAGTCAGAGTTTTGACAACAGTCTGCATCGCCCCTGCTGAAGAAGAACTCCATTAACATTCCTTTATGAAAAAGTCGACAGGAGGGTGTGAATCTGCAGGTTTCTAATGACTGTAATGGAATGACAGTGAGGCAGAGGGAGGGAAAGAGGAGGAGGAGAAGGGGGAGCCAGGCCTAAGACAGTGGGCTAGAGGAGAAGCAGGCAGGGAGGCTGGTGTGGTGCCAGCATTCCAGACCCACTCAGCTGGGCTCTGTGGCCCTGTCCTTGGGAAAAGGAAGGCAGAGTCTTTGGGCCCATCACTGTCTCAATGAATGAATCACTGCACCCTGATCCTTCTCTCCCAAAGCTTTTCCTATGTTCACTTATTCATTCATTTATTCATTTATTCAACAAATATTTATGTAAATCTTATGCCTGCAATATACCAGAAACTGTTCTGGTGCTAGGAATACAGCAAGGTCCTTGATCTCTTACATTCCAGGGAGGGGGAGACGGATAATAAGTCAACAAATAAACACACCAGATCATTTTTTGATAGTGTCAAGTGCTCTGAAGAAAATAAACAAGGGTAATGAGATAAACAATGACAAGTGGGGTTGAGGGCACTTTAAATCAGTGGTCAAAGATGACATCTGGGTTCAGATTTAAAGGACAAGAAGGAACCAGGCATGCCAAGGTCTGAAGAAAGAGTTCTTCAAGTAGCAGGACAGCTAGTGCAAAGGTCCTGAGGCAGAAGTGAGCTCGGCATATTAGAGGGAGAGTAGGGAGGCCAGACTGACAAGGTGTGAGAGGCAGTTGGAGTGGGACAGACCTTGGAAAGGAGTTTATTTTGAAATCTAAGTGCAATGGGGAGCCACAGAGTTTTCTGCAGGGAGAGCCATGTGCTTTCATTTTGACTTCTGGTTATTGGTCATTTTAGCATCTTCAGAAACCATTCAGTGCCAACGAGGGGATGAGAGCCCCTCCAAGGTCTGCAAGAGCAAGAGACAAGGCTAACAAATACCAAACCCATGACATTTTTCTTTTTTGGAGGGGAAATAATCAGGACCCTCTACTTGGTACTCGTTGGAGCAGCTATAAGCTAAAAATCAAACATGGAAAGTCTAAAACTTCTACCCCTGTGATTCATTTTCCCCAGGGATGGGGAGAAGGGTAGGCATGGGTGGCAGAATATGCCATAAGGACATTTCTTCCCAGGTCTCATATGTGCATGTGGAACAGCTTCCACTCAACCAGTGGTTCTCAACCTTGAGCCTGCATTAGGCTCGCCTCAGGGCTTGTTAGCACACAGATTGCTAGGCCCCACTCCTAGAATTTGATTCAATTTTGGGGGGAGTTGGACCTAGAATTTGCATTTCTAAAAGTTCCCAGGTGACACTGATGCTACCAGTCGAAGGCCCACAGAGGAATGCTTCTCCCTCTTGCAACCCGGGCATTCACTTGGAAGAGTAATAAGAAGCAAGACTTATCTGCCTAGTGGGTTTGAGAAGAGGCGCTAACCATACCCTTCTCCCCCCTCCCCCAAAAAAACTTGGCTGCAGAACGTGTTCAGGTCTGAGCTTCAATTAGTTCATTGGTAATAGAGGCAACAGGTTGATCCTCATCTGTCTTTCTCCTGCACCCGCCACTGATTCCAAACCTGACAAGAATAAGCATATTTATTTATTGGGTTTGCCTTAAATCCCAACAGAGAAGTTGATACCAGTTGCAAAACAATTGGTTACCATCTGGAACACACAACTGTGTTGGGATCTTTTTTAAATATATGTTTTATTTATGTATTTATTTGAAAGAGAGAGAAAGAGACAGAGCATGAACAGGGAGGTGGAGGCAGAGGGAGAGGGAGAAGCAGACTCCTAGCTGAGCAGGGAGCCTGATGCAGGGCTCAATTCCAGGATTTTGGGATCATGACCTGAGCCAAAGGCAGATGCCCAACCAACTGAGCCACCCAGGCGTCCCACTGTGTTGGGATCTTATAATTGATTTTACCTTCCACTAAATCATCAATTGTTTGAGGACCACAAGATCCAATTTCTGGGCTGTTAAGCTCAAGGATCAGGTCCATGGATAGGGCATGGTCCTTAGGGTGATATCACCAAGGCAATGATGCTCCCTTGTCCTGTCATGTACCTCTAATCACACTCTCCCAAATTATACTTGCCCTACAGGTGTGCTGGAGAATAAATGACGTATCATTGTAAATGAAGTCTGGTGTGTAGGAAGTACCCTATGAATGAGGGTGCCTGCCCTGGTCTCTAAAGGATGGTTTAAAAGAGGTGAGAACAACAAACAAAAGGGCAGTTGAAGCAGGAGGAAGCTTAGCCAGGGGCCCAGATGGGGCCATGTGATGCTCCAGGCTGGTCTAGACTTCTGGGTTGGTGGGATGCCATGAACATTCTCGAGTGGCCCATCCCCTTATAAGTTTCCATGCACTAGCTCTCACTACCCACTGCTCCCTTTCCAATCCCTTCTCTGCTCTGGCTGCCTGATTGATGTTGTAAGACTTCCCCTTCAACAGTAAAGTGTTTCAGTGGTTGCCCATTGCCTATGGGAGTCTGACGTAGCATAATCAAGCCACTGCTGCCTCTGCACTGTCGCCCACACTCAGCTTCTCAAGTAGCTCCCAGTGATCCCCACCTCCTGATATTCACAGTCTTGTATAATTCCTCCCTTTATGTGTGGGCTGGACCTAGTGACTTACTTCTAATGAGCGGAATAGGGCGAAACTGATAAGATGTCACTTCTTTACTAGTGACTAGGCTACAAAAGACGATCTCTGTCTGTCTCTCTCGCTTGCTCAAAGCAAACGGACATGTTGAAAGTTGTCCTGTGGAGAGGCTCATGTGGCAAGAAACTGAGGGTGGCTTGCCTGCCAGGAAGGAACCCTGCCCACAGCCACGAAGAAGCTCAGAGCTGGACCACTCCCGGGCTCCTGTGCACACCTTTACTGCAGCCTTGTGACAGACGGAGATCAGCCACCTGATTCCTGACTCCCAGAAACTAGGCTAGTCAATGCTGTTGTTTCATGCTACTATGGTTTGGGGTAATTTGTTACAAATCAAAAGAGAGAACAATATAGATTATGGTATCAAAAGAGGCATAGTATCATGAAAAATATCTAAAATGTAAGATGGCTTTGGAATCAGACCATGGGGGGAAGCTGGAAATATTTTGTGAAGCTTGTTAGAAAAACCTGAACTTTGGGGGCGCCTGGGTGGCACAGCGGTTACGCGTCTGCCTTCGGCTCAGGGCATGATCCCGGCGTTCTGGGATCGAGCCCCACAACAGGCTTCTGCGCTATGAGCCTGCTTCTTCCTCTCCCACTCCCCCTGCTTGTGTTCCCTCTCTCACTGGCTGTCTCTATCTCTGTCGAATAAATAAATAAAATCTTAAAAAAAAAAAAAAAAGAAAAACCTGAACTTTGAGGATGCTGCCAGTGAAGGCTCAAAAGGCAGTGAGGACATGTTACTGGAAAGTGGAGGGAGGGGATCCTTGTGACGTAGTGGCAGAAAGCTTAGTGACACTGTTGTCCGCAGTTATGTGGAAAGCAGAACACGTGCCTACTCAACTCAGTGATCCAGCTAAGGACATGTCCAAGCAAAGTGTTGAAGGCACTCTCTGGTTTCTTCTTGCTGCATAAGTGAGAAAGGGAGATAAATTGAGGGAAAGATTGTTAAAAAGGAGCCAGGACCTGATAGTTTTGAAAATTCTCAGAGTCCTAAGACAGCAAAGGATACTAAAAATCAAGAAATGGCTTTCCTGCACTGTCAGGGAAAGGCGGTCTGGAGATAAAGTGAGGGTGTGACTGTCCCGCCTTTGGGTGAGAGCTCAGGAAGATCAAAAGAGCACAGTGTCAACCCAGCAATTGCACTACTAGGTATTTACTCAAAGGATACAAACACTGTGATCCGAAGGGGCACCTGCACCCCAGTGTTTATAGCAGCAATGTCCACAATAGCCAAACTGTGGAAAAAGCCCAGATATCCATCGAAAGATGAATGGATAAAGAAGATGTGTATCTATACACAATGGAATATTATGCAGCCATCAAAAATGAAATCTTACCATTTGCAACGACGTGGATGGAGCTAGAGGGTATTATGCTGAGTGAAATAAGTCAATCAGAGAAAGACAATTATTGTATGATTTCAATCATATGTGGAATATAAGAATTAGCATCCAAGATCATAAGGGAAGGGAGGGAAAACTGAACGGGAAGAAATCAGAGAGGGAGACAAACCATGAGAGGCTCTTAACTCTAGGAAACAAACTGAGGGTTGCTGGAGGGGAGGTGGGTAGGGGGATGAGGTAACTGGGTGATGGGTATTAAGGAGGGCATGTGATGTGATGAGCACAGGGTGTTATATGCAACTGATGAATCTGAAAATAATGATGTACTATATGTTGACTAATTGAATTTAAATTTAAAAAAAGAGCATAGTGTCCGTCACACAAGGCTCTTTAAAGAAATTAGGGTGGGTTTCTCAGGCCCTCTAGATCAAACAGCAGGGCCTCTGGGAAGCATCAGAGCATTGTCCCTTGTTCATCTTAGCAGATGCCCAAGGTAAAGAGGGGTTTAGTCCAAAGAAATCTGTGCACGTGGCTTCTGTGTAACAAGTGAGTTTCCGATTTAGAGAAGACCCCCAAAGGTCTTAAGAAAACTATCATTAGAAGAAACACTGTTACCTTGGACTGAAAAGGACAGAGACAGTACGAAATAAAAAGAGGTCACTGGACTCCCCAAATTCTCAACATATGCTTTCTTCCATGAAAAAGAGAAGAATGACTCAGAGGGAAGAACCAAGAACTCAGAATGTGGAGCTGCAAGCCATGGGAAATGATTCCCAGATTTTGAAAGTAATCAAGAAGGTTCCTGTATTTTCCTGGCTGGATTTCAGAATAGTTATGGACCAGGGACTCCTTTATGCCTCACATTTCCCCCTCTTTTTGAGTAGGAATGTCTTTAAGCATGACCCTATGCCTGTCCCACCACTGTGTGTTGGGTATGTGGGGGCAGGCAATGTTTCTCTCTCTGGTTTTGTAAAACAACAGTTCCAGAGTAACAGTCTTCTAGAACCCACCTTTGAGGAACTACACCCAGGAGCCTTGTCCATACCTGAACCTGATTTAGATGATAATATTCTGGACTCTCAGCTTATGCTATCATGGGATGAGACTTTGGGGGACCTGAGGAAGGGGCAACTGCATCAACTGCATTTTGCATGTGGAAGGGGAAGGAGTCACTGGGGACCAGTGGGCAGCCTGTAATAAGGCAGCGTCAGAAATGACTCCATGATCTTCATCTCCTGGCATTTGTGCCCTTGATCAATCCCCTCCCCTTTGTGCGGGCTGGGCCCAGTGACTTGGTTTTAGCGAGCAGGATACAGCAAAAGTGGTAGGCTGTCCCTTTTGAAATGAGGTTGTAAAGGACTGGGCCTCCTGGTCTTATTCTCTCCCTCTCAGACTTGCTCTAATGAAGTAAGCAGCGATGTTGAAAGCCACCCTATGGAAAGGCACTGAGGTGGTCTCTGATCAACAGCACTGGTGCCCTTAATCCTTCAACAAGCTTAGAACACACCTTCTTTCCCAACTGAGCTTTGAGAGGACTGCACCCTTGGTAGATACCTTGATTGCAGCTTTGTGAGAAACCCTGAGCCAGAGGACCCAGCTAAGCCACACCCAGATTCCTAGCACACAGAACATGCAAGACAATAAGCACTGCTTAAAGCCATAAGTTCTGGGGCAACTTGTTACACAGCAATAGATGCTTAATATTCCCACCCAAAGGCCCTGCTACACGTTATTTCCCCCAGAAACATGATACCCTCACGTTCTCCTCAGGGCCTTTGCACATGCTATTCCAGGCTGGGATCCTCCTCCTTACCTTTTAGATCTGGTAAACTTCTACCTTCAGAGGAAAGTCAGGTCAGGCTTCCTCCAGGAAGTCCTCTTTGACTCTTCCACCCTCCTCTGTGCTCCCATAACATCATCATCCCTTTGCAGATCACATTGTATCACCTGTTTGTCTCTTGGACATGTGGAGAAGGGCAGGGACCTTGCCTTATTCATCCTGGCACCCTTAAAATCTAACACAACACCTGACATGCATTCAAATGATAATGTAAACATTTACTGCATTCCTATGCCATGCTGGTGCTGTTTGAGGCGATTTAGATGTAATTATTTTATTTGATAATAAACCCAATGAGGCAAGAACTTTAAACACCCCTGTTTTGCAGGCAGGGAACTGAGACTCTAGGCTGGGTGCTCAGTGCCTGCTCGCTGGAATCATGACAGGTACGTTGCTCCTCTTATCCTGTGGTTGGCGGGGGTCGGTCCCCTCCTCGCCGGGACTCTGCAAAGGGCAGAGTTGGCCCAGAAGGCCTCCTGAGCACCAAGACACAAACTCTGTGCTTGACTGGTTACAGAATTTTGTATTTCCAGAGAAATACCTGGATATATCTCTTGGCACCTCCAAGAAAGGACTTGGCTGGCATCCAGAGGATTTACTGGGCACCAGAAACCACACCTCCAGCTCTCTGCTCACAGCTGTGCCTCTGGCCTGCAGGCAGAAGCAGCATTTTCCTACCCCTCACACCCTGTCATTATAAACCACGTAAATTCCTCGATACTCATGTTGAAATGAACAGATGTGGCTCTGTATTTTTAATGCATTATCTGCAATTAGCAGCAGTGGGCATGGAGGAGCTCTGCCAGCCCTGGGGCTGCCCCTTGCAGATGCAGCTGTGAGTACATTTGTGTGGAAGACTCTGGCCAGACTCCTCTGGCGAGCGGGAGAGGGAACTTCCATCTGTAGAGGGTCTCCTCTGCCAGGAAGCAGAAAGAGGACTGCTAAGCCTGATTGTCATTGCACGGCCGGCCTGGGCTCCCTTCCACCCATCTTGCTGCTGAAACACTCTGAGATGATGTCCTCCCAGTGGGCAGATGGCAGTCCTGAAAGTCATGGGTGGTAAAAGTATTCACAGGCTCTCGGTCTGCAGCATGGAGGGGAGCTCTGTCAAGTGCAAATGAGGCATGCTCAAGGCCCAAGGCAAACCCGAGAGGGTATCTGCACGTCCTTTTGAAAAGAAAGGGGCTGGTTACTGAGAGTTAATGGGTGTGCACCAGCTTTGTCCAAAGAGGGGCAGTTTGGGCCATAAACACCATGCTACTAACTAGCATGTATCGGGTACCTTCTACGTACCAGGCCCTGTTTCTAAGTGCTCTTCAGGAGTCATCATATTTAATTCCAGAAGCAGTGTGGACGCCTACCCCACCCACCAAGCCACAGCCAACGACCACCAGGAATCCACCTGTAGTTAAACAAAGTTCGTATTATTGGCTTGTGGCAGTGAGCGAGAGTGCACAACACTGGGAGCTATGGGGCTCTCAGTAAGAGGGTGTTGGGAAGAATCTACTGCAGGATTCGGGCTTGTGTTGGGCGATTTGGCGAGGGCTCAAGGAAGTGGAGCTTTGCTCTGGATTAGACGTTGTCAAGAAGTAGGTGTATTTCTATGATTGGGTACTTCATAAATTTTATCTAGAAGGCAGGAGGAATGAAGCAAGACTAAAGTTGCAACTGGTAAAGCAGCAGCTGTCACGCACGTTAGCCAAGTTGCAGAGGGAGGGGAATGTTTGGTCATTTTCCTGTTTTGGTAATGTTCTTGCTTGTGTTGGAGTTCAGATGTGATTATGAAGCGGTCTTGTTTTTAACTTAATCCATCATGGTCATGAAGCGGCCTGTCTGATGCTGACATTTATGTATAACAGGACAACACCAAGGTCTGGCGTGGGTGTCAGGCCAGCTCGCAGCAAAGCGGTGCCAGGTCAGTTTCTGGCCCTCAGGGGCTGTTGCTCCCCTCTTCAGCAGACCCCGTGATTGTAGCAACTTAGAGAAATGGAGAAACTGAGGCTCAGAGAGTTGTCATAGCCAGGAAGTGGTGCTGTGGTTCCATCAGTGAAACTAACTTGGGTGGGTGCCAAGGGACTTGGGAGACGAAACTGGGGGGAAGGGGTATGATTATGGGAAGCAAGGCAGACTGTGATGGGGACTGGCCACAACAGAGAATAGAAAGAACACAGGTCTAGAGTCAGAGATCTCCATTTTAGAAATCTATCCCTGCCACTAACTGGGTAGGTGGTCCTAGGCAATTTATTGAACATCAGAGATTCCATTTCTTCCGCCTGTTGGGAATATAAAAATCTGTTTCCCAAGGGCCATTGTGAGTCTAAAATGAAAATACACAGAATAGAGTATCTAGGCAATCCCTGGGAAGAAGACAGACCACTTTGCACATGCACTGCATGCCAGACACTGTCCTAAGTCCTGCACATGTGTTGACTCCTTCAATACAGCAAGCCCATGACGCAGATTCTGTGATAGACTATGGTTTGCAAGTGGGAAGATGGAATACAGAGAGGTTAGGCAACCTAACCGAGGTCACACGGCAATCAAGTAGTAGAACTCAGGCATTCCGGCTCTAACATCCTCATTCCACCACCTCCCATGATAACTGTTGGCTCACTCCTCCTTCCCTTCCCCGGCTGCAAGGGTTTCAAGACTCCAGTCAAATTCTGATGGCAATTTAATGCCCCGGAACTCCCCAGGTCCCAGACTTCTGCTTGTGGACGGGTCTAAGCTGCTTCCTTGGCTCTGGTTCCAAAAGCGCTCATTACTTTCTAGAAGGTCAAAACAATCTTGGTGTCACAGATGCAATAGATTCAGTTCACTGTGGTCGAGAGATCTAACAAAACCTAGCATTGCCTTTTGGTATTTCCGTGCCTTGTAGTGAAGACTGAAGGCAGAGGGAAACACTGGGATATGAATAAAAACTAAAGGGGTTTGGGAAACGGCCCGATGCTGCAGCAGAAACCCTCTTGTGGCATGACTGATGTGTGGGCAGAAGGCAAATGGCTGCCCGAGAGGAAATGGGCCAGATGTGGCGGTCTCCCTGGGTCCCAGAATAGCAGACGCCTGTTGCCACAGCACCATGGTCGGTCCAAGGCTGACTCCACACTGCCTGGTTCTAACCTCTTGAGCGGGTTTATAGGTTGTGTCCCCACTTCTGGGAGCCAGGGAGACAGAGACTCCTGACTCCAGTGACCAAGGTCCTTGGGCCACTTGACCCCCTGCTCCGTCCCCAAGCTGTGTTCTGCCACCATGTGGGGGAGACGGAGTCCTGGAACTCCCACCAACATCCTCTCTGCTCTTCCCTGCAACCCCCGATCATGGTCATCCACCTTTTGGAGGCTCATCTGTTCTTAATTATATCTCTAAATCCCAAAGCATTACAACTCTGAGAACTTGGGAAATTTAGCTTCTTCGAGGATTCGTAATCATCACAGTAATCCCCGGTATTTACAGAGCTTCCCTTTGCAGACTGTGAAAGCCAGCCAGACAACATTGTAGTGGCGGGGACACCCTGAAATTGCCCTCAAGTTCTCTTCATGGAGCACCAGGTCCTTTGCTTTGTTGTGTTTAGCTCAAGGAGGTGGATGAAAGGAAAAATTGTCTTCATTTCTTTTTGAGGGAGACCCAAGAGAAGGTGGAAAGGTTAGACTACTGCGGAAGCCATGGAAGCCATGGGTTTGGTGCCCGGCCCATGCCCTCTTCTCAAGGCTGCCCTGCCCCTCACCCGCCCCCTGCCACCACTACTGGAGGGGTGGGCTCCGGCGGCTATGCTTGTCCCAGCTGAGTGTGCCTCTTCTTAGCGTCAGCTGACTGGATGAGGCGTTGACACTCCACCAGCCAGGTGAACAAATCAGATCCTTTCTCTTGATAATTTGAATTAAGAGATACAGAAAACTGGAAGTCAGTCTGACCCAGCATTTGGAGGGACTGTTTGGGACTGTGTGTACTGATTAACACGTGCGGAGAGGGGAAGAGACCACATAGTACCCAAGAGAGCTGTTCTTTGGCACTCTCTGTCCTGTGCATTTGTTCAATAAACCCTCTGAATTCCTGAGCCAGGAGCCATCGCATGGGGCTGTTACTGCAGGAAGGAGAGGTGTCGGAAATAACGGGAAATTCCTGCTTTGCTTTCTTTGTCACTACATGCCTTCCCTTAGCTTGAGTGGAAGATGAGCCCAGGCCCCATGGGTTCCATGTGCACGCAATGGGAGCACCTTCACTTCCCGTCTCACCAGGACGGACCAGACAGCACCACAGGTGAGTGGGAGACCAGCATGCAGTCCATTCCGGAGACGCCCTGCTGACCTTGATCAGAAGCCAACATGGGCCTCCCCAGGTTGCTGAGGTGTGGGGCACGGCTGCCCCTGACCTCCCAGCTTGAAGGAGAAGGACTGAGAAAAGTCCCTGTAAAGGAGACGCTGTTAGGACACAGCACAGCTCTCTGGTTCCCCCATTGATCTGACAGCAGCAGCAGGGGCAGAAGGCAGCAGACACAGAGGCCCTGGGAGCACAATTCGATGAACAGCCCACATTGATCCATTTACCTGCTTGACGGCTGATGACTCTGTGCGTTTAAAAGACACCTATGGAAGGTTAGAGCTGGAAGGGCACCTTAGGGAGGCCCCACGACAGCCCAGGATTGTCACAAATGGGACAAGCAAGATTCAAAGACACTACTGAGATGTGACCTTTTCGGTTTCAATCAAAGAAGTCCAAAGCTCCCGTTGTTTACTGAACAGCTTTGGGAGGGGTGAGGAGGGGGGGTATTGTGCTTTGTAGCCTTATGTTTCCCACAGGGAGGAAAGCGAAGAGAATATATATGTACGTGGAGTCTCTAGGTCTGGATCATAAGCTCTTGGATTAAAAGGAAAAGAACATTCTTACCATGGAGGTAGCAATGCGCTGTCACTAATTCATCACCCCTGCTCCACGGGACACAGACCAGAACAGTCATAGATTTCTCTCTGCTGGAGGTTCCAAATGGAGTATGTGAGACGGTGACTTCTGTGGTGCCAGCTCTTGCCCAGCCTTTGGTCAGTCACACATTTGGGTTTAAATTGCCCTGTCCGGGTGCCAGTGGGTCCCCAGCAGGCAATTCATCATGAGCCCCTTCTTCTCTTGTCAAATGGATTCTGGAAATAGTCTATTGCCCCCCCCCCAAATCCAATGTGCCCTGTGGGATTTAGCCCCTGGAGCCCCCACAGCCTTTGTAGTTAACGACCCTACCTAAGTGTGGCCCATCTGCCTGACTGGTCTGCTCCAGTCTCCCTTGTGGGCTGAGAGACTGGTGAAACTCTTTCTGGATGGCTGGGGTTTGGCCTTATTCTCCTGCGGGTTGGGATTTATCCTCCTCATCTTTGTCAACCTGCAAGTGTCCCTAACCTAAACTGCACATCGGCACCTGGGTTGTGTGCCAACCCCAGTCTCTGAGAATTGGACTTTCCAAAAGTGCCAGCCCAGATAAGGGTGGAATTGGCCTTATTTCTTTGGTTGGTGACAGGGACAGTCAGTCTGTTTTCAAGTCCTGCTCTAGCCAGCATCACCATAATTACAAGCATTGGCTTTAGAGTAAAAAGTGCTGACCCTGAATTCTGTCCACATGACTGACCAACTATATGAACTTGGGCAAGTTAACGAACTCCATTCTTTTGAGCCTCACTTTCCTAATCTATGTAAAGGGGATGTTAAAACCTAACCCAAGTGACTGGTCCAGAGTAAATGACAGCATAAAAGATAATGGGTATAAAGAACTTACCATAACGTACCACACATGATCCTAACATGTAATGTTCACTGAGAGCTTACAACATGTTAAATTCTGTGCAAAGTGCTTTGTAAGTGGTGTCACCTTAGTTAATTTGCACAGTAATCTCGTGAGATCCTATTACCCCAATTTTTTAAAGGAGAAATCTGAGGCTTGAAAGGTTTAAGTAAGTTGCCCAAGGTCAACAGCTGGTCAGTGGTTGAGTAAACGCTGACTGTGATTTTGTAGAGACCAAAGATTATGATTTATCTCATTTAATGTCCTAGTAAGATGCCTAATGTATACTAGCCACTCAGAAATATTGTGTTGAATTAATGCATGACTCCCAATTCAGTGCTCCTTTGCACAACTGGGTTAAGAGCGCAGTTCTATCAGCTTACCGTTTCCCCCCCTCCACCCTCTCTCTCCTTCCCTCCTTTACTCCTTCCCTCCCTCCCTGTCTCCTGCAGTGGGGACACTAAGCTGTTCATCTTGTTTTATTTCTGTTGGCATTTGTATTGCTATCCCTAGTATGGCTATTACTAGATGTTTTAATACATTCAAACCTTCTATCTGAAAGGATACATCATTTCCATACCACCTACTTTTTAATCAGAGAGCACTCACAGATTCAGCACTTTGGACAGAGCTGGGAGTTTTAAGCTAATGTGTAGTCAGTATTGAATTTGCATTTAAAAACTATTTACATTAAACGTGTGACCCACATATGAGAAAATACTGCATTCCCCACTTCAAGCTCAGTGGTTCTGGCTTTCTCTTCCTTCTCATAGTCTACGAGATGAAAAAAGATTGCCATAAAGATTTTATGAGTCCAAGAGAAACATTACTCAAACAGGATTTATTTCAAAGGCATCATTCTGAAACTGTGGCATGTTGTTTAAAGGGGGAAGCAAAGCTCATAGTGGTGGAATTTTTATACTCAAATGAAGTCCAAATGTTATAGAAGATCCTCTTAATGTCTGCCAGGTGAGCAACTTCTTCAATTTGGTTCAAATCAGCAGACAATTTATAGAGTATTTTCAGCATCTCTGAGCCTGATATTGAAACCAGTGATAAGAGGCAATAAGAATATGATTTTTTCCCCACTTGCACTGAGACAAGGAGAAAGGTAGTTCCTGGATTGGTACTTTCATGCCTTCATGCCCCAGGACAAAAATACATTTTTGATGCCCAGCATCTGTCAGGCACCATGCTGCACATTGTAAGGAAAGCAAGGCACATTTTTTTTTGCCCTCAAGGACCGACTGTCTGGTAGGGGACAGACAATTGCCCCATGCAACACACTATGCAGTGAGATAAAGGTTATGATGGAAATAAGTCCAAGAGTTTGTCAGCTGAAAGCTTGTTCCAGAATCATGTGGGATGTCTATTATCCTTTGCCTACCTGACAAACTCTTATTCATTCTTTAAGAACCCAATCAAATGGCCTCTTCTCTGTGAATACTTTCTTGACTCTCCAAAACAGAGTCATTAGTCTTTCCTCCTTGGGGCTCCCACAAAATCTTGAAGAAAGGGAGAGTGAGGATGACAGACACTAAATACATAATTCTTATGTATATATAAACGTTCTGCAGGAGTAAAAAGCAAGAATGAATTAGGATGGGAGTTAAGATGGCGGAGGAGTAGGGGACCCCTTTTTCAGCCGGTCCCCTGAGTCGAGCTGGATAGGTACCAGACCAGCCTAAATAACCACGGAATCAGCCTGAGACGCAGGATGATGCATCTGGATCTCTACAAATGAACATCTCCAGCGCTGAGTATTGAGGTACCAAGAGGGGAGCTGTAAACCGTGCACGGATATCGGAAGATAAACGGAAGGGGGAGGGAGCCGCCGTGTTTGGGCGCCGGGAAGCGGCAGCCACCTGCACGGGGGAGCGGGAAGACACACAGAGGGTACCCGCGAGAGAGCGGACTGAGACCGGTGAGCCGTGAACGCGCGCGCCACCAGGCATCTCCCGGAACACCGGAATCCCGGTGTGCTCACGGGATCCAGACTGAGACCGGGAACTCCCGGAGCGCGCGCGGGGCGGCTGGCGGCTGGCGGGCCACCTGCACGGGGGAGCGGGCGGACTCGCGGTCGGCACCCGCGAAACAGCAGACTGAGACCCTGAACCGGGTGCGCGCGCCACCAGGCTTCTCACGAAACTCCGGAATCGAGGTGTGCTCACCGGGCATAGACTGAGACCGGGAGACCCGGGAGCGCGCGGGGCGGCCGGTGGCTGGCGGCATTAGAAACACAAAGGACAGAGACGGGGCGGCCGGTGGCTGGCGGCATTAGAAACACAAAGGACAGAGACGCGCCGGCCCTGGAAGTGAGGGCAGGGTCGCCGAGTTGGTGCGCACATCCCGGGACGCCGCAGGGTTGAGCAGCACCAACAGTAACAGAGTTAAAGTGGCCAGAACATCAGTGGAGAACGGGCCGCAATCCCTCTGTTCTGCGACAATGCAGCCTCTGCTGCTCTGACCCTCAGAAGAGGCATAGCCGGCCGCCAGGGAAAGCCGCCAGAGAACAAAAGCCTGGAAATACCGGCTCAGAGAGTGCCCATCCCCATCCTCCCTCGCAGGGGCACGGAGACTCTACCCAAACAGGGTTGCCTGAGTATCGGCGCGGCAGGCCCCTCCCCCAGAACACAGAAGGCAGGCTGAAAAATCAAGAAGCCCACAACCCAGGCGCCTGGGTGGCGCAGTCATTGAGCGCCTGCCTTCAGCTTAGGGCGTGATCCCAGCGTTCCGGAAAGGAGTCCCTCATCGGGCTCCTCCGCTGGGAGCCTGCTTCTTCCTCTCTCACTCCCCTGCTTCTGTTTCGTTCTTGCTGTCTGTCTCCCTCTCTCAGATAAGTAAATAAATAAAATCTTTAAAGAAGAAGCCCACATCTCTAAGATCCCTATAAAACAAGGGGCACGGCCTGGGACCCAGTCAATAATTTTGGGCTCTGGAAACCCCGCAACCTCTCTTCATCAGAATGACAAGAAGGAGAAGCCCCCCCCAGCAAAGAAAGGACAGTGAGTCAGGGGCCTCTGCCACAGAAGTAACGGATATGGATGTAACCAAATTATCAGAAATGGAATTCAGAGTAACAATGGTCAAGATAATGAGTAGACTTGAAAAAAGTATTCAGGAAAATATTACTGAGAATATACAATCCCTAAGGGCGGAAATGAGAGCGAATTTGACAGAAATTAAAAATTCTATGAGCCAAATGCAGGCAAAACTAGAGGCTCTGACGGCCAGGGTCACGGAAGCGGAGGAAAGGGTTAGTGAATTGGAGGATGGGTTAATAGAGGAAAAATTAAAAATAGAAGATGGTCTTAAAAAAATCCACGCCCACGAATGTTGGCTACGGGAGATTACTGACTCAACGAAACGATCCAATGTTAGAATCATCGGCATCCCCGAGGGGGTGGAGAAAAACAGAGGTCTAGAAGAGATATTTGAACAAATTGTAGCTGAAAACTTCCCTAATCTAGCAAGGGAAACAAAAATTCGTGTCCAAGAGGCAGAGAGGACCCCTCCCAAGCTCAACCATGACAGACCTACACCACGTCACGTCATAGTGCAACTCGCAAATATGAGATCCAAGGATACAGTATTGAAAGCGGCCAGGGCAAAGAAATTTCTCACGTACCAAGGCAAAGGCATCAGAATTACATCAGACCTGTCTACACAGACCTGGAATGAGAGAAAGGGTTGGGGGAGCATTTTTAAAGCTCTTTCAGAGAAAAACATGCAGCCAAGGATCCTTTATCCAGCAAGGCTGTCATTCAGAATTGATGGAGAAATAAAGACATTTCAGAATCGACAGTCACTAGCCAATTTCGTAACCACGAAACCAGCCCTACAGGAGGTATTACGGGGGGTTCTATAAAAGTAAAAAGGCCCCAAGAGTGATACAAAACAGAAAGTCACAGCCAATACAAACAAAGACTTTACTGACAACATGGCAGAATTAAAAGCATATCTCTCAGTACTCAGCCTGAACATTAATGGTTTAAATTCTGGTTTCAAACGCCACAGGGTTGCAGATTGGATAAAAAGAAATGACCCATCCATTTGCTGTCTACAAGAGACTCATTTCGAACCCAAAGATGCATTCAGACTGAGAGTAAGGGGATGGAGTACCATCTTTCACGCAAATGGACCTCAAAAGAAAGCTGGGGTAGCAATTCTCATATCAGATAAACTGGATTTTAAACTACAGACTATAGTTAGAGATGCAGAAGGGCACTATATTATTCTTAAAGGAAGTATTCAACAAGTGGATATGACAATTATAAATATATATGCCCCCAACAGGGGAGCAGCAAGATACACAAGGCAACTCTTAACCAGAATAAAGAGACATATAGATAAAAATACATTAATAGTAGGGGACCTCAACACTCCACTCTCAGAAATAGACAGAACACCCTGGCAAAAACTAAGCAAAGAATCAAAGGCTTTGAATGCCATACTCGACGAGTTGGACCTCTTAGATATATATAGAACACTACACCCCAGAACCAAAGAATACTCATTCTATTCTAATGCCCATGGAACATTTTCAAGAATAGACCATGTTCTGGGACACAAAACAGGTCTCAGCCGATACCAAAAGATTGAAATTATCCCCTGCATATTCTCAGACCACAACGCTCTGAAATTGGAACTCAACCACAAGGAAAAATTTGGAAGAAACTCAAACACTTGGAGACTAAGAACCATCCTGCTCAGGAATGACTCGATAAACCAGGAAATCAAAAATCAAATTAAACAATTTATGGAGACCAATGAGAATGAAAATACAACAGTCCAAAACCTATGGGATACTGCAAAGGCAGTCCTAAGGGGGAAATACATAGCCATCCAAGCCTCACTCAAAAGAATAGAAAAATCTAAAATGCAGTTTTTATATTCTCACCTCAAGAAGCTGGAACAGCAACAGAGGGACAGGCCTAATCCACGCACAAGGAAGCAGTTGACCAAAATTAAAGCTGAAATCAATCAAGCAGAAACCAGAAGTACAGTAGAGCAGATCAACAGGACTAGAAGCTGGTTCTTGGAGAGAATCAATAAAATTGACAGACCACTGGCAAGACTTATCCAAAAGAAAAGAGAAAGGACCCAGATTATTAAAATTATGAATGAAAAAGGAGAGGTCACGACGAACACCATTGAAATTGGAAGGATTATTAGAAATTTTTATCAACAGCTATATGCCAATAAACTAAGCAATCTGGAAGAGATGGAATCCTTCCTGGAAACCTATAAACTACCAAGATTGAAACCGGAAGAAATTGATTTCTTAAACAGGCCAATTAATTATGAAGAAATTGAGTCAGTGATAAACAACCTTCCAAATAACAAAACTCCAGGCCCGGACGGTTTTCCTGGGGAATTCTACCAAACATTCAAAGAAGAAATAATACCTATTCTCCTAAAGCTTTTTCAAAAAATAGAAACAGAAGGAAAGCTACCAAACTCATTCTATGAGGCCAATATTACATTGATCCCCAAACCAGGCAAAGACCCCCTCAAAAAGGAGAATTACAGACCGATTTCCCTAATGAATATGGATGCCAAAATCCTCAACAAGATACTTGCTAATAGAATCCAACAGTTCATTAAAAGGATTATCCACCACGATCAAGTGGGATTCATACCTGGGATGCAAGCGTGGTTCAATATTCGCAAATCAATCAGCGTGATACATCATATCAACAAGAAAAGACTCAAGAACCATATGATCCTCTCAATCGATGCCGAAAAAGCATTTGACAAAATACAGCATCCTTTCCTGATTAAAACCCTTCAGAGTGTAGGAATAGAAGGTACATTTCTCAATCTCATAAAAGCCATCTATGAAAAGCCTACTGCAAATATTATTCTCAATGGGGAAAAGCTGGAAGCCTTTCCCTTAAGATCAGGAACACGACAAGGATGCCCACTCTCGCCACTATTATTCAACATAGTACTAGAAGTCCTTGCAACAGCAATCAGACAACAAAAAGGGATCAAAGGTATTCAAATCGGCAAAGAAGAAGTCAAAATGTCTCTCTTCGCAGACGACATGATACTCTATATGGAAAACCCAAAAGAAGCCACTCCCAAACTATTAGAAGTTATAGAGCAATTCAGTAACGTGGCAGGATACAAAATAAATGCTCAGAAATCAGTTGCATTTCTGTACACGAATAACGAGAACGAAGAAAGAGAAATCAGGGAATCCATCCCATTTACAATAGCACCAAAAACCATACGTTACCTTGGAATTAACTTAACCAGAGATGTAAAGGACCTTTATTCTAGAAACTATAAATCACTCTTAAAAGACATTGAGGAAGACATAAAAAGATGGAAAGATATTCCATGCTCATGGATCGGAAGAATTAACATAGTTAAAATGTCCATGCTACCCAGAGCAATCTACACTTTCAATGCTATCCCGATCAAAATACCGAGAACGTTTTTCAAAGAACTGGAACAAATAGTCCTTAAATTTGTATGGAACCAGAAAAGACCCCGAATCTCCAAGGAACTGTTGAAAAGGAAAAACAAAGCTGGGGGCATCACAATGCCGGATTTCGAGCTGTACTACAAAGCTGTGATCACAAAGACAGCATGGTACTGGCACAAAAACAGACACATAGACCAATGGAACAGAATAGAGAGCCCAGAAATGGACCCTCAGCTCTTTGGGCAACTAATATTTGATAAAGCAGGAAAAAACATCCGGTGGGAAAAAGACAGTCTCTTCAATAAATGGTGCTGGGAAAATTGGACAGCTACGTGCAAAAGAATGAAACTTGACCACTATCTCACACCATACACAAAAATAAACTCCAAATGGATGAAAGACCTCGATGTGAGACAGGAATCCATCAAAATTCTAGAGGAGAACACAGGCAGCAACCTCTACGACATCAGCCTAAGCAACCTTTTTCATGACACATCCCCAAAGGCAAAAGAAACAAAAGATAAAATGAATTTATGGGACTTCATCAAGATTAAAAGTTTCTGCACATCCAAGGAAACAGTCAGAAAAACTAAGAGGCAGCCCACGGAATGGGAGAATATATTTGCAAATGACACTACAGATAAAGGACTGGTATCCAAGATCTACAAAGAACTTCTCAAACTCAATACACGAGAAACAAATAAACAAATCAAAAAATGGGCAGAAGATATGAACAGACACTTTTCCAATGAAGACATACAAATGGCTAACAGACACATGAAAAAATGTTCAAAATCATTAGCCATCAAGGAAATTCAAATCAAAACCACACTGAGATACCACCTTACGCCAGTTAGAATGGCAAAAATAGACAAGGCAAGAAACAACAATTGTTGGAGAGGATGTGGAGAAAGGGGATCCCTCCTACATTGTTGGTGGGAATGCAAGTTGGTACAGCCACTCTGGAAAACCGTGTGGAGGTCCCTTAAAAAGTTAAAAATTGAGCTACCCTATGATCCAGCCATTGCACTACTGGGTGTTTACCCCAAAGATACAGACGTAGTGAAGAGAAGGGCCATATGCACCCCAATGTTCATAGCAGCAATGTCCACAATAGCTAAATCGTGGAAGGAGCCGAGATGCCCTTCAACAGATGACTGGATTAAGAAGTTGTGGTCCATATATACAATGGAATATTACTCAGCAATCAGAAAGAATGAGTTCTCAACATTTGCTACAACATGGACGGCACTGGAGGAGATAATGCTTAGTGAAATAAGTCAAGCAGAGAAAGACAACTATCATATGATTTCTCTCATCTATGGAACATAAGAACTAGAATGATCAGTAGGGGAAGAAAGGGATAAAGAAAGGGGGGGTAATCAGAAGGGGGAATGAAACATGAGAGACTATGGACTATGAGAAACAAACTGAGGGCTACAGAGGGGAGGGGGGTGGGGGAATGGGATAGACCGGTGATGGGTAGTAAGGAGGGCACATATTGCATGGTGCACTGGGTGTTATACACAACTAATGAATCATCGAGCCTTACATCGAAAACCGGGGATGTACTGTATGGTGACTAACATAATATAATAAAAAATCATTATTAATAAAAAAAAAAAAAAAAAAAAAGAATGAATTAACTGCCAAGGAGGGGGTAGAGATAGTTGAATTGGTTCTTGAAGAAAGTGGAGAAGGTCATTCCAGATGGAGGACACGGGAAGCATACAGGTATGACAGAACGATGGTTATGATGTGTTTATAGAAGGGCAAGTAGCTCAGAGTGGCTAAGGCAAGGCACCTCGGCATGGTGCGGGGAGCCGATGAGGATAGGAAGGGGCACAAGATGAAGCTGCTACACGAGGGGGGGTCAGATCACGAAAATTCTCTGGTGAGAATTTTGTTTTTCATCCGGTAGGTGGTGGGAGCTATCAAAATGTATTTTATCTTACACTGATTTTTCTGCACCTAGAAAGTAACATAGGCTTGTCATCAAACTTTTGGAAAATATAAAAGAAATACTGAAAAATATATTAACACCCCATTCAACCATTTTTCTCTTTTCTTCTTTTTAAATGACGATTACATATATATGCGTGTAAAAAATTCAGTTCACATTACATATTCAGTTTTGTAGTTTAATTTTTTCACTTAATACCATATATTAAATAATTTTTAAATTTCTTTAAAATGAATTGCTAAATGTTTTTTCAGGCAAATGACCACAGTTTATTGAACCATTAATGCTGGACATATACTGTTTCCTTTCCCCAGTGTCCTAAATAACACTGCAACGGACATCCTTGTGTATGTCATTTTATCTCCTTGGAATAAATTCCTGAAAGTGACATGCATCTTTTACATTTTAATCATTACTGTCACACTACCTTCCAAAAGGGTTGTGCCAATTTATAATCCCAGCAAAGAGGTTCGATAACCTGCCTGAGATTAAACAGCTCGAGAGTGGGAGACTGAGAGTTGAACGTGGGCACTGGTGTTCACAGGGCTATGGCAGAGCTTTGGTGGGAAGAGTGGGGAGAGGGAATCGGGGGGCCAGAGGTGATCGAGTCTGGAGGACTGAAATGCACACTGGTCAAGATGGACGGTCTAATAAAACAGCTTCAAAGGATGGGTTGTTTGGCAGACAACTCGTATAATTTCATACTCTCTCTAAAGCTGCCTATGTCACAACTTCCCATTTGAGTGTTCAGACCGAAGAGAAATGAAACATATAGCTACCTTTCTCTTGGTTGTTACTGCCTTGTTGACCCAGCCTTTGTGCTGACATTAGCAGGGACGGCACATATGAAAACTCGTCCGGTCACGTGAGGTTGGATTCAGGGAGAATTCCTCATAAATGCCCTGGGTTTACAGAACAAGTCAACATGAGGCATGTCTTCTCAGTTCTCTCATCATTAGGACAGGACTCAGTGAGGGATAGAAGATTCAGGATCCACAGTTCTCAATCCTCATACCCTGAACTATGCTGGCTTCTTTCCCCCTTCCTCTCTCCCTCCCTTCATGGCTGTGAATGCAATAAGTCTAGAGCAAATACGAGGACCCGACTCAGAGTCGTCTTGTCAAAACACTGTATGGTAGACATCACGGGCTTGACAATGACTCAGTCACATTGCAGCCTGCTCCACAAATCCACAATGCCTCCAGTGAGTGTTTGTCAAGAACCTACTTCACACTCCAGTGGTCACCCCCAGGAAGCTACTATATTTTATTAGATCCTGTGCGTCAAGGTTTGACTCTTGCAATTACCCATTGTTTCTGTTTCTGCCAATTACCAGACTTTCTTTCCTCTGTGGACGTTTAACTACCCGAAAAGAGGTGCCATTTCCCTCTCAGTAGGTGATGTGTTGGAGTATAAATGTCTTAGCCTTTGGAGTCAGACAGACCTGGGGTTCCAATTCTGACTCCGCTGGTAACATGCTGTGTGTCTCTGGGCAAATTACTAAATATCTCTGAATCTCAAATTACTGCTAGACCATACATACTGATGCATTTACCTCACTGGGGAGCAGTGAATACTGAATGAAATGTCAGCAGTATGGCAAATGGGGAGTGGTGGTTAGATGTCGGGTCCCCTTGGAATCATCTTCTGCTGAGTCCTATTTCTCAAAGGTGCCCTCTGACCTATTGAATCACAACGGTCTAGGGTGAGTATTTGAAATGTAGATTTCTAATCCACCGAGACACATTCTGTGAGAGTGGGATCTGGAAACTCCTAGAAGTTGTTTAGCTCAGAGCAGTATCCATGGTACCAAGAAGTTGGAAGGCATTAATACATATGGGAACACTCCAAAGCTTCTCAGGGGGTCCACAATCAAGGGCCCATCTGATCCCAAGTGAGATGCCCCAAAGAGGACACATGCCTCTGAACCGAGAACAAGACCCCATTTTCAAGATGTCTTCCTCTCAGAGAGAGGATAGGGATCGGTCCCTCCATATTATGGGATTTAGAACGTGGAAGGGGGAGGGGACTAGGAAATGCGCTGCCAGGTAGATCAGGGCTTTAACTATTTCCATAATCTTCATATAGAGAGAGGAACAGCTCTTGGGAGGGGGAGAGGCAGGGTAGGGGCTCATGGGCCAGCCAAGCGAACGGACACTCAGGGCCCAATCCAGGCCGGGCAGGGAGCCGGAGGTCCGCCATCACCACAGCAGACTCAGAGCAGACAGCAGAATGCCCAGGTTTTCCCCCTGATGCACTGGAGGTCCGTGTGACCAAGCCCAGAGCCGCCCTCTGAAGGAGCTGGGGCCTCGAGCGAGTCCTCACATCTACCAGTGTTTTCACCCTCTTGCCTTCTCTCCTTCGTGTGCCACTCTCTTTCCCTGCTGTCTCCTGGGGTAAGTTCTCTCCTTGCACCCAATTTTCTGCTGATGGCTCCCAAATGTCTCTTTACAACCCACACCCCACGCAAACCCCAGCTCCTTACACCCATCCACCTTAGATGTCCCATGGGCCTCTGAAACTTAACCTGCCGTCACTCCCTTGGCCACCTCCTGCCCACCCACCAGCTACTGAAGCCAAGAGCTGGGAGCGATCTCTCCTCCTCCTCCTCCTCTGTCCCTCAGCTTCACCGGATCACTTAACAGGTGCTTGCTGTGTTTCTGTTCCTGCAGTCCCCTAAACCCACCCCTCCACTCAGTCTCCACTGTTACGGTCTGTGTTAATTCAGGCCTCATCACATCTCACCTGGGCTACAGCAACAAAGAGCAGTCTGTGTCTAGGCCTGCATCCATCCCTCCATCCTGTTCTCCAGCAGCAGCCAGAGTGAACTTTCAAAAATGCAAAGCTGATCATGTCACTTCCCACTATAAACCTTTCGGTGGCTCCCTATTGACCCCAGAATTAAATGCAAATAATCTGGCCTCCATCTACCTCTCCAGGCTCATCCCATCTCCATTTTCCACACCCTTCTGCTACCTTTCTAGGCATGAAACCAGAGAGCTCCCCCTCCTTCCCGGGCCCCAGGGCTGAGCAATCTCCTTGAAGACCATGCTTCTGATTACCTCCCTCTGCCCTTTCCTTATTGTCACTGCCCTCAATCCATGCAATTCAGCATAGACAGGAGAGACAGGAAGAGAAGAACAATTATTACAATTATTGTCAACACCCATGAGCTCTTACTATGCCTTGTGCATCTTTCTATGCATGTAAAGCTCTATAGTAAGAGCTTTATATTCAATTTTTCATTTTAATCCTTGCAATATCCTCATAGGACAGAGACAGATGAGGAACCAGAGGCTCAGAGAGGCTAAGTAACTTGCCCAAGGTCATGCAGCAGTACAAGAGGTACAGGTGATTCTTAAGCCCAGATTGTCCCACTTCTGAGACATATCAGAGAACTGTATCAAAGAACACACGCAACTCAGATCTCTTTCCAATGGTATATGCTGAAAGAGCCACCCTGCCCGAACAGAAACCCCTTAAGATATACTATCCTCAAACACCTAAGTGCTCAGCTTGGCTTATGGAGGAGGCAATGTTTTCTAGAACAAGATGATTAGGACAACAATGAACTTAAATCCCAGCCACTGCTGGGGAATATCTGCTCCTGAATTCAATTTGGTTCAGTTCAATCCAATTTAATTCGGTGCGGTTATCGAATGGCCACCATGCATCCTGTAAGAGCTGGTTATGGAAGGTCCAGAGAGGAAGGCCGAGACAACTCTTGGGAAATCATAGCTAACCTGGGTGTGGGGTACTAGGAGGAGGCAGGAATTGGGGTGCCGGGAACTGGAGTTCAAGGCAGGAATCTTGTGGTCAGCCCGGGAGCACTTAGGCAGTAGGGAATTTGCCCAAGTCCTTGTGCTAGTCCCCGGTCGGCGGCAGGTTTTGTAATTCTGCTAATTAGAATTTTGAAGTCTCTGCCCATATTTCTTTTCTTTCTTTTTTTCTTTTTAAAGATTTTATTTATTTATTTGAGAGAGAGAGCAGAGTGAGAGAGAGAGAGAGAGAGCACGAACAGGGGTGAGGGGTAGAGGGAGAGGGACAAGCAGACGCCGCACTGAGTCGAGAGCACTATGTGGGTCTCGATCCCAGGACCCTGGGATCATGACCTGCACTGAAGGCAGACGCTTAACCAACTGAGCCACCCAGGAGCCCCTCTGCTCATATTTCTTACAAGACACATATATAGAGTGGATGCCACCATTCAGTCTAACAGGAAGTCTCAGGCGTCATACAGATGAAAGAAACTGGGATTGATGAGTGGCTGAGAGCCTGGGCTCTAGCACCAGAGGACTTGGCTCTGCTACTTCCCAGCAGAGCCACCCTGGGCAGCTGATGTTTCCAAGCCTCAGTGTCCTCACCTGTAAAAGGGAAATGAAGATCACACCTGCTTCATAGGGTTACCGAAAGGGTTAAGAGAGATGATGCGTATAGAGTGCTTAGCACAGCACCAAGTGCCTAAAGAGAGTGCAGGAAGCATTAGAGCCTGGCATACGATTCTTAGTCTGGACTCGTTAGCTTGAAACAAATCAAAGGTGTAACTCCAAGGCCTAGCCTGGTCCCTGACACGTAATAAATGTCTCTTGAATGAATAAAGGCATGCGTGGAATGTACAGCTGAGGACTGACAGCCAGCTGGAGGGCCCCGGGTGCTAAGCTAAGAGTTTGAACTATCCTCTGTGGGTGACAGCAACCACTGAAGGTGTTCAGCAGTGACATGGCAACAAGGCTGGACACGGGCTTTTAGTAGGATCACACTGGGCCAGCATAGAGGATGGATGGGAGGGAGAAATACTGGAGGCCAGCGGGAGGGGGGGGTCCTGGGGTTGCAGGGAAAGGGACAACCTGTAAAGATACCACAGAGGTAGAACTGGTGGGATTTGGCAGCCAGTAAATGTGAGCAGATGACGATTGCCCCGCTCTGTGCAATGTCCGTGAAGGAGAGAATCCAGTTAGTGAGTTGGGAGAGAGCCATGGCCTCCTTGGAAGGCCCCGGTCACTACTTCCACTGGGAACACTGGCCTCACCACTTTCTCCTGTCCCCACGCTCGTGAGGCCTGTGAGCAGCCTGACCACAGAGTGGGGCCCAGCAGGCAGCCCACGGGAGATTCTTCCACGGAACAGGTCCTAGAGCCCATGGCTGGGACCAGCGGCCAGCAGCAGTCAAGGGCATCCCCCGAGGCAGACAGGCCTCAGCTAAGGGACAGAAGTCACTCCTCGTTGCAGCAAGCATGCTTTTCTGGGGAAGTCTCCACAGCTGGTTAGGAAAGAAAAAATCTCTGAAAATAGTTCAAATAAAGGAAAGACGACACCTGTTTGTTTATAGTTACTGTGTGCCAGGTGCCATCACCCATTTGCTCTCATTCAGCCTTGACCATGACTGCAGAGCTGGCCTCACATACTCCAGATAGGGAGACACAGGCTCCAGAGCAGGGTTTTTTTGTTTTGTTTTGTTTTGTTCTTTTCTCCATCCGATCAGTTTGTCAGTGGAGGAACCAGGATCCAAACCCAACTGTCTGACTCCAAAGCCCATCTTCCCTCCTCTGCAACATATTTCATAATCTTAATTTTGAAAGTCCCATTTCTTCAGACATTCACATACTGCTCGTGGCAGGGTAAAATGATCGAATGCTTTTAGAAAGCAATTTGGCAATAAGAATCAAGAGTCTTAAAAAATATTCATTCTGGGAATCACTCCTAAAGAAATAATCATAAATTCAGAGAGGGAAAAGACCGGGCTTTACACACAACAATGTTCTTCACAGCAATATTTATAACATGAACAACTGGAGATGGTCTAAGTGTCCACAGAGAAAGGAGTGGTTAAGGAACTTGTGAGATCTCCACCTAATGGAATATTTTGGGGCCAAGGGTTTATAATAACACGGAAAATGCCAACGGCGTAAGTGCAAAATAATCAGAATATGAAATGATACAACGCAACGTCCAGTGAGGGCCCCACGGAGCTGCCTGGGGTTGCATTTTTTGGCCCTTGTCCCTCTGATCCCCATGAGCCCCTTCTGAATCCTTCCAGATTTTAAAAAATAGTAGCATCATTTAATGTGGCCACTACATGATTTCTCAGTCTTATATAAAGTGGGAATAAAAACATCTTTAGAAATTGTGTGATTTTTATTGATCCGTGATACAGAATTTAGTAAAACTGTGCTTGCCTGTAAGTCTCTCCTTTGCAGAAATCATAAGGCTGCCAAACCTTTCATTTCTCTTTAATACAGTTCTGTGGGCACTAGTCATGTAAGAAACCAAAAAAAGCCCCCTAATCCCCCCGCCCAAAACAATAAAAACCCAACTAGCATACATACTGGAAAGGAAGAAAAAAATTACATTACTTGCAGTTCATAGGATTGTCTAACTTAGAAAATCTAAAATAATCAACGTTAAAACTACTAGATCCAATGAGAGAGTTCGATAAGATGGTCAGTCACAAAAGAAATGTACAAAAATCAATGGTTTTCTTATTCACCAGCAATCAACAATTAGAAAGTGCAATGGCAAAATGACATCCTTTACAATAATAAAAACTGTAAAATTACCTAGGAATAAAACCTAACAAGAAATTTACTAGGCTTAAATGATGAAAACCATAAAATTTTATTAAAGAACATAAACAAAGATCTGAAAAATGAGAGGCATACCGTGGTCCTATATGGGAAGGTTCCCTATTGTAAAAATGTCAGTTCTCTCCAAATTCACCACAAATCCTAACCAAAATCACAATGGAATTTCTTGAAGCAGTCCGAAAACCTTATTCTGAAATTTATCTGGAAAAGTAAATGCACAAGAATTGCCAATAAAATGTCTTAAACATAATAATGGCGGAGGGCTAAAAAAGCCATGGTCATTGAAAACACGTGATCCCGGCACAGAACTAGAATAATGGTTAAATGAAATACAAGAAAAAAAAGTCCAGATGCAGAACCATGGATAGATGTGAGCTCGGTTTATGATAAAAGGGCCATTTCAAGTCAGAAAGGATGGGTTTGGGGACAATTCATTATTCATTTGGAACTAGAAGTTAGATCTATATACCACACCTGGCACAAAACATAATTCAGACAGCTTACAGAGCTAACTGTAAAATAGGAAATCCCGAGGGTTCTGGAAGACATGGAGAAGACTATTTTTATAACCTCCATGGGAAGATTCCTAGCCAAGACATAAGACTCAGGAGTCACAAAGAAAAAGATCAACTGGTTTGGTCACATGCAAATAAAATGTATGCTGTGAGGACTAAGAAAACAAGACAAGTTACTGACTCATAGAAAACTCTTACAACATACAGGACAGACTGCTATAGGCTGAATGTTTTTGTCCCCCCGCCCTCCAAATGCATATGTTGAGACCTGACCCCAATGCGATGGTACTTAGAGATGGGGTCTGTGGCAGGTGCTCAGGTCATGAGGATGGAGGAGCCCTTGTGATGGGACTAGTTATAAAAGGGGCCCCAGAGAGCTCCCTTCTGTCTTGAGAACACAGCAAGGGGCTGCCAGCTCGGACTCAAGATGTGGGTCCTCACCAGCCCCCAAGTCTGCTGGCACCTTGACCTTGGAACTCTCAGCCTCCAGCATGGTGAGAAGTAAATTTCTGTTGTTTATAAGCCACCCAGACCGTGGCATTTTTGTTACAGCAGCCTGAACGGACTAAGACACAAACGCAGTAGTAATATTCAAAATATACAAGAGCTCCTAAAAATCAATGGGAAAAACACAGCCAACGCAAACAGAAAAATGAGTAAAGGATATAAATAGGTTAATTCAAACTATAAAATGAAAATGACCATAAACACACGGAAAGATGATCAACTAATAATTGGAGGCATGGCAATCAAAAGAATGAGGTGTTATTTTTCACCCATTGAGATGGATAAAAATAGCAAAATTTTAATTTGGAAGGATGTAGGAAAATAGCTGGTCTCATACATGATTGATGAAAACGTTAAATCGGCACAGCTTTTCTGGAGTGTACTCTGGCAGAATCTGAATTTGTAAAAAAAAAAAAAAAAAAAAAAAAAAAAAAAAAAAAAAAAAGCATACACTCTGACCCAGAAATTGCACTTTCAGGAAGCTCTCTACAGGTGCTGTAACACGCACATGAAGATAGACGCACAGAGGTGTTCACTGTAGCACCGTTTGATGGTGAAAAATACAACAGGAAGGCAATTGTTAAAAAAATAATGAGGCAGATCTAGGAACTAACACAGAAAAATATCTAACATATACACTTAAGGGGATAATAACAAGCTGCAGAGTGACATGTTTACATTTAACCCCCATCCCATGGGTGTGTGTGTGTGTGTGTGTGTGTGTGTGTGTAAATACATAGGGACACGGCTAGAACGCTACATACCAACTTGTTAATAATGTTTGCCTGGGGGGCAGTGGGGGGGTGCGGAATTAGGTTGGGGGCTCGACAAACAGGAAACTAACATTTTATTCTGTACTCTTGGGTATGTGTTGAATTTTTCACAATGAGCATGAACTGCTTTTGTAAATAATGAAAAGGATCTATCTATCCATGTACATATATACACCCCGCAAGAACACGGCTCTTTAAATTAAGAACAGAACAAAGCCATGCCTAGAAAAAATGGAAGGCAGTACGTCAAAATGTCCATGCATAAGAGTTTCTTTATCTAGTTTTCCCCTGTTTTCTAAATTTTCTTTAATGACCATGTGTTACATCCATAATGGAAATAAAAAACAAATACTCTCTATTCTTTTTAAATTGTTTCCTTTTTGCTAGAAACCAATTCGGTAAAATCATGGTGCTTTCTGTCTTTTCCACGGAAGCTGGCTGGATGATTCTGAAGCAAAAAGGGGGGCCCAGCATCCCCGAGCCCAAGAACAGTCTCGGCAGCTTTTGTAGGAGGTGAGTGACCAAATGAAAGTGGGAACAAGCAAACGGGCCTGGCGAGAGGCTCATGTCCTCACCTTCAAAATGATCAGTGGGGGTCTCCTTGTGTGGTAGTAGGTATACAATAAGTTGATGATGCTTTATGATGATTATGGATGGAACGTGGCACAATTTTTCCAGCCACTCCCCACATCAACAGAAACATCTGGGTCACAACTCTCCCCGCTACGGTCTGCACGGAGAGGCAGGGAGAGAAGGACTAAAAACAGAGAGAGAACTCAAATCACAAGAAAGGACGGAGAGGAGCCTTCATTCAGCACCTGTGATGTTACACTTATCTCTGGAGAGCCATGGTTGGCGATATTGCACCCACTTCGCAGATGGGAACACTGAGATTAGGCACTTGCCCAAGGCTGCCCCATGGGACTCGGTCTATCAGACTCCAGGTCCTGGGCTCTTCTTCCTGGCCTGCCAGCCAGACGACAGGGGTAGGGGAGGGGGGAGGAGGGAGAGTGTGGGGGGGAAGCACAAAGCTGCTTTCACCCACATACTTTAGAAAGAGGAGTAAATGGGTCAGGAATGTGTTTGAACTCTTTCTCCTTCTCCCCAGGCTGAGTTCTAAAACTTCCCAAGGTGGGTCCAGAAAGTGATGAAGTGAGAGCTGGGGTGTGTCTAAATAAAGCCCCCAAGTGGGCGTTGCTGCTTAACTATGCATGAGCTCTGGGTGACTTCACCCTAGAGCCTACAACTGGTGGAGGAAGCACGACTTCACTTAATGCACAGCCAGAAAAAAGCAAAACTTTCCAAAAATATTTGAATGTTGACAGCAGACTCTTCTATTCCAGTGAATAATTGGTTTTTGTAAGTGTGTGTGTCTGTGTGTGTGTGTGACCTAAATCCACAGAACTTACTGTTCTGTGACTACGAAACAAGCTTCATGTTCCTGAGCTTCCAAATCTCAAAGGCTATTTGCCAAACTAGCAGGGAGCCTAGTGTTTTCCAAGGCCCCTTGGGGTGGTCGATGCTGGTCCCTGAAGGGGTCCTCTTGTTTGCTGGCTACAACATGCCTGGAAGAGTAGGCGATCGAAACACAATATGACATGGGGTCTCCCCCCACCCCCATCCTGGGAGGTCTCCAGGCTGTTGTCAGACAGTGGTGTTGGGGACAGGGGACTTAGTGTCACATAAGTGAATCTACCTGGATAGTGGAGGCCTGCTGTCCTCTGTACCCACTCATCAGAGCCAGTGTCCCCTCCCCAGCTTTCTGTAGATTTGCCAAAGTCTCAGTGGCTCCTCAAGGCTTAAGGGAAGATGCTCCTTCCCCAAGGCCACGTCTAGTGAGCTGCCCAGCCCCCGAGAGTTACAGCTCTTTCAATTCATTTCCACACTGAGTTTTTATACATTAAATCTGTCACAGGTGTGGTTAGTGTCCCCTGTAATCCTGGATCTTTCAGAGCGGGACAGCTGTCAACTGCCAGCGCTTGGACCCCGGTGCCCGAGGGCATTCTCCCCCCACGGAGGGCCACTTTGCCTGCAAGCACGGTAGGCTGGGAGGGCCAGGCACGACTAAGCCCCCAGGAGCAGCTCTCATTCAGTGACTTGCAGAAACTGGTATAGAAATACCCTGGCTCCCTGTTCCTTGGGTGGCATGACTCCAAGACCTGGGTTGCCCGGAGTCTTCCTAGTGGGATTATGCCCTACGTCCCCACTCTGGTGGCTGGTGTGACCAACACCCTGTGTCCACTGCTGCCCCTTCCCCATATCACGTCCCCCTTCTGTCCTGGTGTCACCAGAACCTTCCAATAAACTCCTTGCCCTTGAACCCTTATCTCAGGTCTGCTTTTGGGAAAACCTAAACTAGGAAAGTCTCCTGGTACCACGGGCAAGAATTCCAGCATCAGACACATGATGTGCCAGGAAGCAGCGCTCCTCAGCTGGGACCACCACCTTGTTGGGGTGCCCGGGCCACTGACGGGGTCCCCATCTCCTGCAGGGCAGGTGTCCTCATGGGAATTCCCATCTTCTGCAGGGCCCCAGATCCTTTTCACTCAAGAGGCTCCAGGTCCTTCTGTGGAGAAGAGGTGCTACCTTGGTCCACTGAACCACATCCCAATCTCGACATCTTTGAGCTTCCGTTTCCATATCGGGAAAACGGAGTACGTGCTCACCGGTCAGTGGCTATGAGAACGGATGCCTCCCATAGCTACAAGCTATGCCGACAAGCCACTTAGTGCTAGGATGAAATTCACAGCAGCCTGATGCAATGCAAATTATTATTCCTGATGGCCCAAATTTTAAAGCTAAAGAAATAGAGGCTCAGAGGGGTGAAAACCTTGCCCAAATCCTGGACCTAAGATCTGAACCCATGTCTGACTCTAAGGCCCTCTGGGCAAACAGCCACTTGTGGGGACAGTGGCCACAGCACCTGGTGGGAGGTCCCGCGGCGTGTGTGCACCTGCGTCTGGGTTTGTGGGTCAGAGAGGAAGGAGGCTGAGAGAGGCGGGGGTGGCCCCACCTGGGGATATGAGGCAACAGTCTAAATCCAAGGAGGTGTGGGCCAGAATGGGTCCAGCCTGGGCCCCAGCAGAATCTGGTGGTGGAGAGGAAGGGATAGGGATGTCTGGTGGGCGAGGTAAAAGGGGATGGAGTAGGGCTGCATCTGACATGGCAGGCATCTTAGACATGACAGGAGGTGAGCAGGACCAGGGCCAGTCCCAGGGGCTGGGGCTGGGGAAGGGAGGCCCAAGGCGGCTTGCTGAACTTGAGCCTGCCCTGTGGAGAGGCGTGGGGACAGGATGCAGGGATAAGGCTCAGATGGTATCAGCTGAAAGGTGGCTCGCACACTGGCTAGCCCTCCAGAAGGGCTCAGAAAGGGGCTGCTGCCTCCCTGCCAGGCTCCCAGACATAGGGTGTGGGCTAATCCTAGTCCCTGAAAGCTTGGGGAGCTGTGAATGTTGAACAAGTCTGCATCCAGGGCTTTCTGGGTTATGAGACGGTGGGTCTGAAGCTTCACTGCCTGGCCTCCCAGGGCCGGACTCCGAGCAGCCAGCATCCTGTCAGCTAAGGGGCCTTCTGAGCTACTTTGACCATCCCCAACACGGGGCCAGCAGCATCTCCCACGCTGTCCAGAGCCCCACAGGCGGGGAGCCACGCAGGCCCGTAAAAGCAAGCCGGGTTTTCTCTTGTGAAGTCACAGGAGAAAGCACTTTACATATTAATCAGGTTAGGAATCTGAGAGCACATATCAGGGGATTGAAATATGTAGATTTTGATGATGAATTCACGCTCATCAGAAAACCAATGAATCATCCTAACTTCATTATCAGGAATTATTTGATGGGGGAATTGGCAGGGGGGGAAGGGGGGTGAGGGAAGGAGTGCCAAGGGGGAGAGGATTTCTTGGTTCTCAGCCCAGACCGTGTTCTCTCCCAGTGACACATCTGTGCAGAGGGCAATCTGTCTCCATGACGTGGGTGCTGAACACGGCTGCACCCAGGAGGCCTCCCCTAGTCAGAGCCAGACCCTGAGGCCCAGGGCAGGCCGTGGAGACAGACACGACTAACCTGAAAGCACAATGGCCTTTGCAGCTGGTTTACGATTACCCGGCAGAGTCACTCCTGCGACACTAACCTCTGGCATAACCTTGGGCAGGCCACATGCCACCTCCCTGCCTCAATTTTCCGACCTGGAGAATGAGGATGATGGGTGTGAAGCTCTGAACAGGGCTTCCAGGAATGGAACCAAGGAGAGGGGGCTGGAACCCCCAAATTCCAGGCTTCTTCTGGGCTAGATACTGTGAGGTGTGGGGGTCCAGCTGAGAAAAAAACATACACGGATGTTCTAAAGAGTGGGAAGAGGCGCTGGTAATTTTATATGGGGGCAGGGAAATCTTGCTGAGAGGTGATGCCAGAAAGAGGTGAAAGAGTGAATTATATGGACGCCTGGGAGGAAGAGCCTTCCAGGTGGAGGGGACCACAGGTGTAAAGGCCCTGAAGTGGAAAGTGCGAGCCTGTTGTCTGAGGAACAACACGGAGGCCAGCGTGGCTGCAGAAGTGGATGAGAGGATAGGGAGGTCAGAGAGGTACTGGGGAGAGGGAGCAGGGTCAGGGGCTTCAAAAGAAGATTGCAGCCAAAGCAATGTGAAGGAAAGGTGAGAAGAGGACCCAGAAGCTAAGGTGGCTCCTCTACTGGGTAAACTGAGGCAGAAGCAATGAGGCTGGTGTCAGGACAGGCAGACAGAAGAACACGGTGTGAAGGAGGGTTTGTGTGGATACAGATCTTGTGGAAGGCGACGCAGCTGTGACCCTCTCGTGAGAAGTCTGGCGAACGCTGGTGCTGTGGCAGGGAGCCCGACAGCATGGAAGGTGGTGAAAACAGGTCTGGGTGAGACTCGGAGAGGCCGGATTCCACCCTGGCTACACCATGCACTTGCTGAGCGATGCTGGGGCTCACGTCCTTATCCACAGGGTGAGGACGGAGAACAACAACACGCTTTGGACGGAATTTTCTGGAGGCCTCAGATTCTGTTATATCTCCCGTTCTTCCCTTCCTCAAGATAAACAAGCCATGGCTGCTCTCTTTAACAATGCAAATCGAAGTCTGTGGGGTTACAGCGAGTGTCCACGGGACATGCTCAGGTAGACTGCGGGCACTGGGTCCCAGGCTGAGGGGAAAGCAGCACAGCCCCTGAGGTCAAGAGATGACCCCGCCCCACCCCTGCACTGCCTCCTTCCGGAGCCATGGAGGCCACAGTGTTTGGAGGCTCACCTAGACGATACGGAGTGGGGTGTCTCAGCCCCAGCTGTGCACTAGAATCTCCCAGGGAGGTGAACACCCAGGCCCCAGCCAGGACAAATGAGTTCAGTCCTCTCAGCATGGGGAGCAGGAACAGCTGTCTCTAGGGGTCCTGACCGGGCTTCTGTGAGGGAAATACCCAAATGGGTCGACTCGGGCTTGACACGCATGTATAAAGCGTCTCCCACAGGCCAGATGCTTTCACGTGCTCTTTTTGAACCCTTCCAGAGCCCTGGAAGAGGGATCTCCCTCCCAAATTGCAGATGAGGAAACCAAGGCTTAGTCAGAGTGGTTCACACATACAGCTGACCCTTGAACAAAACAGGTGTGAATGGGCTCCACTCAAACGTGGATATTTTAGTTATAGGACTGAAGATGAATTTTCTCTTACGATTTTCTTAATAACATTCTCTTTTCTCTAGCTTACTTTATTGTCAGAATACAGTATAGAAGACATGTACCATACAAAATATGTGTTCATCAGCTGTTAATATTATCGATAAGACTTCTGGTCAACAGTAGGCTATTGCAGTTAAGTGTTTGAGGAGTCAGAAGTTATGTGCAAAAAAAAAAATAAGTTATGTGCAGATTTCTGCACGCGAGCTTCGCATCTCTAGCCCCCACATTGTTCAAGGCCAATTGTGTTTTGTATTCATATGTATTACACACTGTATTCTTAAAGTAAAGTAAGCTAGAGAAGAGAAAATGTTAAGAAAATCGTAAGGAAGAGAAAACACATTTATAGCACTGTACTATATTTATCAAAAAAAATCTGCATAAAAATGGACCCACACAGTTCAAACCCATGTTGTTCAAGGGTCAGGGATACTCTTGATCCTCCCCCACCCCCGCACTGGGAGATAGACTTAGAAAGGAGGAAAGTGAGGCTCAGAGAGGTTCAGCGCCTTGCCCAAAGTCACACAGGCTACATGACAGAGTCAGTATTTCCTGCCAGCCCAGGTTGCTAAAAAAATGCAATTCTCTTGCAGTCATTCTAACCAAATGTCCCACTCCCCAAATACCCATCTGGGGCAGTGGCTCTTGCTAAAGGGATATAGTGGAGTCATTACCAGACTCGGAAGAGATAAAGCATTGCAAATTGAATGAGAAAATCTATTTTCACACCCTGATGAAGACATAACCGACACTGAATTGTTTTAGAGGAAACACAGCCCCTGGTTTTCTCTTTTTTAAAACTCAGAGTTATAGCTTTAGAAAAATAGGAGCAGCTGACTATCACAGATAAAAATGCCCTTTTGCCTAATGGGATCTTTAATAAGGAATCCTAATTAATTCTCCTGAATAGAGAACTTTTACACTGGTGTTATCTCAGCCCTGTGCTGATGGGCCTGGTTATTTCCAGATACAGAATAATGAATCTTTTCCAGCCGGGCTAGGAGTCGCCAGAGACTTGTCAACCTCCCTGGAAGGTAATTACTCGCCAAGGCACTGGGGGTCGTGGGGTGCAGAGGGGGGTAATTATAAGCAGGGGGACTGGGGGCGTTTTGAAGGGAGCTGAGGGGGACATCAATGGGCAGGGGTTGGGAGACGCGGTTTTGAAGGAGATGGCTGGTGGAAGCCACGTTAGCATCCAGGATGTTATCCCCAGCTCGGAGCCAGGCCTAAGGGACACTTGCCTTTATGTGAAAAACGCCACTTGATGGAGCTTGACAGATTCTGATAATTGCAAGGGCTGAATGGGCAGCCAACAGAAGACTTCAGGAAGCAGGCCTGCCTGCGTCTCTCCTTGGCTGGGGCAAAGGCTGGGCTGTCGCTGCCCCGGGACCTTCGTGGCGTCCTTAAAGACAACACTAAATGAACAGGGTTATCTGGACAACTCAGGCCGCAGACCAGCAACGAGAAGGACGTAGCTGAATGACATGGGCCATTTGTCTGCAGTGACAGGGCTCTCCTACTGGGGAAGGCGGCCGTCCGTCCGTCTGGGGCTCACGGTGTGTCTTCTAGGCAGCTGGTGGCACGTGGCCGACAAGGCCTCCAAGAGCCTGGCTGCTGGGAAGCTGACCTGCAGCGCCAACCAAGCCCAGCCCAAAGGGCAAAAGCAGCATGAGGGGGAGAATAGGAGCCGAGGCTGTGGGCCTGGGAGGTCTTCCACGACACCCACCCCACTCCAGAGCGGCAGAAAGGGGAAAAGGCTGGAAGGCAAAGGAACCCCGTGACCTTGGGCACGTAACCTCGTGTAGTCTCAGTTTCTCACAGTTACTTAAAGATGCAAAGGAAAGAATCAGTGTCGATGTCTGACGTGCAGTTGGCCCTTAGACAGCCCTGTCCTTGTCTTTTCTTCCTCAAATCCTCCAGGAAACAAACCGATGATTACCAAAGTGGGGAGGCGGCTGAGGGGAGACAACAGAATAGGTGAAGGGGATTAAGAAGTAAAAAACTTCCAGTTATATAAGAAATAAATCATGGGGATGTAATGTACAGCCTAGGGAATAGAGTCGATAATATTATAATAACTGTGTATGGTGACAGACGGTAACTAGACTTATGCGGATCATTTCATAATGCATAAAAATATCCGATCGCTATGATATACACCTGAAACGAACCGGATATTGTATGTCAATTATACTTTCACTAAAAGACATCAAAAATCAATTAATAATAAATAAATAAGTAAATCATTGAATACAGAAAACAACAACAACAACACCCTCCCAGTTCCAGGAAAATCACCTTGCGGGGCATGGATCCTGTTGGAAGGGAATCAGTGGTGCTGTGTTTATACCGGAGAAATTAGGAAGTCTCTGTGCACTAACATGCATGTTCCCAGCAGGCTGAGGGGTGAGGAGGGCGGTGAAGGACCCACCCCCTGCCTTACAAAACTGGGGCAGCTGAAGTTCAGACACGGAACACCCCGCTCAGAGGGAAGCGTCAAAGCCATAGTGTTCCTGCCTGTCTTTCTCTGTGTGCCCCCGAGGGTACTGCCAAAATGGCCCTGGGACCTCAGAGCTGCCTGGCCCAGACCATGCCTCCCCCTCGGGTCCAGGCCCCAGCTGCCTCCCTGATCCACCAGCTGCAGAGGCTGAGCCTCCCTAGCACCCGGGAACCACTGAAGGGAGCAGTGTGCAGCTGTCTGTCTGCTCAGAGCATGTGCTAGGAGGCTGCTGGAGTGGAAGGGGAGGGGCAGTGTGGACAGGGGCAGGTTGGGGCAGCAGGTGGGGCAGGGAAGTCCCTTTGAGGTGCTTTAGCCATGCAAGGTCAGAGAAAGGACAGAGGCAGGACTGAAAAGCTGGGAAGCTGGGCCCATTCAAAGTCTTCCACGCCAAATGTTTCTCGAGACTCTATGCAAGGCCCCGGCAGGGTAAGTAAGTTAACTAGATCATGTGATTAGTTGGCCGCACAGCCAGTATTGAACCCAACACTGACTCTTAAATCCATGCCCTTGGGATCTCTCCCAGGATGCCGGAGGGGAGATGTGGCTCCTCTCTGCAGACCTGGGCTCAGGAACCAGAGCTGGAGGTACGGCAGGCCAAGTCCTGGCTACCTCCCCACTTGGGCCAGGGACACCTGGAGTCACGGCATCACGCAGAAGGACTACGGGCATCCCAGTAGCAGGATCAAGCCCCCTGGGAACCCAGCACGCACCTCGCTTGGGAGTTAGCCCCGTTGTTCTGCTGCCAAACGTCCTCTAGACGGGCCTGTCACAGACATCCTCCAAGGTTGTATATCTACTTCACAGAGCTGGCGGTGTAGACCTCAGGAGAGAGACCTGGGGGATGGGAGAGGCACCGCGCAGAAACCACGTGACCCCCTCCCCCTACGCGGGGAGCAGCCTGCAAGGTTCAAAGGCATGTCATAGGGGCAGAGAAGACTCCAGCCTAGTTCAAAACTGAACGGTTGATTCAAAGGCCAGGGACTGGCTGCAGCTCAGACTATCCTGGGACATGAGGAGGAGACAGAATCTGGGAGGCATCCGCAGGGCGGGGTGGGTGCGGGCTGCGCTCTGTGGGCTGGGACCCAAGACAGACTCAGCAGGGCTCATGAAGGGAGGGCAGAGAAGACCTGAGACTCGAAAAGAGAAAACCAAATAGCCACATCATTGATGGGGTCAGAACTGGAAAGGAATCAGAGCTCAGACGAGCAGAAGGGGGTGGGTAGACCAGGGTTTAGAGTCCAGAGAACAGGGGTCCAACTCCTGGCTCAAATGCTTGCTAGCTGTATGACTTCTGGCAGGTTTCTTAACCTCCTAGAGTCAGCTTTTCCACCTGAGAAACAGGGAGGATGACACATCTCTTCACAAGAGCTTTGTCAGGATTTAAATGAGATAACGTGCACGACACCCTTCGTACAGGGCCTGACGTGCAGCAGCTCTTGAAGATTATTGCACCTGTCAAGGTAGGTTAGGGCAGGAGGGAGGCAGATCATCAGACTTAAAGAGGCCAGACTGACCATATCAGCACCTGCTGAAAGGGCAAGATAGGATCCCGGGAGTGGCTGGCCTAGGGAGAACCGAGCTGAAGAAGACAGTGTGCAGGGGAGGAGAAGGCGAAACCTCTGAGACTCAGTTTCTTCATCTGCAAGGTGGGTATGCAAATATCTAAGCTGCAGATGGTGCGGAAAATTCGATGAGACGAGATGTGAGCTATCATTTGGCACAGGAACCAACGGGCTCACGGAGGCAATCAAGAGACCCTCGCCCCCCAGCGCCAGCTCGCCACCACCCAAAAGGAGGCATATGGCACTTGGTCTCACCCTGCCTGTTCTCAGAGCTCTTTGGTAACAGGACAAATGTCAAGACAAATAAACAGGCAAATAATCTCTTGATTATTCAACGAACTGTCAGCAAATCTTTGCCCTGTCTGTTGCCAGGACTTTGGCTGAGCACTGAGGATTCAGAGATGATGGGTAAGTTCATGCTTTTTAAGAGTTTCTGTTGGAAGAAGGGTGCCAGGGAAGCTAAGCGGTTTATACCAGTGCAGCAGGAGCCTAGCGGGGGCGGGGGGCAGAGATGCCAGCTGGTCTCAAGGTTTCAGAAAGGAGACATTGGCCCATCCCAGGTAGACCAGGAGGTGAGGCTAGATTTCAAAGCCAGAGGGTGAAGACTTTCTAGTTCAGCATCATAATCGCGGGGCTTATCGCAGAGCTTGACACAGAGCAGGCTGGCAAAATCATTTGTTAAATAAATTAATAAAAGGTAATAAAAAACAATATTTTGGAGGCAGTGTGCCTCGTTTTATGTAAAAGATGTGCTTGCCCAAACTGGAATGTAAACCATAATCAGACATATAAGTCAAAGTAACCCCGGGATTTCCATGCCAAGAAATTCGATAATGGATCCCTTCCTAAAAAGATGAATCATTTCATAACGGGCAAAAGTCCACTCCTTCTATATTACTGCTCTGGAAAGACTGGTTCTGTTTAGGTCCAGCGTGGCTCTAAAATGTGATCTGCTTCCAAACACCTAAGAGAATGATTACAAATACCGAATTTAGACCTACTCAGAAATTGCAGAGGTAGTAGCCTAGGGTAGGACCCAGGATTCGGCATTCTAAACACCTTCCAGGCAAGTCTGGGGAAGACAATCAACTCGTGAGAAGCCCATTTCCTATTTCCCTCTTTGATGTCCTTCATTACCTCCTTCCTAAAAGCCTAGCAGGCTCCATCAGTTCATGATTCTCCCCTTTGATGCACAGAGATCCCATGGGGAGCTTTGATGCCTGCCTGGGTCCCACCCCTGGGCCGTCTGACTCAGTTGGTTCTAACAAACATCAGGGCTGCACTAACTTCACCAAATCCTGTATCCCTGCACCTTTTCTCAGGCCCAGAGATCAATGTTAGCAGACCCCTCTGGCTTTCCCTGAGTCTCCCCATCAGCCATATCTCCAATGACCAGAAGGGGCATCTGGAAGAAAGACGAAGCCACATGCAGGACCGGCCTTTGAGGATGGAGGCTGCAGACTGAGGATGAAAAGGGTCCCCAGCGGTCACCGAGTTCACTCCTGGCAATGGGGAGCCCGTTCATCACCCTCTGATTGCCTTTTCTCCTGTCTCCCTGGGGTCTGTAGGCAGGAGGCAAAGAGTACAAGACGGTCTCCTGGTGGGACAGGTTGCTGGCAAATTGATTCTGCCCCAGCCCCGGGGCAGGCAGTGAGCAGTGCCCATCAAATCTCTCACCTCCTTATCGCCAGGCCCAGCATGCTGCTGCTCAGACTAGGCGAAGGGAACAGCTGGAACTGAGGTGGCTGCAGAAATTGACATCAGGTGCCAGACATCCATTTGCTTAACAAACTGGCTAATTTTAACCTCTGTCTCCCAGACCAAAACTCCTTTGAAGGGAAGGAACAAAAAAGAAAGAAAGTGATATTTAACACATTTCTATTTCTGTGCTACTCAGTCTCTCTCTGAGGTTGCAAGTTGGAGCCTAATTGATTTCTTCGTCAAAAGGCGGGGGGGGGGGGGGGGGGAGCCAGAAAGGAAAAACAAACAACCGAGAAACCTTAGCTCACTCCCATTGCAATCAAACCTCTCCAGTTCTGCCGACTGCTGAGCTTTTTATTTTTTAAGACTGGCCAAGTGACTTGCATAATTTAAGATCCTTTCTAGCACTGATCAGCCCGCTCTGGCCAAGCAGTTTGCTGATTAATTATTAATCAGGCTGAGTTTAGGATGAATAATCAGCAAGAGTCAGGGCTAATTTGCAAATGTCCCCCAGGAAGGTTATCACTTAAAACCCTTGGTGGAGAGGCTCAATGTTAACCTTTGCAATTAGCCACAGGACATTGGTACTGGTGAGAAGCAGCAGGTCTCTCCTACTAACAAGTCAATCTTGGACACCTACTAAGTGCCAAGCACAGCATTTGGGGCTTTCCAAGGTTCTTCAGGCGGAGACACACGTAAGCAAGAAAATATCCCGTATGGACGAATGCCTAAAATAAAGCAAGATGCTGGGACAGCGAATGAAGGTTACTTTTGATTGCATGCATAGGGGAGGCCTTTCTAAAGAGGGAAGATTTAAACTGAACTTTTGCATTCAAAAAAGCTGGGTCTGAAAAAAAAACAACAACTTTGAAGGAAGAGAATCTTAAGCCCTGGGAATAGCTAGTGCAGAAGCCCTAGAAAAAAGCCCGCTTGGCCCACCAAGAGACAGGAGGAAGGCGAGTGTAGCTGGGGCACAGGGAAGGGCGTGAGTGGTAGGAGGGAAGTCAAGGAGGTGGGCAGTGACCCAGTAACGTGGCGTCTTGTTGTAGGATTTTATTCTAAGCATGATGGGAAGTCGTTAGCAAGCCTTTAGCAAGGGAGACATGATTTGATGTCGATAAACATCAGTCGCCCGAGTTGTTGCATGGAGAATGGGTTACAGGGGGGCGGAAGCAGGGAGACAGGGCCATTGAGCAGGCAGAGATGCTGGGGCACAGAATGGGCGTGAGCACTTCCTCTAGGGAACAGACAAGAGGTGGAGAAGGCTGGGCGGAGGACAGGTTAGGGAGGGAATGAGAAGCCAATGTCCACGGACAGAAGAACGGATTAACAAGATGTGGTATATAATACCACAGAGTATTATTCAGCCGTAAAAGGGAAGAGAATTCTGGGACGTGCTAATATGGGTGAACCTTGACAACACTAAGTGAAATAAGCCAACACAAAAGAAACAAATACTGCATAATTCCACTCATATGAAGTCCCTAGACCAGTTAAACTCATAAAGACAGAGAAAGGGTTCTCAGAGGATGGGAGCAGATGGGGTGTTATTCAGTGGGGACAGAGGTTCAGTCTGGGAAGGTGAAAAGTGTTCTAGGGATGGAGAGAGGCTTTGGTTGTACAACCATGTGAATGTACTTAGTGCCACTCAACTGTAAACTCAGAAATGGTTAAAATGGTAAATTTTATGTATATTTTACCACAATAAAAAAATCTGCTTGGAAGTGTTCATTTTGAGATTCTTGTTAAGATTCTGAGGTTCCTGTTTATATATATAAATTTTTATACATTCATATAAAATTATTTATATTTTATCTATAATATATAAAAATATATAAGTATATATTTATAAAATTATTTATATTTAATATATAAATATATAAACATAAATATGTATTTATAAATTATATATAAATATATAAATGTATATTTATAAAATTATATTTTGTATATAAAATATATAAATACATATAAATTAACATTTATAAATATATATAATATATATATTTATATATATATTATATAAATATTTATATATGGAGCCCAGTGGGTCCCTCCAGGCTGGACATCTAAACTGACAAATAAATGATAATGAAAGCCAAAATGTAATTTGTTGAGGTTACCTGGAAAAGAGGGCAAATGGAGACGAGGAGGGTCCCAGGACCCCCTGGGTAGTCCACATGTGAGGGCTGGACAGAGGCTGGGGGAGACAGGACAGGGGATGGAGCAGGAGTGCCCACAGGTAACTAGCTGTGTGGCTTCCTGTCAGCCAAGAGAGGGGAACAGTTCAAGAAGGACAGATGACCAATGTCATGTGCTGCCCAGAGGCCAAGTCAGGTGACCAGGGAGAAGCAATACTGGATGTGGCAATCTGGAGGTCACTGGCAATCTCATCAAGGTCCGTTTTAGTGGCAGGTGGGGCAGACACTGAGAAAGGGTCTGTTTTCAATAACCGGCAGTGGCTGAATGGGAATGAGTAATGGGATTTTGGGGCGTGCTGCTTTTGTTTTGATTTTACACAGTCGATATTAGAACATGTCTCTATGCTGTTAGCAGTGTTCAAGAGAGAAGAAAATAATGGATGCAAGAAAAAGGAGATGAATTTAGCAGGGCAGTCTGGGAAATAGGGGGTCTAGAACATAATGGGCAGGGCTAGCCTTGGACATCTCATCCACTGTAATATGAGGTGTGGCAGAGACACTGACTCACCAACCCTTTCATCTGCTCATCATGTTTCCAGGCTCCTTTGCAGCTAGGCTGGACCACGTGGCTATTTCTGGCCAATGAAATACGAGTTGAGTATGCGTATCGTATCTGGGACGGGGCAATGAAAAGTGCGTGCTAGGTTGGAGAACCTGGAGAACCCTGCCATGGCATTGCAGAAGGCCACACATTCCAGAAGACCGTGGAACTTCCTTGAGCCTGGATACCCACCTGCATTACTATGTGGATCAGAGCCACTCGGGACTGACCCATGGCAGGAAGGTCGCATGAGTGAAAAAGAAACCTTCGCGGTATTATGCCATTGGGTTTTAAGGTTAATGAAGCTCAAAGCAGAAAGCGGTAAGAGTTGAGGCCGGGGTGAGAGGCAAGGGTTGGATCAAACAGGGCCTTATCAGTGGCTGGAATTTTATGCCACAGACAATGGAAAATGATTGAAAGCTTTTGCCTGGGGCTTAGCATGTCAGATCTGCATTTTAATTAAACCATTCTGGTAGCAGTGGGGAGGATGAATTGAAGAGTGCCAAGAAGCTGGGAGATCAGTCAGGAGGTTATTACAACCCACAAAGAAGAAAAGATGAGGGGCTGAACTGGGGGAGTGGCAGTAAAGATGGAAAAATATGTTATAGGAGGTACACTGGGAGAACTCCAAGAACAGGGATGATTCCCAGATTTCTGGAAGACTTGGTCAAAGAAGGTGATACCATCAACTAAGAAAGCAAACAAACTCTGACCCTTTTAGTAGCCAATGATGAGTGACCTTGGGACTCGCTCACTCGGGGACACTGGTGGACATCGAGGTGGAGACGTCCCACAGCTAGTCGGCTCTACGGTTTGATTCTCAGCAGGAGGCCAGGCTGGGGAGCCAGATTTGGGAGTTCTACACAAGCAGGTGGTACCTGAAACCATGACAGCAGATAGGCGTACCATGGGAGAGCGTATGGAATGGGAAGAGCAGTCAGTAAGAACAGAGTCTTGGGGACATCAAAGGAAACAGAGAAGGAATGGTCAGAGAGGTCCAAGAAGCATCGGAGAGAACAGCATAAAGCAAACAGAAAGTTCTATAAGAGAATAACCAACAAGGTAAAGGATGAAGAAGTGCCAGTAAGAAGAGACCTAAAGACTATCTCATGGATTTGGCACTGGAAGTGGTTAGTGTTGGGGTGAAGGGGGTGGTTCTTTGATGATGATCTTAATGTGAATGTTTTCAGGGGAAGGCTGGGGCTAGAAGCCATGGAGAAGGACGTGAGGAATTAATGCGGAGAGGACTTTGAGCAGACCACTTGTCTGAGACCTTGGATGAGAAGTTCCCAGAGGGGATAGGGTTCTACTGCAGGAAGCCTCCCACTTTTCAAGCCAACCTGGCCCTCTCGCTTCCCAGATGATGAAATCTGCTGAGTTCAACAGTGATCATCGGCCATTTCCTCAGATTGTCAAATGCTAGTTTTCAGTAGGAATCCTGCTTCCTTAGTGAGTCTGGGAGTGTCACACACGGGGCCCCCCAGCCACCAAATGAGGACAAGCTGAGATGAAGGAATTCTAGACTCAGGGTTAGAACAGGTCAGGTTAGCTTAGGTCAGGCTCAGGAAGCCAGAAAAGGTTGTAGGAGTAAGAGACAGGCACAATCAGAATGAACCAGGGGATAAGCGAGGCCAGGAGTGAGTAGAACACACTGTTATGGCCAAGCTTCATGAACACAGAGACCGGTATTGGGGTCTTGAACATTCTGAATGAACTGATGTCATTCTGGAAGGCAGCTTTGCCAGAATGCGAGGCCTCTGGAAGGGCCCAGAACAGTTCCTTCCATCTGTCTTCGAGGCACCATCAGGCATCTGGCAGCTCCTCGAGAGAGAGAGGTCGAAAAGAGCATCTTGTCTGGTGCCCTTCCCAGTCCTGGCACGGGCCCCTGCACGACGACGTACTTAGTACAAACCTGTTGCATATAGTCAGAGCAGAGGACATACTCCGTACTAACCTACTGCATGCAGTCAGACCCACGGGGGGCAGGACAGCTGCCTGACCTCAGCTTCCCATGCAGAGAACTTGGCCAAACCACAAGCCCCAGCCGAGCCGCTGTGCCAACAGTGGACAACCCCGGCTCACTTCCTGCTCCCTCCAGCTGCGGCTTTTGTTCTCTTTCTGAGAGCAAGTTCTCACCCAGGGAAGCGAGGAAGTCACGTTGTTGCTCCGTGGAGAGTGCAGAAGGCCCGGACTCTGCAGACGTGTTCTGTCAGCGGCGTGCTAGGGCACTAATCCTTTCCTACTGCTCGGCGGTGGGGCTGGGAATGCTATTTCCAACTCCGAGAGATACGGGAGATGAGATTTTAAAGGGCTGGTTATTTATGGCCTGGCTCCTGATGGATACAACAGATGCAATTTCATGGGCTCCATCAGAAGAGAACAGCTTCTTGGGGTGGCTCAAAGCATTGTGATGTGGCAGGGAAGGAGGGGGGAGGCAAGAGCCTCAGGAACCCACAGGAAGGCAGGAGCTTCTGCGTCTCAGCTGGAATAGGTTCATCCCCCTCCTGGCTCCAAGTGCCATTGGGTTCAGCAGGCTTGGTCATGCACCATCTCAGCTGCCTCCCGAGCTTCTCTGCCAGCTTGAGACCATGACCCTGCCCTGCTCTTGACGTTCAAACAAACCGAAATCCCAGAGGACAGGCATTAGGCCATGACCCTCCCATGTATGAAGTTTAAGGACACATAAGGCACTGTGATGATGGGTTTTTACAGGTGCAATCCCCTCTGCCCTGAATGCTGATCCCTGAGTCCTTCCCGTGGTGGCTCTTTCTCAATAGTCAGGTCTCAGCTTCAATCTGACCCCCTCCGAGAGGCCTCCCTGACCACTTTATATTAACGGGGCCCCCACTGCTCCTATTCCCCATCTTGTTCGTTTCCTTCATGGCACCCAACACAAGTGTATTTTACATTTATTTTGTGATCTTATTAATGTCAGGCTCTGCCGAGTAGACCAGAAGTCCCACAAAGGCAGAGGCTTTATCTGGTTCCTCCACCACTGTATGCCCATGCCAAGCCCAATATCCAGCAACTGAAGCCCTAAGTGGTCTGCTTGAATGAATAAATCATGGTAGAAGGTGTTGGTGATAAAGACGGAGTCGGTAAGGGTGACCATGATGATGAAGGAGACACTGTTGAGGGTGACGGTGCTGGTGTGCTCCTGACGATGACCTTTCAAAGCCCAGCCACGGTATTTAGCCCAACACCAAACTTGCCCGGCCTAGCCATCGATTCCCCCTGACCATCACCTCTGAATCCTCAAAAGACTATAGGTCAGCACTCAAGCGCACCTGTGTCCCTGTTCCCAAGCCCTGCTCCTTCTGCTGTGTCCCTCTGTTTGGTAGACAACCCTACCACGGTCATCAGCCAGGAACCTGGGAATCAGCCCAGACTCCCGTCTCCATTCCTCCTTTCCAGTGAACCCCCCAAGGCAGCTGATTCTGCATCTGAGATGTTTCTCGATGTCACCCCTTCCTCTCCATCCCTTCACAGCTGCCCTAATTCAAGGCTGGATCGTCTCTTGCCCGAGTGGTCACAAAAAAAAGGTTTTATAGCTGGTTTCTGAGCCTTCCAGTTGGAGCCAATTAAAATTTAGAGTGATTGTGTTACCTCTCCGCTTGGAACACTTCCATAGCCTTCTACAGTCTTTGGAATCCTCTCCCAGCTTCTGAACACGGAACTAGGTTCTTCCCGACCCATGCTCTCCCTGCACTCACCCTGCACCCACCTGCAATGCCCCCAACGCACCAAGGCCCTTTCCTGCTCATGACAGCGGTAAACTCTTGCAACTCAGTTAAATTAGAAAGTCACCCCCTCTGGGGCTCATTTGTCGCAGTCCTTCCAGCAGCCCCTCCCAACCTGACAGGAAGGCTCTGTCTTCTCTGTGACGCAGTTTGCTTTTCGCGAACCACCCTCCTCCGCTCCCAGTCCGGGAGTTGGAGCAGGACAGAGAGTCAAGTGACCTGGGCCTGGCCCCTGAGAACACTCAAGGTGCATCTTAGGGCTTTTGTGGGAACCATCAGGAACGAGAAGCTTCCTTTTTGCTGGGATTGCTAAGCCAGCAGAATGCTCAGAGCTGATGGTGGCTGCCTTTGCTACCTCATGGGGAAAGCATCCTGAGGAAGCCGACACATACGAGAGCCAAGTGGTGGGAGGGAGAGAAGTAGATTCTGATGATATTATCTGCATACCTTGATCCAGCAGTCCCTGAAGCCAATCCCTCGACTTTTCAGTTACAGAAGCCAGCGCCTTCCCTTTTTACCTTGAGTCAGCTGGAGGTGGGTTTCTATTTCTTGAACCAAAAGAATACTATTACATTTCTCTTCTCAGTCTCCACGGGAGCTTCTTTATACCTTTTAGAAAGGCACCTAACATATGATATTGTCAAGCATTTAATTATATTCTGCCTCCTCGCCCTGACTGTGAGCTCCAGGGTCCAGCATGATGCATGGCTGTTACATAAACATCAGTGGAGGGAATAAACAACTCCTTGGGGACGGGACTGTGTCTTTGTCTCCCCAGCACCTACAAGAGCCTAGTTCATAGGAGGCTCTCAATAAACGATTACCGAAAAAAAAATAGGGGAAAAGTAACAAAGAATGTAAATGATCTAAACCAATGGTTTAATAAAGCACATGCGAATGAGTAAATAAGTGAATAGTTATTATTAACAAATCCCCGTTGGCGTGCTGTTCTCATTCTAATTATATCTGAATCTAATGACTCCTGAATGAAATATCTAGTTAAAAGTCGCTGAGATCAAATGGTTCTAGTCGGCTCAAATTTCACGTGTAAAATGCTTAATGATTAAAACAAAGTGTTTCGAAGAGGAAAAAGAATGTTGCTAGCAAAGTTTTCAAACTGAATGTCTGTAAAGTAGACGGCAACTTTTGTATCTCCACCTATAAAAACAAAAGCAAAAAAAGCAAGGGGAACAAAGGGAAGAAAAACCCTCAAAGCTGGATCCAGAGGGTAGGCTGAACCCGCTCTCCAGGGAAATTCTCTTTCTAGAAACAGCCCAAGTCTACTGGGTGGCCCCAGGGGGCAAGAGATCCAGATGGGTCCAGCAGGTTCTCTTCTATTGTTCTCCGGGAGGGGGGGAGCCACCGAGGCTCAGAGGCAGATGGTAGAACCCCCCGGTCGGTGTGCCCTGGAGAGAGTCCTGGGACCACTTCCCTGCTCTCTATCTCAGGGATCAGGGGAGTTCCCATGGTGGGTAGGGTGCCCAGTAGCAGCCCTAGGATGAGGCTCTCCCTGTCCCCTTCTCTCCCATATCCAAATGGTACCCACCCTTCGAGGCCTGTTTCAAATGCAGCCCCTCTCGAGGCCTTGGTCCTCCCACCTGAGGGCAGGATCCTCTTCCGAAGCCCTGCAGCGTGCCCTCCTTTCCCTCACCACTTCAAAGGTTTGGTGGAGGCAAGTCTGTCACATAGAGGTCCGTGGGGGCTTGGCTAAGGGTGTGGGGACACGGAGACTGTGCAAGCAGACAGCAGATGATCCGAGTGAAACAAACAGTGGAAGTCCAAGTACACTGAAGGGGGCAAGGAAGAGAGGCTGGGGATCACTGGCAGAGGCTGACCACGGGGGTCACAACCAGGAAGACGGCGGGCGGGGGGGGGGGCTGGTTCTAGGATCTGCACAGAAATCCCACATACCGGAAGGAGCTTTGAACTCCTTCCACCAGCCTCCCTGCCACAAACACACCCCTGCGGCTGGCCCTTTGGCCGGCCCCCAGGAAAAGGGTGGCTTCTGTTCTGAGCACAGGTCAAGCCTTGCCTGCCCTTCCTGCTCCAGGAGGAAACTGCCACCTGGGGAAGGAGAGAAGCAGAGAAAGAGAAGGAGCAAAGGAGGGAGGAAGGCCCAACTGCACTCTGCAACGTCATCGATTAGAGCCAGCGAGAGGGTGCCGAGCAGAGCTGTGCCTCCCCTCTGGGTCTGGGACAGTGCTCTCCTGAGTTTCTCTCCAGACTCTCTGCCCCTCTCCCCAGCGGGCCCCTCAGGGCAGGCGCTGTGCCCGACCCCCAGCCAAGTCCCCCCTGTTCCTAGCCCTCCCCAGAGCAGCCACTGTCACCACATTGGTCCACTCCCCTCTTCTGCTTTTCTTTAAAGATTTATTTATTTATCTGGGGGGGGGGGCGGGAGAGTGGCAGAGAGAAAGGGAGAGAGAATCCTCAAGCAGGCTCCCCGCTGAGCACAGAACCCAATGCAGGGGCTCGATCCCAGGACCCTGAGTTCATGACCTGAGCTGAAATCAAGAGTCGGAGGCTCAACCAACGGAGCCACCCAGGCGCCCTTCTTCTGCTTTTCTAACAAGGCAGCTCGTTGGCCAGTCTGGGGCTGGGTCCAGCCAAGAAGAGGCGATGCTGCCTGCCACGTGCTCACAAAATGGGGCTCTGGGAAGACAGTTTCAACAAAACCCCCGCTCTCTCTTCTGACCTTTGCAAGGGCATCCTCCAGTCTGACGCAGGGGCTCTCTGCCAGGCCACCTTCCCTGGCCTTCCAGGCAACTCCCCTGGGAGCTGCATCAGCTGGCGAGACCAGGCTGTGCCTTTCTGCCCGGCGAGAAGCCGCTGGGCTGGTGGGCTGGGAGGAACGGCCTCAGTGGCATCACTGAAAATGGGGCTACCAGGGCTCTGAGTTGCTGGAGATGCCTGATCCTACGTTTTCCCCTTCAAAGGGTGAGCCCGTGACTCTGGTCCCCATCCCAGGAGTGTTGTGCCTACTACGAGCCAGGCAGCAGCTTACACGTCCAGCCCCCTCAACACGCTTTGTAGGCTGGTATGACGAGCCCCGTTTTTCAGAAGTGGAAGGAAACCGAGACTCAGAAGTAAGTAAATATGCTTTAACAATTATTAAGAGGTGGATCAGGGTTTTGAGCTCAAATCTGTCTGACTCCCAGGCTTGCTGTGTCCCCAGTGAGATGCCAAGATACATAGACCTCTCTTCTATTCTTGGAGGGCACATCCGGCCTTCTCTCCTTCCTTAGTCCAGAGGCAGAGCCTTGAGAGACGCAAATGGACAGTGTCAAGCATGAGGCAGACGGAGGAGAGGAGAGATTCTGGCTCTCGTGTCTTCCCAGTGGGCTCTCATTGACTCATGTTCTCCACAATGGAGAGGCCGGCTGGGTACTGGGCTGACAATCACCCGTACTTGTTATGACATGATCCCGATACCCTCCAGGGACACAGAACCCAGGGTCTTAAACAACTGAGTTTTTAAACCCCAGCTCTGCCCCTGCTCAGTCCTAGCCATCTGAAACTGTCCAGGGGCCCCGTGAGGAACTTTAGCAATGGTGAGAGTATTTTCCTAGAATTTGAGGGGAAGGAATGGGGCTCCATGAAGGACACAGCCAACTGATTTGGTCAGAGCAGAGCAAAGACCCATTCCCCCTCACCCCCCAGAAGGATCAGTGAGAATATCTGGCCCTGAACTGAGTTCAGCGAACTAGAGACAGGAGTATGAATGCGTAACAGCGGTTCGCTTGGTGAGGGTAGATGGTGATGATTTGGCTGTGTGTGCGTGTGTGTGTGTGCGTGTGCGTGTGTGTGTGTGTGTGTGTGTGTAGTGGGGCAGGAATACCAAATACACTCTCTAGACTGTAACTCTTAGTTCAAACCCAGCTTTTGCTCACGGACAATCACAAAATAAAAATAGCAATTAATTTTGGAGAGTGTACATCTAAAATATTTGGGGATCTCTCAACACGTCAGAGGGAGAGGGTTTGGTGGTCACCATAGAAACAGCCCTTTCCTGCTCAAAGCGAGGACTGCCGGGTTCCCAGTGGCCAGTCACGGGCCAGGAAGCAGGAAGCCGCAGGGCACCGGCTGATGTCCGCGCTCCGCGGGGCTCTGCCGCTCGGGCCCACGCCGCTATTTCTGTGCCCCCCTCCTATCCTGTCTTTCGTTGTGCCAGCTCAAGGCTGCAAATGGATTATATCCTGCCACATTTTTGGCTTTGAATAGTCCTTTGTTTTATGAAATAATGTTCTGAGGAGTTGGCAGGGTTTTTTCCTAATGTCCTTACCTGGCAAAATAGAAAATGTTCAACCCTCTATTTCTCTAATTGTTTGGAAATTTTACTGGTCGGCAAAATCCAAACTGGAACCCCTAATGAACACTCTCCTGCTTGTATCCCACATGGGGAGGAGAAGAGTGGGGAAACTGAGTCAGGAACATCCCACGCCCCACCCCCATCCTGAATCAGTGGGAATCTGCTATCTGGGAAAGGAGGTAATGGATTTTTTCTCTCTCTCTCTCAAAACTGCCTCTGTCTTCTCAATAGGTGAAGGGAGGCCCAGTTGTTCACATTCATCTTTTCTAACAGGATCTGCAGTCTATGACTTGGCACAGAACTCAAGAAAACATCCTAAAATCTTAATGCATGGCGATATAAAGCAGCATTCTCATAAACCAGCAGCACCACATTTTCACAGGGACCCAGGGATCCATAAAGGAGAGGGGCAGGCGAGAGCGTGGGTTCTTCGCACACGTGTCCCGAGCCTCCACGTTTGTTTATCCATAATTGCTATGCAAGTATAAATTAGAACAACTGTATCCTGCCTGGAAATGGTGACACCAACCCTGTAAATAATTATAATTTAATCTTAGAGCAAAGAGTTCTGAATGACTCCCCTAACGATTTCCTCTGCTTAATTCCTTCCCCACCGAGTGACTTAATAGGAAAAGGAATAGTCTTTCAGATTTGTTTCACTCCAGAAGTTTGGACAACGTGTGGATTCACACCTGGGGGGGCAGAAGCGGTGGGAGACCATTTGGCCCATGGATAAACAAGTGAGTCGAAGAGGCCTTGGGATTGGAAGAGACGGAACTGGCAGGCCTATTCATCTTGGCATCTGTTTACGGAAGCGAAAACTTGGGAACAACCTAATAAGAGATCCGATGAGTAAACACTTGTCAGTCTGACGAGGGAATGCCACACAGCTGTGGCAGCCCTTCGCAAACGCGGCATGATGTAACGTGCTGTCATGGCTACGAAGATGGCCTTTCACGTCCAGCTAACCTGGGGTCGAATCCTGGCTCTGCTCCTTACTAGCTGTGTGACTTCAAGCAAGTGACACAACCTCTCTGGACCTCACTTTCCTCATCTGTAAAAGGAGGGAAAGGATGCTTCCTGCTTCATAGAGTTTCTATAAGGAAGAAATGAAATTACAGCGGTAAGAGCTTAGAACCAGCCTGCGACGTATTGATAGCAAATGCTCAATAAGTGACGCTATTATTGTGCCGCTTATGTTCTGGAAGCATCTGCAATGGTTTAGGGAAAATTGTCATTAGATAACGTAATGCTAAGTTAAAAATATATAACCACAGATAGATTTTAAGATCCTAATTTTGTAATATTAAAATATATATATAAATAGCCAGCTGGCTCGATCCAAGCAAAACAAAAAGGCCAAAGGGGAATTCATCAAACCCTTAATACTTCTTATTCATTGTTCCATACCTTTTTATGTTTTCTGCAAGAAGCATATGCATTACATTTACAGTCACGAAAATAGGTATTTAACGAAAAGAGGCAGGGGGACGGAGGGCCTCGGGCTGGCAGGCACTGGGGTTCCAGTGCAGAAGACAGGCACCCAGGCTTTCATCCCCACTCCCAGCAACAAATGTCCAGCCGCGGCCCCAGACTATTGACAGAACAGCCACCTGCCCACAGAGGTCTGTCTTTGGCTCCCATGTGCTTCCCTCAACTCCCCACCCAGGGGAGTGAAAGGTCTGGCCAAGTTCACTCAACAAGCTTATGACACCAAAGTCTTCTGACTCCCAGGTCGGATCGCCTTCCACTGTACCAAGACGTTTGAATTCTCTGGGCTACACCCGTCGCCAAATCTCCGAGTGCGTATTTGGGAGGATTTCAGTTCCTATTCTATCCCCCTGAAATAGTCACACTTGGCTCCTGCTGTGGGTTTGTCTGACTTTCTCACCCTCAAAGGACCCTGTCTTACACAGCTGATGTTTCTATCATGTGGCATGACACCTGGTCTGAAAGAGGTGTTCAATAAATGTGCCCCTGCCTCCTGTTTGCTTCCTCTCCCTCCCTTCCTCCCCACTCACACTGACTGCCACGTGTCCTTCCCAGGCACTGTCCTCCCCTGACTCTCAGACTCCTCGGCGACACACCCTTCTGTGGGCACTTGAGGTGCGGACACAGGCCTCCCTGCGCCCTCAGCCTGATAACACAGCCACGAGGAGATGACAAGAGAACATTCTAAGCCCCACACCACCATGCAAGGCTTGTCACCCAAACAGGAAGCTGGACACTTCCGGAAGCCAAGCTCCGCTCAGGCGTGTCCTGTGGGTCTAAGTCTGGGACAGTACGAGCTGCTAAGGCTGATAAGCCTTGTCATCCTTCTCTTCCTGAACCCATCAACACTGAGAGTCTCCATGGCCAGTAGAGCAAACCGCGTCAAGCCAGAACATCAGAAACCCAGACACAACGCCTTGCCCGCGGCAGGGCCCTGGGAATGGCCACTTAACGATTCTGTTCCCTTTGCTGGATGCTATGAATATGCCCTCCACAAACGCAACTGTACTTCCAATCATTGCACTGAGACCCTGTCCGTGGCCTGAGAAACAGGACATTTGTAGTCTCAGTGCAAGTCACTCCACCAAGGCCCATTAGGAAATTCTTTGCCAAGGGTACACTTCAAATCGGATACCAAAGTCACTGTAAAAATGGACCCCAGCTCTGAAAACATGCAGTGCGTTTTCATCACGATGAGAACCGAACTTGTCAACTGTGGGTCCAGGATGCGGCAAACGGGCCACGGAGCGCAGGCCCCGCCGCTGAGGAGCCCCTGCATCCAGGTGAGCCCCGGTTTCCCGGGACCGGGGAGGGGGCAGGACGGTGTGCTTACCACAGCGAGGAGCCCTCGGTGCCCGTGACTTCCAGAAAGTCGTAACCGTCTTCCAGCTGGAAGTCAATAAAGACCAGGGCGATGGTGTCCCCCAGCTCGGCCAGGACGGTCCACGTGCAGTCGGCGTTGTTGTGGTACTCCGAGGGGAAGTGGGGGCTGGAGATGATGCCGCTCTGGCCCCGCAGCGTCCCCCCACAGGCATCGTCCGCTGTGGGCACAAACAGAAGAGGCTCGTGTGAGCTGCTCTGCTTCCCAGGCCCTGGCACTCGTGGGCCTCAGCTATGACAGGCGGGGAGGGTCCCGGCGCGGGATGCACAGGCTGGATGGGCTGAGATCCTCGTCTGACCTGGCCGGAGAATAATGCCACCTTACCGTGCGTCAGGCCCTGTTCTGAGAATTTCAGATCTGACTGTGCTCACTGAACAGACAAGGAAACTGAGGCACAGGGCGGTTATGTCACACAGCCACTAAGCTGGGACCGAGCTCTGACATTCAGAGCACCTCCGGAGTACTACACGTACTGCCCTGCCGTGAGCAGGGAAGGACTCAGCTGTCACCTTCACGGCCACGGTCACCACTGTGGGGAACAGGATATTTCTTCCCACCAGATCTTAGGAAGTCTCCGATGTGGGGAAACAAAACAAAAACTCAACACACCTCCCTGGGGCGACACTCAAAGGGCTGCCTGGCCAGACCTCTGCGATCCTCCCTCCTGCCCTTGTCTGCAGGCCAGCTCTGTTCTCGCGCTGTGCACGGCCAGCCTCCTGCCCTTCTCACACCGCTCCCTCTGCCTAGGATGCCCTCTCTCCAGAGCAACTCTCCTCCAGCTTTGAGGCCTGACTCCAATGCCACCTCTTGAGAAAGCCTCATGTCCTCAAGTGTTTAGTGACTGCTCTCTCCTCTGGGCTCCTGCAGCAATGCGTCCAATGGTAGACACGGTACTTCACCCTGTCTGAGTGACCCGTTCATCCGTCTGTCTGCCATGCCGGTTCTGAGCTCCTCTGGAAACCCCCAAGGGCAGGGACCGTGTTTTACTCCTCCTGCCACACAATCTGGCAGTCACGCCGCTCCAGCCGAAACTCCAGCTGAGACTTGATATTCACAAAAAACGATCCGGGACACATGCTCTGACATAGAACAGTTAAGAGGCCTGGCTTCTGAATTATTGCAGACCTCGGTCTGAATCCTGTCCCTGCTGCTCACTAGCTGGGCGGTTAGGGGAAGTCATCCAAAGTCTAAGCTGTTGTCCAGGAGCCTATATGCAAGTGAGCGAGTGTAGTACACTTAGCATGTGCTGTTAGAGGCAGGACTAAGTGGTGAAGGAAGGAGAAATGCAGTAGCCGGGTTCCAATGTGTGCCAGAGGCAGCCTAGTAACAATAAAAGTATCATTCCCATTTTGCAGGTAAAGAAACTAAGATACACAGAGATTCAGGCATTTGCCACAGGTGACATGGCTCATAGTGACTGAAGGAGCTGGAACTCTGAGCCTGATTCCAGGGCCTGTGCCCTTAACCAACACACCCTCCCATCTCCCAGGAGTACAGTTCATACTCGGAGGACATAGATAAAGCAGCAAATGACTTTGCTTGGGTGAGTCAGTTTGGGAAAAGTTAACAGAGGAGATGCCCTTAGAGTTAGGTTTTGAAGGATGAATAGGAGTTCTCTAGATAGAGAAGAAAAGAACGGCATTTAAGAAAACAGGGAAACGAATGTCGTGAGCACAGGAGCACAAAGGCACATGGCATGCCTAAGATAAGTGGCTCTACATGGCTTCTCACAGAGCAAACTGAGAGGAATGGTGGGTGATGGTACTGGGAACGGAGAAGGAACCACGTGACAGAGAACACTGGGCCAAGAAGATTTGGCAGCAGTGGACTGTATTGGAAAGGAAATGGATTTGGGGGTCAGGAAGGCCTAGATCTAAATTCAGCCTCCACAACCCCCGCCAGGTGACCGTGGGCGATTATTTTTGGCAGCTTCATTTGGCTTCTCTGCTCCATGGTTTGCTGGGATAACTGAACGGGACTGTTAATGGGACAGTGCCTAGCGTCAGCCTGGCCCAGGTAGAGGCCCAACAAGTACCAAGTTCTCCTTTTCCTTCCACGTCATCTGGGGAATCAAAGGTAGTGAAGGAATATGTTAAATTTGCATTTTAGAAAGATCACTGGGGTCATGGCACTGAGGACGTCTGAGTCAGGGGAGTGGGCAGGATGCTTTTGGTAGGACATAGTCACCAAAGTCCCGGGGAGGCCAGAGGAGATTGGAGCTGAGGCTACGGGGACTGTGGGAAGAAGCAGAACCCACAGGCATTGGCAGTTGTCAGGGATGAGTTCCAGGTTTGGGGCATGAGAATCTGGATGAATGAAAAGTACCTCCTGTGACAGGGAACCCGGGAGGGGGGTGCCTTGTGGAGGCGAAGGCAAGCAGGAGTTCAGTTTCGGATCCCAGGGCTGCGTGTGTATGTGGGATGTCCTGGTGGAGAGACGGAGCTGACAGCTGGATATACAGAAGCAGTGTGGGATGGAGGTCAAGGTGAGTTCATCCGGGGATCCTGAACTATTCTCATTAATGTCTTTCTACAGGGTCAAGGTCTATTTCAAGAGAATGAGCCTATTTCTAAATGCCATCTCTTTGCATGAAGAGGTTGTTCTAATCATCAAAGCCTGAATGAGTGGCAGTGGGAGGATGAGAAGGAACAGAAGGACTCAAGAGCCAGGCCGGGGAGAAGAGAGAGAACACGGTCTCTACCTGGGAGGGGCCAGCGAAGGAGAGGAGGGAAAGAGGACTTGGGGGTTTGTAACAGGGCAGCATTATGATGCTGTCTGGGCAAACGGGGTGGGGGGGGGGACCCGGAGGAGAAGCAGCTCTGCCGGACAGTGATGGCCCTCGGCACTCCCATGCTGAGTATGAGCTGCTGAGGGTAAACAGGCGGTGGTGCCCACAGAGAGCGCGAGCTGGGGGGCCAGTGAGCTGGGGGGCCATCGAGGCTGGGAGTCAGCAGGAAGAGCAACCATGGCTCCACGGGAGTAAAGAAGGCCCGGGCAGAAGCGACATTTACTGATCTGCAGGCAGAAGCAAAGGCCCCTGAAAGGAAGAGGGGTCAGAGTCAGGCAGGAGGGGAAGTCGGGGGGGGGGGGGGAGCAGTGTCAGGAGTACGGAGCCGCAAGCCCTGGTCCGCGCTGTCCTGTTTCCTCGGGCCTGCGGGTCCCGGTGGTTGGTCAGCACAGCAGCAGGCCCTGCGGGAGGGAAGCAGGTTGTGGGGGAAGACGCTGACTCTGCGGCCTCTGTGTGGTTCTGGTCTTAGAAAGCCAAGCGGCCATCCTACCCGGTTCGCAGCCTCCGCCCAAGCCAGCCCGTCTTCGTGCTCTCCTCCGACTGAACCTGACCTCCCTGCATTGCCTTCCCAGAGAGCGTCCGCGCTGTCCATGCAGTGCCTCGTGCCAGAGGGCTGCGGCCATCGGGGACTTCTCCCAGCCACACCCAGCCGGAGACCAAACCCCGCCCCTCCCTGTAAGTAGCTCTTGACCGGGCCTCCCGTCTGCCCTGCACCTGCTTCACGGGAAACCACGTCACCGTCCAAGTCGACCACAGCCATGAGGCTCCGTCGTGCTTTCCAAACATCTCTCCTGCTCCAGTCCGTCACTCTTCACACTGAAGCCTGAGCGATCCTGGAAACACAGACCTGAGGACGCCCCTCCTCTCTGTAAGAACCTTCGATAACTCCCACTGTCACTCATGATACCCTAGAACATCCCGAGGCTTATAAGGACCGTAAAGGGACTTGCTTCGTACCAGTCTCTCCCCACCCACCTCCCACCGCCGCACTGGCCTCCTTCCAGCTCTTCTGATGTACCAAGCATCTCCCTGCTCCAGGACCTGGAAAGTGCCAGTTACTCTTTGTGGAACCTTCTTCTCCGCCTCACTGGGCCTGGCTGGCCCCTCCTCAGCCTTTAGGTTCCAGTCTAAGGGTCACTTCCTCAAGGATCTTTCCAGATACAGAAACCCCTCCCCCCATCTTATGCTTTCAGAGCGCCACACACTTTCCCATAATGAATCATTTTCCCAAATTCATTGATGGGTTATGTCATTTATTTAATGTCTAGACTGTAAACTCCATAAGGGCAGGGGCCGTGTCTGTGGGCAGCGAACCTGGGCTGACGGCTGCTCGGTCACCGTGGCTGGGCGGCGTGCAGCCCCTCATCGCCATGTCTAAGGGCCTTCTGCCATCCGGGAGCGGCCGCACAGCCGCTGCCTGGGGCTGGGGCTTTGGGAAGTTTGTTCCCCACGTGAGTTGTAAGTTTCACCCGCAGGAACGCCTTTTAAAACAAACACACCTTTGCCTCTGGACCCAGAAGTTCGGTAGCGAGACTCTCTTGCTGGGAAGGAGAAAGGACTGTTGACATCCAGCTAAGGGTTTAACGGAGCTCAGTGGAGCCTCGGGGCTACTCAGCTCTGAGGAAATGAAAATGTCCCCAGCATCTACCACTTCTCCCGGCATATGGCAGGCACTCAGGAAACGGCCATTGAACAATGAAATGAAACAGGACGTGGAAGCTCAGAGAGGTTAAGTAACTTCCCTAAGGTCACACAGTAGGTGGAGAGTTAGGATTCCAGCAGAATCTCTCTGGCGCCGGGACTGTGGCCTCTTTATGACACCACATGTCCCTGCTTAAAAGCAGTCTGGTAAGCCATCCTGAGATCTTCAAGCTCCTAACCTTAGTCGATGGTTTCTAGACTGTGCTGGAACTGAGGACTCGAGAGCTTGAGGCCCACGGCCCGGAGCTGCCAGTCCCCTCTGGAGGTGGCACCTTTCCCGTCTGAGTGGTCCCTGCCTCTCGGGCTCCTCCGACACCCGGGTTCCTTGAACATCCTGCTTTGATTGAAGACGCTCTAGAAGTTGTTTGGAGATTTCCTCTCACTTTAAACAAGGCATCATATTTCATGGTTACAACTTCAGAGCCATAAAATATAACCTTCAGCTGACACCACAGTCCTAAAATATTAATTTACACTTTCTCCGTCCCTGGTGATGGGCATTCTGCACCGCCATTGGGTCGTGTGTATTCTAAGGTGCAGGTGTGTGAGGCCGAGCGTTGCCCTTCCAAGTTTATGACTTTATTTACGATCGACTTTAAGTTCCACTGAAATTTCTTCAATTAACTTTAATTTTAGAGAACTACCCCCCGGCCCCCTTGGATGTCTGTTAACTCTCCAGTGACTCACAAATTTCGGGGAGGGACGGAGGAGCCATCCTACTCCCCCTTCCCTGCATTTCAGGCAAGATCCTGGACGCCTGCAAGTTTGGGGCCCTCGGCTCTGGGCTTCTGTCCATATCCTCAATGCCCAGGCTACTCTGCCTCTGAGGAAACAAAAGTCCCCACAGGCCCTGGGGGAGAAGCTGCCATCCGACAACCCAAGTGTGAGGCAGGAGCCAGGGTGCGAGTGCCCTAAAGGCTTGATGTTCTCCCTAGTTTTTTGATGTAAAGTTCCACGATTCATTACTCGCGTATAACACCCAGTGCACCATGCAATACGCTGCAATCACCTGAGGGCATCGCAATTTCTGCCCCTCCCCAACCCCCGATGCCTTCCACAGATATGGTCCCCCAAGGCATCCTTCTGGGGAGAAGAACGCAGGCGGGACATGCTATTCAGTTACATAACTCTGTGAGCGTCCATTATAGGCCAGGCGTTGTGCTAAATGCCTCACTGATATTTTTTTGTTTAATCCTCAAACCACTTGAAGAGATAGGTATAATATCACCTACATTTTACAGATGAGGAAACTGAGGTTCAGTGGTTTTTATTAATTTTTTTAAGATTTTATTTATTTGCGAGAGAGAGCGCGCGCGCATGAGCTGGAGTAAGGGGCAGAGGGAAGGGGAGAAGCAGACTCTCCCGCTGAGCAAGGAGTCTGACATGGGACTCGATCCCAGGACCCCGGGATCATGACCTGAGCTGAAGGCAGATGCTTAACCGACTGAGCCACCCAGGCGCCCTTGCTCGGTGGTTTTTAAAACTTGCCCACAGTCACATGGCTACTAACTGTTGGAGCCAGGATTCGAACCCAGGACACTCTAACCCCAGACCCAGGCCATTATCCACCTGTTTCCAACACTGCTCCAGGCCCTGGAGATGGGTTTTTCCAAGTGTGAGAAGCCCCCTCCTGCTCCCCCTCTCCTCCGCTGGAGGGGCCCGCGGCGGGGGCTTTGTGCTGCCTCCAAAGTGCGGCCAGCTCCCTGTGCTCGGGTAGAGGTGGGTGAATCTTGAGTCCGTCTCCCTCTGAAGAATGGAAGTAGCCCCTGCAGACCCTGGCTCTCCCCCCACCCCGGGAAGTGGCATCTGCCCAACAGAACAACCTCAGGCCCCCTCCCTAAGGCTTCTCTCCTGGAGCTCATGGGACAGGCTACAGAGGAAGGTCCAGGGGAACACAGGAGACTGGGCAGTGCCTGGCCAGGTGGACTCATCAGGGGGTGCACCCGGGAGAGGATAAGCGCTCAGGCCCTGGGCCACCAAGCCGGAGCTCTGGAAGCAACAATGTCACCACGAGTCTCCTGCCAGCTGTCACAGGCCATTGTCCTTGTCTGTAGCAGACAGTGGTGGCCACGAGCATGGCTGGGAGAAGCATGGACTTGCTAGAATCCTGGCTCCGTGGCTCTTGAGCCGTGCGGCCGCAGGCAAAGTCCCTCACCTGCCCATACCTCAGTGCCCTCACGTGCAATAGCTCTTAACGTCCCGGGGTTTCTGCGAGGGTTCTGTGAGGCTGGAGGAAGGCAGCGCGGGGTCTGGCGGGGAGTTAGCGCTCGTGGAATGGCAGTGTGCGGCGTGGCGGCGGTTGGAATCACGCAGCACACTCTCACTGCATCATCGCCGCGAGCAAGGGCCTCTGCCGCACGCGTAGCGCTTACCAACCTGAGCCTCACTCCCCCCTTGTGAGTTGAGCACTGTTACTGGCATTATGTACAGGTGAGCGAACCAGGGCACAGAGAGGTTGAGTAACTAGCCCCAGGTCACTCAGCTAGTGGGCGGGAGTGGTAAGGCCAGGATTTGAATCCAGGTGATTGGACTCCAGAGCACATTCTGGACAGCTCTGCCATAATAACAGGGATGGCAAAGGTGACTGGAGAAGGACTGGTGACCCCAGCGGCAGGAGAGGAACCCCATGGTTAGGAATGGTATCTGGGAGCCATTCCAGAATCACTCGAGGTCCACACTGGCTGGCATGATATTTGCTCCTCTCTGCATGTCATGTAGTGTGATCAGCGCAAAGGGGCCCCGTGTGTGGTTCCCAGGCCCTCTCTGCCACCGCACTGCCAACTTAGGGTCTCGCATCCCTCTCCCCACCCCTTCCTAGCTCAGACCTTCCTCAGCCACAGAATTAACACGCCCCCTCACCCATCCCCTCTCCCCCCGCCCCCGAGGACATCTGGGGGCATCTCAGACTTTATCTGGATGAAACGAGCTCTCCTGATTCCCCTCAGGGCACACGCTCCCGACTCCCTGTGACAGTCATGCCCAGCTCAGTTATCGACATCCTGCCCTGCCAGCACTCAACAAAGAGCCTGGGAGTCAACCTTGACCCTTCGTTCCATCCACGCCTACCTGCATCTCATCAGCAGGGCTGTTGGCTGTGTCCCCAAACCATGGTCCCCGTCTACGCCCTCCCCTCTGTCTCTCCCACGGCGTCCAGAATCTCCAGCCTGCTTGCCTACTGCAGCCGCTTCCTGACTGGTCCTCCCGGTTGTACCTCCCACCGACTACAGTCCCTCTCACTCTAGCATCCAGAGTGATCATTTGAAAAAATTAAGTTCAACTGCACCATACCTGTGCTTAAAATTCATCCCTGGCTCCTTCCTGAACGTAGAACCAAACCCAAACTTCTGGTCCTGCTTCACCACAGCAATCCCTCTCCCCCCACCCCTTCCCCCCATCCTACTTTACCACACGGGCCTGTTTTCTGTTTCTCTAACATGTCAAACTCTCTCCTGCCTCAGGGCCTTTGCACCTGCTGTTCCTTTTGCTGGAAATGCCCTTCCCCCGGTCTTCACATAACAAGCTCCTCCTATCATTCAGGACTCACTGTAGATATCACCTGCTCAGAGGGTCCTCTCCTGAGATCTCCAACTACAGTAGCCTTCCTATCACGATCCGCTTCATTTCCCTCGTGATCTGAAATTTGTGGATTTGATTTTTATCTGTTTTCTGCCTCCCAGCTGCTAAAATCAAATAAATACTCCATGATCTCATGGAGTCTGGTCTGACTTTTCATCACTGCAATTCTCTGTACCTAGAATAATAAACATCTGACAATCGGCAGTCAATAAATAAGGACTGAGTTACTAACAGGCTGGCGCACAGTAGGCACTCATGAAGTTGTTGAATCCTGAGTGAATGAATGAATAAGCGACCCACCCTTCAAGGCCGCTGCTCGTGTTCCCCACTTGAAAACCCGGAGAGGCTTAGCAGCACACCAGCGACCCGCAGCTCTGAGCTGGCACGGCATGGCTAGGGCTGCCTTGGACCCGTCTGACTCCATGCTCTTTCCACGGCACACTGCCCCTGTCTCGTTCCCCCCCCCCGGTTCCTCCCCGTGGGGCTAGGAAATCGGGCATGCAGCTTGACACGTGCAGCCTCAGCTTCCGCAGACCCGTGCCCTCTTTCCCAAGTCAGGGGACAGCAGGTAGTGTCTGACTTGAACCCCAGAGGCCAAGCATTGCTTGCTCTAGCTGCTTTCTCTCCACCTCTCAGCCCCCAGCACATCTGAACCCCATTCCTCCCCCAAGTGGTCTTCTTTGCTCCAGGGCCCATGCCCTTCACAAGCCAGAGGCCATTTGCTGAAACCCACATGGTCTTCCCTCTTGTGATTCAAAGAGGCTCCACAAAGCTCAGAGCTCCCAGGGACCTCTGCCTTTGACAAGGTGCCCAGAGTGACCCAAAGCAAAGAGAGGTCACAGGCCCTGCCTCATTCTCTCTGCCAGCTAGACTTAGCCTCAGAGGACCAGCAGCCTTGGGATGGGCCTCTTTGGAGGTCAGCCTCACACCTGCTCTGCCCCCTAATATCCCAGTGGGTCCTCACTCCCCCTTAGTCTGGGCTATGTCCCCAGGCTGAGTCTACCTTTCAGCCAGGCCTGTGGCATTTCCTGCCCTCCAACCTGCTCCGGGAAGCCCTGGCCTCAGACTCGGTGTCACTCAGCGCTGCTGGGCAGGTGGGCTAACCCAGGCCAGCAATTCGCCTTCCGGGCTTGTATGCCGACACGATTCTGGTGGTGAATTAGACCCATCCAGCCATCCGCTCATTCAGCAAATATTTACGGACCACTGCCCAGCGGATGAGGTTTATCCACTCACAGATGCCAGCCCTTGAGAATTCCACACAAGAGGAAAAAAGGCCAAAAGGCTTTAATCCTTCCTGAGTATGAACTGTTAACTCTGGCGTGACCGCGGCTTCTGGCATCGCGCATCGCATGACGCCCCCTCAGCTCCTGTACGGCCTGGCCTCCTGAGGACATGCAGTTTGGAAAATCACTTTCAGAAAATCACGGGCATTATCGAGGACGCTTCCCAGCCTATTCTTGCAGCTTGTGGTGCATTAGGAATCAGACATGGACCTGAAGCCCAGAGAATGGGGGAGGTGCTGGGGCTCAGGGAGGGAGAGAACCATCTGTCCTCCCCGAGTCATGAGCCCCCTAAGACACCAAGGAGCCTCCGGAAGGCCTCGAAGCCTTTCTGGAAGCCACACTTGACATCCTTGGCTGGCTTCCCCGGTGTGTTCCAGAACAGGGCCTTCTCTGGTATGGCTAAACTGGAAGCTACTTTTAGAAAAGACTTAGAACGATCAGCCTGGGACTCTTTCTGGAAGGGCCTCGTCCATGCTGAGGAACCCAAACTTGACCCCCGTCAGCGATGAAGAGCCGCCGGCAGCATTCTAAGCAACAAGCGATTCGGTCGGATCGGTGGCTTAGAAAGTTCACTCCCGCAGTGGAGACTGGCTTGGAGCGTGTGCGGTGGGGGACTGGCAGATGGCTGCCCAGGGAGGGCTGTTCTGCCGTGGGACAGGTGAGATGAGACGAGAGGCAGTCTGCACCGTCACTGGCCAGAGCCCCTGAACAGGGGCAGAGGCTCGGAGGCAGGGCGGGCGCAGAGAGAGATGCACCAGGACATAGTGGCTGATGGTGTCGGGGCCAGGGAGGGGGAGGGGTGTAAGATGCCAATGGTGTGTCTGGCTTGGCCACCTTGGATGGTGACACTCTTCACTGAGCTGGTGGAGGCACACAAAAAGCAGGTTTGAGAAGACAGAAAGAATTAGATTTTGGCTGTGCCCCATTTGAAGCACACTCTGGGAAAGGTTCAGTAGAGTCTGAGACCCATGCGGGCCTGAGCGGAGGACAGACAGTGGGGCTGGAGACAGACACTGGAGAGTCACCGCCAAGCAGCAATTAGAAGCCATGTAGTGGATGAGAAATCCCCACAGATGCCAGATGTCCCCAGAGGCGAGGCCACGTTGGGCCTTCCGGCATTAAGGGGAAGGCTGGGGAGAAGAGGGGAAGAATCGGCATCATCTGAGAAGCCAAGAGAGGAAGGAGAGAGGCTTGGGCGAGAGTCGTGCCCCAAAAAGGCCCCCTACACCCATGGACCACTGCTGTGGTGTGAGTGCTGGGGGAGCGCCATCATCCCAGCCCACGCTACCCCCCACCTACGCCCAGACGTGCAGGCACTGGACTGGGGGCCCTGAGCCCCCCGGCCAAGGAAGACCTCCAGGAGGCGGCCCTCATCACTTATCTTTTACAGGTGGATTAATAAAAAAAAGGCATTTTCACAGCCAGCCAAGTTTCTTCCAGGTGAAGGCTCTCTTTGTTCAGGAAAATACCACCCTGGGAAGGGACACGTTAGCCTGCAAGGAGATGACAAAGCCGAGAGGCAATGGGGCTCTTGCACCTAAGAGGTCAACGCAACCCTCTCGTGGGGCCTAAGTCAAGAGAGACCAAGCAGAGGAGGCTGGAGAAAGAAGAGAGGGTGTCACAAACCCCCTAGGGAAGCCTGAGCCTGCCAGAAACCAGGGACAGGCTTCCAGGGAGCAGGGGCCGAAAGCTTTTGAGGCTCATGATGGCTCAGACGTTCCCTCTCAGCCGTTTGCACCGCTGAGATGCAAGTTCCCTGTAAAGGTTGTACTGTGTGCAGACACCTTTGTTAGTGGGGTTTTGCTTTTTGTTTTGTTTTGTTTTTTCCCTGGGACAGAAGACACTGAAGATAAATGGGCCACGTTAGCTCGCAGAGTAGAACCCAGAGAGATGAGGCATGGCAGTGAGTTCCAGGTCCAGAGGAGGCTGAAGCTGATGAAGATCCCCAGAGACCCTGGGAGGGGACGTGGCTCTCCGCCATATCGGGATGGGCGTTGACGTGAATGACATGGCACAGGACGGGGTGACAGCCCTTCTGCCTCTCATACTTGGGCTACCATTGTTTTCCGTCTCCATATTAAAAGAGCATGGTATTTACAGTGTTGTAAGAGGAAAGAGAACGGTGGGTCCTGTTTCACAACTTAAATACTTGATTTCATACACTACCCGGTTTCATATTCTATTATCAGGTCACAACTCTGACACCCCTCCTGGGAAGGGTCAGTGTTCAGCTCTGACAGCCTCTGGGCAGGGGGTGGGTAGGGATTCTCTAAGAGGAGTGGAAACAGCCGTTTTAGGCCGTGGTTGGCCACTCAGGGCCACACAGCTGTGTGGAGGGGCCAAGGTCTCACCTGATGGGTTTGGTCATTCCTGATATCAACCACAAGATGAGAGGCATATCCCAAGTTAGAAATGGGGCCTGAGAGGAGCACTTAGGAAGGTAAAAATGGAGACCCTCACTCCCTTGGGTTCCACCAAGAAGGACCAACGGGGCCGAGGAGGAGTAAACAAACATGGGGTCAGGTGGCGGCTCACGCTGACTGGCTGTGGCTTGTCTCTTGGGAAGGACTTCGTAGCCAGGTGTGGGCTCAAGACAGGGTGCTGTGGTCAATGAATTATGTCTGCCATTGGAGTGGGAACAAGGGAAGAGGTACACGTGCCAAGTATTTTCCACCCCTGGTGCAGACAGTACAAAGGGCGTGTGCATTCGGTGGGAAGGGGGACCCAGTCTCCTCCAGCTAGTCTTTGGACAGTAATTACAGAAAAGCTGCTGCTAAGAGAAAGGCGAAACTTGAACCCAAGGAGAGCTGCACGTTCCAATCATTTCTCAACTCCTTGAAACGATCGCCCCCAGACCTATAGCGGAGTGTTCTGGTATCCACACAATCTAAAGATGAGAGTTTCAAGAAGAAAAGAACGGTCAATAGTGCAAAAGGCTGTTGAGAGTGCAAGAAATATAAGGGCCAAAACAATTCCCATCTGATTTGGCAACATGATGCAGAATATTGGGGCCAAAGGCCAGTCTGCAGAGGAGTAAATGGCAGGTGGGGGGGGGGGGGCAGAGACAAGGCTGGATGGAGCTTTCGAGATGCTGGTCGTTCCTGGTGGCCTGGGGAAACCCTACAGTACAGTGTCACAGCCTTTACAAGGTGCCTTAAAAAATCTACATGCACGATAATCTCAATTATACACATTTTCATAATAAATGCATAGTGCAGTATGGATTAGAAGATAGGAAGGAAGTACATGAAAATCATTGTTAAAATGAGTAAATTTTGTTTCTTTTTTCCTCTTTTCTGAATTTTTAAAGATCATTTAAAAATGATCATGCTGGGGCGCCTGGGTGGCACAGCAGTTAAGCGTCTGCCTTCGGCTCAGGGCGTGATCCTGGCGTTATGGAATCGAGCCCCACATCAGGCTCCTCCGCTATGAGCCTGCTTCTTCCCCTCCCACTCCCCCTGCTTGTGTTCCCTCTCTCGCTGGCTGTCTCTCTCTGTCGAATAAATAAATAAAATCTTAAAAAAAAATAAAAATAAAAATGATCATGCATTATTTTTATCATCAGATTAGAGGCATGGGAAATTAGCTTAGAAATAAACTCAGTTATTATGGGCTGGAAGGGCAAAAAGAAAGAGGCTGGGAACAGGGTCACCCACCATCCTGGTTTGCCTGGAACTGAGGGCGTTTCCAGGATGTGGGAATTTCAGAGCTAAAAATGAGAAAAACCCAGGAAAACTGGGATAAATTTTGGTCACCCTAGCAGTATTTTGGGGGCGGAGGGCGCAGGTGGGGTAAAGAGGTTTTGAGCATATTTGGAGGCTGAGAGGAGGACTCCATGAAACAGGGAGAGAGGCTGAATTTATAGGAGAGGGAAAGAGAAGAATCGCCAGTGTGAGGTCAGTAGGAAGGAAAGCAGCTGGGGGAGTTCCTCGCACACAAACGCTCTGTAGCGGAAAAGAAACCGTGTTTCTTCTAGACAGGGAGGCAGACTGGCTAAAAATAAGTTTGTCGATGTGGGGGAAAGGGATCGAAGGAAGGAACTCCCGAGGGCTGGAAGGTCAAGGGAGGCTGAGAAGCCTCTAGGATAGCTGGGGACCCTGAGGACCCTCGGGGGTCTCCAGACGTGCACCCCCCATAGCAGGCACCCCAGATGTTGTTGGAGCGGATGGAGTAGCTTCTCCCACTAAAGACCAGGTCCCACTAGAAGCTCCAGCATCCCATTCCAGTTACTGCCCACCCCTCAGACCCTCTCTGGCCACCTACCTCTGCAGGAGGGCAGGGGGAAGTCCCACGTGGCACTGTTCTCGGAGCCGGCATGGCAGGTGAGCACGGCATGGCCCTCCAAGAAGAAGCCGGGGTTGCAGCTGTAGCGGACCTTGTCCCCCAGGTTGAAGGTTGAGCCCTGCTGGATGCCATTGGGCAGCCGCCCGGGGTTCCCACACGTGTGACTGGGGAGAACTGTGAGAGAGGGAGACATGCAGCCTATGAGTGAGGCTTCAGCCCCGATACCGGATTCCGCACAGCACCTGGCCGGGCAAGTCACCTCCCTGGGGTCTCCCTTCCCGGTAGACGGGCCGGCCCTCAAGGCTGCCTAGTCCCTGAAAACTCACGGCAGGCCTGAGTTAAGGAGGAGCCACACTTACGGCTTAAGACCGACAGTCAGGTTTCCTGCCTTTTCTCCTGTGCAGCCGCAGATGTGGATTAGGTCCGTCCCATCCCTCGAGATGTCCCAGGGAAATCACTTTAATCTCTTGGGTTTGGTTGCCCTGATTTCACACTCCACACTCCTCACGACCAGGGAAGGGGCACAGAGCATGGCATGGAGTAGGTGCTCATTAAATCCAGTGTCCTTCCTTTCATGCGTGTCTGCCCTGGCAGCCAGAGGGGTCCTTCAGCCCAGCGGGGCTGCGAGAGTTGAAGGGGTTGTTAGTGCTGGAACAGGCAGGGAAGCGGGAAGGCAAGAACCCGAGTTCTGATCTGACGGACCCACTTAAAGGGGAGCCGGGGAACACAACGTGGCGTGTGTGACCCAAGCCGAAGCAATCACGGCCAGCTGCGAGTGCGCTCTCACTATCCCGAGGAAATTGCGGGGGGGGGGGGGGGGGGCGCCTGAGCATCGTAACCTGCCAATCTTGGGGGGGCTGCAGTTCCTCTGCCTGAGTCACCTGTTCAACCCAACCCAGCTCCCCCAGCCCTCTGCCCTTCTCCCCAGAGTTAGAACTGCCCATGCCCTGGAGGTCAGACCTCCGACCTATCCAAGATGTCCCCGTAGGGCAATGACAAGGGCTCACAGCGATGTCCAGAGTACCATCCAAGTACAGGTCCATCACCTAGCGATGATTAGCTGAGGTGTCACTGAGAGGCCGTAGAGCAGGGTGGTGGGGAGTTCGGCGCATCCTGGACAGATGGCTTACTACCTGCGGGACCCCCAGCAAGTCTCTTAACCCCCCATGCCTCGGTCTACCTTGGCATTTCCCATGATCCCACAATACTGGCCACCGAGTAATTTCCCACAATCCCATGCTGCTGGCCACCTTGGAGTTTCCCATGATCCCACACTATTGGCCACCTTGGAGTTTCCCATGATCCCATGCTGCTGGCTATCTTGGCGTTTCCCATGATCCCACACTAGCGGCTTCCTTGGCGTTTCCCCTGAGCTCGCGCTGCTGGCGTGCAGCGGAGGCAGTGACTGTGACGTGTGTGTGTTTGTGAGTGTTGGGGGTTGGAAGGGCGGGTCAGGCAAACATTTGGAGAAGAAAGCAAGCTAAGGTGAGGGGAGGGAGCCAACCAGGGAAATGGGCTGAGAACTGGTGTACAACTAACGTTTCATTTTCCGCAACGAGTCGCAAAGACCCAATTTAATTAAATTACTAATGTCAAATTTTTAATGAACCTGCTTCTGCTTTGGGCTTTCTTCCTTCGAAATTAATGACTGGAACGTCACTATAAATAAAAGTCGATTCTTTTTAAAAAGTCACTCTCAAACACTCACTGCTCTTTACTTAATGAGCTGTTCATAATCAGGCCGCTCTGACCTGGCACCTCCACTGGGACTTGGGTGTGATGAATGGGGGCTCAGTCCCAGCACCACCTCCTTTTTTATATTGAGCTCTGCTCCCGAGAGGCCACGCAGTGGCCGGGGAGAGAGGGCAGATGCTGGGCTCAGAGAGGTGTGGCTTCCAATCTCAGTTCAACCACCGCTAGCTGAGTGATTTTAAACTGTTAATTGTTATCTCCAGCCTTCAATTCTTCATCTGAAAATAAGGATACTTTTTCTTCCCATGGTGGGTATCATACTAGTTTCCTAGGGCTGTAACAATGTATCACAAACTGGGTGGCTTAAAAAAAAAACAACAGAAACTTATTGTCTCACAATATGCAGGTTTAGAAGTCCCAGATCAAGGGGTCAGCAGGGCCACATCGTTCTGAAACTTGTAAGGGAACCCTTTCCTGTCTCTTCCTAGCTCCTGGCGGCTTTCTGGCAATCTTTGGCCGTCCTTGGCTTACAGACGCATTACTCCTCGATCTTCACGTGGTATTGTTTTTCTGTGTCTCTGTATCTAAATTTCACCTTTTTATAAGGACACCAATCATTTTGGATTGGGATTAGGACACACTCCAATGGGCTCATCTTAACTTCATCATCTGATCCTATTTCCAAATAAGGTCAAATGCACAGCTCCTGGGGGTTACGACTTCAATGTGTATCTTTTTGGGCATAGCAGGGCTGTTGTGCCCATGAAGGGCAGTTAGCTCTGTCATACCCACTACTGAGTTCCTGGTATGTTTGAGGCCCTGGGCTCCAAATTTATTTTACTTAATCCTCAAAACAAGCCAGTGGGATACCTGTTATCCTCATTTTACGGATGAAAACACTGAGGCACAGAGAGTTTCGGCAACTTCCTCCAGGCTACGTAGCTAGAAAGTGACAGAGCTTAGGTTGTGAATCTCCGTCTTTCTGGCTCCACCATTCGGCACTCTTAAGTGGACTGTGATCCTGCTTCTGACAGAGACCGCACCCAGCACACAGTGGGTGCTTAATCAACCAGAGTTCCCTCCCTCCCTCCATCATTGCAGGTGCCGCGACAAGATGAAGGGTGATTACCTGATTGTCCAGATTTAATAGTCTGGCTTTTTTTTTTTTTCTCCAGCCTGATTTACTAACCTTGTATTTTTAAATAATGTCAAGGGCAACATTTAAACTGAGGGTTTTTGTAATGTGTCTGATGTGCACCTTGCTGGACAGAGGAGATCGGAGATAAGCCACAAAGCAAGCCTTCCGAGGTGCGGCATTCTTTGATTTTTTTTTATTTTGCCCGTGTGTTTTTTGGCACAGATATTATAGCTGTTCATGCTCTCCCATCTATAAAACTTCCCTTTGATTGCTTACAAAATGAAGAGTGGGATATTTACATCCAACGCAGCCCGGAACAATATTATTAAAGCTGTGCCTGACATTGAACAATTCCATTGTAGATTAGCTGTGGGGAATTTTGTCCCTTCTACAAAGCCTGGCTCTTGCCAATCAACATAATATTCTCAGTGATTGTATGACAATGAATCTCCTCTGTGGTTGGAGTGCAGCAAAAGCTACATCGCGCCTTCTTTTATTTTTAATTTGAGACTTTAGTTCCCATATTATAATGAAGAGCCATTTATGCTCTCTGGACAAGCACCCTCCATATGTTTTGATTTCTTATCTTTCATCAAGTAACTTGTTTCATCTCCATGGCCATACGGTTGATACTAAGTGGCAGGATGGCTGGGAAAACGGAGTCAGAGAGAAGGATTACATTTGCCACAACCCTCAACATGGAAAGAGGAGATGGCATTTCGTGTGTGTGCGTGCGTGCGTGCTTGTGTGTGTGACTGAGGGGTAGTGGGCATGGTCAGGAGAGGGAGGAATAAAAACCATTCTCTTCCAAGTAACTCCTCTGTGCTAGGCACCTCTGCATTACACACATGGTCTTATTTTATGAAGCTGTTCTTTATAACTCCCTTACTTTTAGCTGTTTGGCCTCGTAAACATAATTTATTGCACACTTACTACGTGCTATCCCCAGTGCCAAGTGCTTTGTATTTATTTCCATCCCCAAAGAATTGTCTCCACTTGCTGCCTCCACTTCCACTCCTCCCACCTGACATATTATATATTTGATACATTCGCTATTCTTCGTCTCACCCTGCTACCATGTAAACTCCATAAAGACAGTGTTTAGTCTCTTTTGTTCACGTCTGTGTCCCAATTCCTAGAACACTCCACCTCCTGTATAATAATACTTCGATAAAAGCTTATTGAATGACCTAATGATCTTATTTAATCCTTTCAACAACCCATTGCCAGAGACGCTATTCTTACCCCTTGCTGAGATGAGCATGCTTGCTGGAGAGGCGGGGCATTTACTCAAGGCCACATGGCTCATGGTGTGTGTGTGTGTGTGTGTGTGTGTGTGTGTGTGTGTGTGTGTGTGTGTGTCTGTAAGTGCCCGGCTGCTAAGCCCATGTACTTGGGGCTGCCCTAGGCTGCGGTTGCCCTTGACCATCCCACCTCGACTCGCTCCACCGTGAGGTGGTGCGTGTTTCCTGAAACATCCTCGTAGGGGACTCACACTCATTTTCCTTAGGGGATGCCTCGGGTGTCCACCAGGCAAGTCAACCCCTAGCCTGGCCCCGTACATCTCCTGCTGCCTGTCAGTCAAACGAATACAGGGGCACCAGGGCCTCTGATGGGGTACGCCACCTACAAGTTCCCAGGGCCCTGTCCTGTCAGGACTCTCCCTGTCAGGCATGAGCTCTCCACCGTAAGCGGATTCTCTCGGCTCAGGTTTGCAGGTTTTGCAAGCTTCCGCATCAGGGTCCCGTGGGGAGTTTTACAAAGCTACTGAAAGCTACTGATGCCTGTCCCACAACCTCCTGAATCAGAATTTCAGAGGCAGAGCCTGGGCTCGTCCAGGGCTCTGCAAAGCCGAGCTGGGATTGACAACCACTCACGGTAACCTATTCATGTCGGTTATTCCATTAACTGCGTGGGGTTATCTCTCTGAGCTGTGACCTGTTCAATCTCCGGGGCCTCTCTTGTGGCTGGACTTTGACTTCTGGGGGCGGCGAGCCTGGCCTCTCCGCTGGACTTGGCTGAGCTCCATAAATCACACTTGCCCTCTCCTTGCGTCTCCTTTCATATTCCTCCTCGCCTCCCCCCTGGACTCCTGCACCCCACTCTGATCTCCTTGCTGCTGGTGTTGCCCCCTCCAATGCACTGTCCTCACTGATGCTGGAGTGAGCATTCTAGAAGGGTAAACTGACCACGGCCCTGCCTTGTTCGCCCCATCAGGCGCATATGTGCCCAAAGTGGCTTCCCTACCACCAAGGCACGCCGGCCAATGCAGTCCCCCTGCTCTTTTGCGTGATTCACAAAAGAACAAATAATGATTTGAAAGATTAATAAACATAAATAAAAGGAAAGGAAAAGAAAACCTGGAGGGCTTTCCCATGGCTGTCAGGATAAATCAAAGCCTAGGTTCATGCAGCCCATCCTTCCACGATGCAACCCCGGCTGACAGCTTCTGCTTTATCTCCTGCTCCCCCAAACTCATCCCCTCCACTATTGCTATTCTAAACCACAGGCTCCCTGAGCACATCTTGCCGTTCTCTCAAATGTTCCATCTGGAAAACTCCTACTCATCCTTTGAAGCCACACTTCAATGTCACTTCCTCTGTGAAGCCCTCCTTGATGCCCTTCGTGTCTGGTAGAAACTGGAAAATCCCCGGAGAACGCATTGTGATAGGAGGTCAATTCAAGCATAATATTACTGGCAGTCAGTCCCCAGAATCCTGGACTTCCGTGCCCGTGAACTACAGAGGCCCCTCTGGTCATGTCATCATTTTGTGACCTCACACCCCACCTTTTACATGATTGGAGCTTTGGGGTACCACTTACAGAATTACTTTGGAGTTCTAGCTGTGTGCCAATTCCTGCACTTGTCGCCCAACGTTGCAACTCATTCAGCCATCCGTTGACGACACCCTGCTTTCCGGGAGCTAAGCCTGCTTGTCAGTGTTTGTATAGGTGTCTGTGTTCATCACTGGACTCCCTCGAGGGGCAGGAATGACTTACTCTGTATTTATCTCGTGTTTGACTTAATGCCTGGCAGGAAGAGGGTGCCTGGTTGGAATGTGTAGAAGGAATTTTATATGTGTACACATATATAATGTATATTATATAAATATAAAAATATGCATTATATATTAGCATATATATATATAAATTTATATATGTATATAAAGCAAGAAATTAGTGCATGGTTGGCAAACTGTTTTCTATAAAGGACCAGATAGCAAATATTTTGGGCCTTGCCTTATGGTCTCTGTCTCAGTGATTCCACTGAGTCTACAGTGATTCCACTGTAGTGCAAAAGCATCCACAGACAACACACGTTCCAATAAAACTTTACTGAGAACACAGGCAGCCAGCCCACGAGCCATCATTCGGCAGCCCCGAACACTGTCGCTTCAGTTACGCACTTAGCTCAGATGTACGATTCTTTTTGCTGGGCATCAACGGGGGGCAGGGGCTGGGAGAAGAGTGAGCCAAGCAGCTGGGAGTCCTGGACAGAGGTGACTGGCAGGAAGTGGGCCTGGCAAACTCAGGCGGCAAGCACCCGGGGCCTGAGAGGGCAGTCCCATTGCCTTTCCCCTCCTGTTTGGCCCTGGAAACAGGGGGTGCTGTTCTGGCTGCAGGCAAGGGCTTGCCTACGTTCAGTCTGTACTCCTTCCTGTTAGAATCATACTTCTCTTAGCCCCCAGGTTCCTCTTTAGGCTGGCATTCATGAGCGCCACTATAGGAAAAAGAGTCAAAGGGTCAGTTGTAATGATAGTAACTGTCACCATGTAGATGTTTAATATGAACCGGGCCCTCCGCTCAGCACTTTATCTGGGTTCTTCTATTTCATCTTCCCCCGACAGAGGTACCATGAAGGTTCCCCCCCCCTTTGGGGGGCTGCAGGGATGAGGAACAGCGGACCTAACTCTGACCCAGTGTCATACTACTGGTTGGGACCAGGGCTGGGGTTGAAACTCAAACCACTTGACCACAGTGCTGTCTCCTTCATCAGGTTGTAAACTTGATCTCCCTGGCTTCAAGTTTGCTTTCCCAGCGTGGAGGCAGTGCTCTGGGTCCCTGCACAGTCCCTCTCTCTGCCAGACCTAAGGCAGGCCCCACCCACACCCAGGCAGCAACTCCTTGGCCCCCTCTCCCCACCCCAGTGAGCTGAGGCTGTGGAAGCATCCACCCTCCCACTAGCAGGGGCCACGGAGGGGCTGTTAGTGCAGAATTCTCCTTGGCGCTTTATAACCACAGGACCCCATGACCTCCTCACTTTTACTGGCCTTTCTTTAGAAGCAGCACTGAAATGCAACACCCTAGATCCCAGAATAGAGTTGCCAGTTAAAACAAAGGATGCCCAGTTAAATTTGAATTTCGGAGAAACAGAAATTGGGGTTTTAGCATAAGTATATCCCATACAACATCTGGGATATACTTACACTAAAAAACTATTTGTTATTTGAGATTCAAATTCAGCTGGGCACCCTGTGTTTTAATTTGTCAATTTTGGCAACCCTGCCCCAGAGGGGAGCCACCTCTGCATCAATGACTTCGGCTTCTAAAGGCACTAGGAATCTCTCTGGGAAAAAGAGGAAGAAGAAAAGGAGAGAGGTAGCCCTGCTTTTAGAGAACACAACACTGAACCAAAGAGAGCCTGTGGAGGGGGAAGTTCAGAGCCTCCCAGCGTGGGGTCTGCATGAGTCTGAGAATCTCCTGCAGGATTACAGGGGAGCAGTGGGCTGTGCCCCCCGCTCCTTCCCCCAGCCCATCCCTAAGGGAAGCTCCAGCCTCTGTTCTTAGGCACCAACATGTCCCTCTCCTGTTTCAAGAGCCAGTGGCAAGGCTGAGCCCCTCTGATGAGTAGCTTTAGGCTAGCACAAGGCCCTCCATAAGGCAGCCTCTGTTGACCTCTGCAGCCCCAAACCCTGCTGCTCCCCGCTCAGCCTCCCCACCCAACCCAGCCGAGCAAAGGGATTCCCCAGCTTGTCTGGACAGAGCGGCGTATGGAGAATCATTGTTGCCCTGTGGGGAAATGCTGCAAAATACCGTTAGAACAGCTAAATACGCAATTTGGGGCTAAAACTGATCAACTGCAGAACGGAGCCTAGAAATGTTTCCCAAAGTATATTCTGTACAAAAATGAGAAATACATTCCCTGAGAAAAGCTTTCAGTGGGTCAAGTAATTTTTAAAAATACCCAGAAACTCCCTCCTCTAGCAGAAACCAATGGTCACGAGTTTACCCAAGAGGTTCTTCAGGCGAGAAACCTGTTGAACCTTATACTTAAACCAGAATCTCCAAAAATTTAACCACAGACTCTCTCCCTCCTCCCTTTTCTTTCCTCAGAATCACGTAGTAACTTCAGAATTGTTCTATGAAACACGTTTTGGGAATTGCTAGAACCTCGGGTAAGATAAACCCGAGTTGCTTGGTTTACATTATTAATCATCACCATCATAAAAGGACAATAGCAGTGATAGTTGACATTTACATAGAACTTCCTGGTTAACATGAATTGTTTTACAAATGTAATTCCCCTTTAGCACATCCAAACTTATGTTTTTCTGGAAGCTGGGATGGCCTGAGGTCTCCCGGGCTCCACTGGTCAGGAGCTTTGAGGACTGATATCAATACTTACCAAAGAAGTAAACTTATCACTTCCAGCTGGACTCAGCATATCATAAAATGGCAAAAGCATAGGATTTGTTTCTTTCATCTGATGCCTTTTATAGCAGGGTATGTTTTCTGTTTGGCTGGGGCAGAATGATCCTTGGCCTGGTGGGCTAGGACTTCTCAAGGTTTCTGGCTAGGGCTAGCCATGTTGGGCCCTCAGCCCTGCCCAGCTGCAGAGAGGAAGTCATGGATCCTGAACCAATCTTGGCAAAGGAGCTTGAAGAGGGGGAAGCCTGACCTGGCTTGGCAGAGTGTTTTGCCGTAAGGCTGGGAATTGTAACCCTGGGTGAGGATGCCCATATGGGAAGTCATCCTTCCCTTGCTGGGGTTGTCCCACTGGGCTGCATACTTGGCCTTGCTTTCCCTTGAACCTCCCCCAAGCTTTGCAACCCCCTCCCTATGGCTGGGTCTTAAGTCCCCTATATCCTGCTGGCTAACAAGGAAATGCTGTCTCTGAACACCAGCACCATTTGGGATGTCCAAGGGAATCCACCATGTGCCGGTGCCAGTCCTGTGGACAACAGAGCCCCAGGGCCCCCCTTTCTTGCACTTGGCTCCCTGTCCGGGGCCCAGAAGCCCCAGCATATCTCACAGCCATCTCTCTTCTTAAGGTAAGAAGCACTTTGGTTTGCACCCCTTTGGAAGAAGCACAATATTCCAAAGGCTCTGGACCCCTTGGCTGCCCTCTTTCTAGGAAGAATTTAAGAGAGGGGCCCAAAGAGGAACTGAGAAGGGAGGCATCCAGCCACTGTCACCCCCCCTATTTCCCATACTTTCTGCAGAGGATGGTGGATACAGTGACTAGAAAACGCTGGCGCAATGCGGGGTCTGGGTCCCCACAGGAAGTCTGTGAGCCCTCCTCTCTCCCTCCATCAGCAACCCCGAGCTTTCTGACCACTTCTGTGGTCTAACTTTACATGCATCCCAAAGTCCAAAGGCTTCGTGGAGCCCCCTGTGCGGATGGAGACCACCCACACGGGCCCTCCAGGGTCAAGCGGCAGGAGGCAGAACTGTCTCTGCCCTGGACAAGCTCCTTACTCGGGGGACCACGATCTCTTACACATAACACAGGCATACCGATGAACTTTCACATCCCACGGGCACAAATCCATCATTCAAATGCTCTCCTTTCCACACACACACACACACACACACACACACACACACACACATACACACACACACACACACACACACACACGTTCTATCATGCTCTCTCTCTCTCTCATACTCAAACATGCATATACAAAAACAGACCAATCCAGAAGGCATCTGTACATAGCTCTTGCATTTACATATGTGACAGCAGGCACAACACGTCCTCCCACACACACAATGAACACCCTATATTATGTATCGAAATGACAATCCACTTCCACATAGCCTCTCCTGGGTGAATAACACTCGCTGACAGGTGTCTCCTTCTACAAGCAGAGCATGTCTTGGAAGCCAGTGTCAGTCACTCTTCCCGCACTCACGGGGCCTGCCTGGCTCCTGCCTTGACACTCTTGTCACCCAGGCCTAGAGCAGGAGGCAGGACTGGGGTGGGGACGCCGATCCAGCTGTGGCAATGGTGCACACAGCTGCTGGCCTAAACCACGGGCTACGAGGCGGGCAGCGAGGCTGTCGGGGTCAGGCGGGCATGGAGCACCGTGGCTCGGAGAATGGTGCCAGCGTCCCACAGACCTGGGTTTGAATTCGTGCGCCCCCCCACCAGCTGTGGGTTAGCAGTTAATACATAGCAGTAAGCAGAGTGCACTGGTGAGGACAGTGGACCCTGGAGACGGATGGACAGGGGTTCAGATCCCACCCTTGCTATTTACTGAGCAAGTCACTTCACCTCCCGGCACCTTGGTGTTCTTACCAATAAAATGGGAGTCCCCATGACACCCAGCTCAGAGAGCCGCTGAGAGGATTAAGCAAGATAAACCAGACCAAGTACTTCTCTCAGTGCCTGGCACATAGTAAATGCTCAGTGAACTGGGGATGTGATTACAGACAGGTCCCAGGAGCTCCCTGGGAGAGGATGCCAGGGCAGTGTGGGTGAGGCCAGAGCCGAGAGAGAGAATACGCTGGCACAGTAGCTGCGGGGAACAGATGGGCCCCAGGAACTGGAACAGGAGAAGCCGGCCTCTGCCAGGCAGGTGGCATCACTTGGACCCACATCACTTCTCCGGAGCCAAGCAGGGGCCTGCTTCTACTCTGCTGCCGCTCCGAAAGGCCCCCCCTGACCTAATAAGAACGATTGTGGAGCAGTCCCACCCAGCTGCCAAGGAGCCAGGGAAATGCAGACAACACAGGGAGCCAGCAGGTGACAGACACGGGCCCAGGACCCTGCCCCACTCGGCCCCACTCGGTCCCTCTCCACCCCTTCTCCTGGCTGCACTCTGCTGCCCCAGCCAGTGGCACACGGCCTCAGGGATGATGGGAAGGAATAATTTGGAGAAGTTTCCTGGAAGAGGCACTAGGTACGGTCTTGGCAGAGAAGGCAGGACATTCCAGGTAGAGGAGGTGGCTCGTGGCCAAGAGCACGCAGCCCCCGGAGCTTGCTGCTGTTTCCTAAGTCCTGTCCCTTGTGTTGCTGACTCCTCGTCTATCTGCAAAGTCCCAGGCCAGACCTTCCTCCTGACTCCAGCCCCGAGTCTCCCCGCCTTCAGGCTTCTCCATGGGGAAGTCTTAACAGATGCCTCCGGCTGCATGTGGAGCAACTGAACTCCTGCCCTTGCCCCAAACCCACCTGACCCCAGGGTGGGGGTCCCTCCAGCCACCCTCTCCAAAACCTCTCACGTCAGTCTCTGGAGTCGTCCTCCCCACCCCCCTGCTAATGCCTCAGGGCTACCTCCCCCGTCTCGCCTTCTTCTCAGGGACTTGGAGACAGTCCCCTTTTCCCTGTTCTGTCTTTAGACTTGTCCCAATCCAACCCGTTCCCTAAGAGCTAATAGGATCGCACTGCTTCCCTCTGAAAGCCCTTTGGTGGCTCCCCATTGCTCACGTGGGATTCACACTCCCTCGAACGTCCCTTGAGATTCTCCAAGAGCTGGCCCCAGCCCCGTCTCCAACCTTAGCGCGCACTGTCTCCCCTCTTCATGCAATGTTCTAGCAACACCGAACTCCTCGTATTTCCTCCAGCGCAGCGTGTATGCGTGAACAAGAACGTCGTGTCTCTACAGTGTGTGCACGTCTGCTCGCGTGCTGGTGTTACAGGTGTGGGTACGTCTACAGACTGTAGATGTAGATATAAGATTTTGTATGTACGTAACGTGTGGTATGTGCAGGGACACGTGAGGCGTACGTGTGTTTACATGGCAGAGCCTGCAGAGGGTGGGGACTGAGGGGGACAGCGCTGAGAAGACAGTGGTGGGCACACCTGGGCAAGACCTGGTGTTCACAGCTGTGCCGGGCTGCGGCCAGCCCCAGGGACCGAGGGCCCGGGAGTCAGAGTTTCCAGCCCTCCTTTCCCCAAGGGAACGAAGGGAGTCTCAGTCCCCTCCTGACCTGGCCTGCAGCTGTCCCGGGGCACAGGGCTCGTGCTCGGAGAAGGAGCCAGGTCCCTGTGCGCTGCTCTCCCTCCCACTCAGGGAAGGAGCGGGTGAGAGACCCCAGAGAGCCTGTACCCCTCTCCGTGTCCCCAAAGAGCTGATGTGACCCAATCACTCTTTCAATGGGATTGTTTCCCGAAGAGAGACAAGCTCTCGATTCTGGCTCCTGCCTGCGGACAGCCTGGCATCAAGCTTCACCCAGAGCCTTGAGGGTTTTTCTGAACACCTGAGGACTCCAATCTCTCCTTCCCTTTCGTCCTGTGTCTGAACTTGACCCACTGTGGTTCCCGCCTGTCGTGGGCTGGGTCTCTGGCCTCCCCACCCTCATTTCCTTAGGCCTGTCTGTTACCAGCATCTCCAGGGCTGGAGCGGGGATCTGGAACAGGCCTAGGTCTCTCCTCCCAGCCTCAAGCCAAGTCACGGGGATCCGTCACTCCACACTGCCCGCGGCTCAGGAGGCACGCCGGCTTATGGGAGCTGCTCGTGCGTTCATTCGCTCATGCGGCCAGTGCCTTTGCACACTGGTGGTGCTGGGGCCCCAGCAGGGAGCACCCTCCCTGCCCGCACGGTGCTTACCCTCTGGGCTGTGAGCCTTTAGTTAAGAAACTACCAGAGCACCCGCCCCAGGCCGCAGCCCCACGAGGAGGTAAGGCAATGACAGCTGAGGGCCCACTCTGTGCCAGGCATGATGTGGGGCACCTTACATTCCCGATTGCCAAGAATCAGGATCTCTTCCCATGCCTTCTCCTGCCTACCCACCCAGCCCCCACTGCAGGTTCCCTGCCTGCCCCCCTTCAATCCTCCACTCTGCTTCCACTCTGGGAAGGTTGTACAAATAGAAACGGGTGGGCCAAGGGGGCTATGGTGCCCCGGAGGATCTTGAGAATGACAATGTGGCCTGCAGTGTGTGGAGTGCTGCTAGGAGCTCGAGCCAGAAAGGGAAGAAACAGAGCCACTGAATTTGGTGGTCCTGCTACAGAACCAGTGAAATTAAACAGAGGAAAAGTAACAAAGAGTCGAGAGATCTAAATAAGGATGACAATGGTGGTGGTTGATCCTTAAGTACCTGGAGCTCTTTTCTGCCCCAGGGCCTTTGCACAACTTTGCCTGGCCCAGAAGTGCTCTGGCCTTTGCTCTTTGCATAGCTCATTCAGGCTCATCCATCCCATGTCACTTCAAATGCCCCCTCCTCTGAGAGACCTACCTGGCACCTAATCCGGCCTCATTCTCTGTCTCACCACCTTTCATGTTACCTTCGGAGTACTAACCACCACGCGTAATCATTTTTTGTGTTCTTATTGTTTTCCTTGTTGTTTATTCCCCTCTTCCCACTAGTATACAGGCCCCATGAGAAGACCTTGTCTGACATTTTCGCCTTTGTATCCTGGCACATCCCACAGTGGCCAACACACAGCAGACACTCAAATGCTATTTGCTGGGGGCGCCTGGGTGGCTCAGTTGGTTAAGCATCTGCCTTTGGCTCAGGTCATTGTCCCGGGGTCCTGGGATCGAGTCCCGCATCCTCAGCAGGGAGCCTGCTTCTCCCTCTCCCTCTGCCCCTCCCCACCCCTGCTCATGATCCCTCTCTAATAAATAAATCAATCTTAAAAAAAAAAAAAACCCAACTATTTGTGGAATGAATGAGTAGGTGGATGGCAACCTCTATGTACAGAGTTTGCTGTGAGTCTGTCTGCTGAATACTTAGCATAAACCCCCCTTACTGGACTTGCTCCATGGGGCTTCTGTGCCTTAGACGTTTCCTAAAGTGGTAAGGCGTCAGCAAATGTCAAATTGGCTGCATGTGGAAAAAAAAAAAAAAAAGCCAGCTGTCCACCAAAACTCATTCTTCCCTTTGGGCACATGGTTAGATGACCTTTCCCAGACTTCCCTGCAGTTGGGCCCTCTTCAATGGTGACCTAGGCCACTTCCAGGCACGGCCCATAGAATCCTCCGTGCAGCTTCCTCCAAGTTCTTCCATCTCGACTGGAGGCAGCTGACCAGACCCCCGGGGATAGTGGGTCTCCAAGATGGAAGGAGGCTTCATCCCTGAATTACCATGTGCAGGAGAGTTGCCCACCAAAGCAAACATCCGCTCAGGACGGACAGAGGAGCAGGAAATACACTGTAATCTGCTGAGCCATGGACAGTTTGGTGTCTTTGTTTACCATGGCCCAGCTTCCCATTCTCAGTGGTCTGACCTCATCGCCCTTCTCGTCTATGACCCCGAGTCCTGGCTGCTTCTGTCTGTCCTACGGCACATATTTCTGCTGACTTGCCGTGTTTCCGTAGTGACTGCAGCCCTGCTGACCCAGGAGCTGACCCCTCTCCGAGCTTCAGCATAACACAGTCTCTGCTGTCCACAAGCCCTAGAGCCTGTGGCTCTTTCTGGAATCCACGGGCTTTAGAATCCACGTGGGTCTTCATGGAGGGATCAGGAACCTTTTGAGAAATGATAAAACACGCGGACCCTCTTCGCAGGAAGACAGCATCCACAGATCACCGAGGTCAGGCATGGGTCCCGGGGCCCTTGGCCAGCATGGCAGATCTGATCTGTCAGCCCAGCTGCAAGATCAGAATATCCAGGCCAAACAAGGGCCGTGCCTGTTACATCCAACTCTGCTTCTGCTTCGGGGGCAGATGGACCGATTTCCTCGAGTCAGGAGCCAGCTAGGGCCACGTCCGAAGTCTATCAGACAGGTCCTCATTGGCTGGGCGCGTCCTGCGGACCAGGTCCTATAGTAGGTGCCTCCCATGCACAGGGGGCGGGAGGAAACATTAGGCAGGAACGCAAGCCGGGTACTCAGAACTCCAGCCTCGCCGCTTACTGCCTTTCCCAGCTGACAGACACGGGGTTGCCATGGAAACCTGCAAGGCCCGGGATGAGGTGTGGCGATCCGAGGTGAGGGGTCTGTGGGTCACTGTGCAGAGTAGCAGTCCTAGGGGGGAGGGCACACTGACCCTGGCCACCTGAATACCCTGGTGATACACAGTCACGGTCACACCTGGGGTAGGGAAGGGGCGTGTTCACAGCTGGATTTTCCAGAGTGGCCAAAAGGAAGACACAACCCCAGGGTCCGTCGACGGACAAACGGATGAACAAAATGTGGCAAATCCATACAACAGAATGCTATTTGGCCTTAAAAAGAGGAAGAAATTCTGACATACGCTACTACGGATAAACCTTGCGGATACAACGCGAAGTGAAATAAGCCAGTCACGAACGGGCAAATACCGTATGAAATCTCTTCTGCGAGGCACCTAGAGTAGTCAAATCCTTCCAGACAGAAGTAGAATCGTGGTTGCTAGAAGGAGGGCTGGGAGAGAGGACAAGTATGCCATGAGCACTGTTTCCGTCTGGGAAGATGAGAAAGTTCTGGAGATGGATGGCAGGGATGGTTGCACAACTTGCCAGTGAAACGTACACTTACAAATGGGGAAGACAGGTCAACTTTGTTACGTCTACTTTACCATGACCGAAAATAATAACTAAAGAGAGAGAGAGAGACAGAAGGAGAAGGTGCCCGCCTGCCCCTGGTGGGCCCTGCCTCACTGGCCAGCGGAGAAGCACAGAGGAAGATCCCAAGTGGAAAGGTCTGGGGAGCCGCATTGCCCAAATCTCCATCCACCTCCCTCCGCCTCATTTCCAATTCCAGAATTATTTATCATCGAGGAGCTGCCGGAGATGGAATGTGAATTAGGAGCTCAGCGGGATTTTGTTTTATCTTGTTCTCTCCCCCCTGTGAGGTGCCGCCTGAGTGGGGCGGGGCAGGAGTGTGCCGAGCCTTGCTGGGACTTGTCGCCAAGCAAAGGCGTGTCAGCTTCCACGCGGGAGGCTGAGTGTGGAGCATCCTGGGGCCTGTGCAGAAGATGCTCTTTCCAGGAAATAATTACTCCATGTCCCTTCAAGTTGGCCCCAAAAATAGAACACGGAGAAGCAGCACAGTGATCCCTTCGTAATTAGTCCCCTCATTTAACCTGGGCCATTACTAGAAAGGCATCCGGAGACGGGCAGGCCAGGCTTTGAATCTTCACTCCCGTTTACTTGCAGATGGCCCCAGGTGAGTCTCTTAATGGCATTTAGCCTCGGTCTTCTCATCCGTAGGATGGGGATCACGGAACTGCCTACACGGGAGGGTTATGGCGAGGACCACTACAATATTACACACCAAGGGCTTGGCCCACCTGTGTCCAGGTGTGGGAGCTGACATTTTTGCCATTTTGTTGTCATTGCGGCCAGCAGTGCCATGACCACCATCATCGTTTCCTTGCATGTATCAACATTGTTACGAAGTCGCAGGATTCGGTCGGCTTCCTGTTGTCCTCTCCCATTTAAAAGACCCACGGGCAGGTGCCCACACCAGCCACACCCGGGTCTGCTCTCCTCCCTTGGTGCCAGGGCTGTGGCTGAGTTCCATAGTGGCCTGGGCCCCCTGTTCCTGGGGACAAGCCATACAGCAGTTAAACTCACCAGCTCTGGTGTTCACTGGGCCCCGTTCAAAACCTGGCTTGACGTCTTACCCGCTATGGGATCCTGGGCCTGTTCCGTGTTTTTTAATTGGCGAAAAATACACCTCACGTGAAAATTACCATGGTAGCCATTTGTAAGTGCACGGCTCGGTGGCCTGAACACATGCCACATGCACATGGTGCCACCATCACCACCTCTGTCTCCAGAACTCTTGTCATCTAGCAAAACTCACGCTCTACAACCGTGAACACTGGCTCCTCATGCCTCCTCCCCCAGCCCCTGGCAACTGCCACTCTGCTCTCGGTTGCTGTGAACCTGACGACTTATCGGCACTTAGCATAATGTCCTCAAGGTTCACCCGTGTAGCAGCATATGTCAGGCTTTGTGGGCCTGCTTTTTAAGGTATGAAACACAAATCACAATACACCTTAAGAGTTCTTGCAGGGATGGAATCTTTATCTACCCGCTGCTCAAGACCAAGAACCTAAGAACATTCCAGAATCCTTTTCCTCGCCTCGACATCCACACTATCAGCCAGCCTGGCTGGCCACACCTGCATCCATGTACTTCTCTCCGGCTGCCCTGCTCCCTCTGTGGCCCAAGCCACCAGCATCCTTCACCTGGTCCCTGCAAAGGCCTACTAGCTGGCCTCCCTGATTCCACGCCTGTCCCCACAACAGCCACTCTGCACACAGCAGGCAGAGTGATCTTCTGAGACACAAGTTACAGCATGTATCTCCCCTGCTTAACACACTTCCAAGGCTTCTCATCTCCCTTCACATAAAACCCACACCTTGCCTGGACCTACAATGTCTACTTGGCCAACCTCTGCTTGGGCCCTCTATTCCTTGCTTGCCAGGCTCCAGCCACACTGGCTCTTCTTCCTGTTCCTCAAACTCACCAAGCCAGTTCTTACCTCAGGGCCTTTGCATCAGCTGTACCTTTTCCCCGGCACAGCCTTTTATTGAGGTATCTGCTGAACTATGGCCTCCTCGGAGAGGCTTCCGCTCACCACATAAACCAAGGAAGTCCCCAGGCCCTCTCCACAACACTCTTCTGTTCTAATTCTTTCCACGACACTTAGCACGATTAGGTATTTTTTCCCTTTCGCTTATTATCTCCCCCTCCCACTAGACTACAAGCTCCATACAAGTAGGATGCTATCTAACCACTTCACCAGCGGGACCCAGAACCTGGCACAGAGTCATCGCTCAACAAATGTTTGTTGAATGAATTGACAAATGAGCAATTAAACTCAATGTACACAAAGCACGTTGCGTGGGGCCTGGCAAGCAGTCACTCTAGAGGGCAGTCATTGTGATCACCACTGTCACCCTAATTATAACCCTGGACCTCCTGCCTCATTGATCTGCGAGGGTGGCCTTCTCTTTAAGATCTGGGACAAGATCATTAAGTGTCCGGGATGTTCCGTGTCATGGTGGGAGCTGGAACTCATCAAAGGGGCTTAGAAAGCAGGTTGGGGGCCCTCCTAGGTCTGTTATCCAGGCTTGCCTCCCACAGATAGCACACTGTCCTAGCCCTGTCCCCAGCTGGGCAGAGGGACCAAGATGGCCAGTGTGAGAAGGGCCAGGAAGAGCAGGGCAGGGAGAGGCCCGGAGTGCAGGCCACTGGGAGGAGAGGTCCACGGACAGGTCCAGTCCTTCCGGGCCCTCAGTAAGTGAAAACTGACAGCACCACGACCCCAGGGACCCGAACGGTTCCCTGGATCTGGGTTCCCTGCAGCAGGGACAGTGACCAGACTCTAATCTTGCCAATGAATGGTTACTTTATCAAGGGACCTTCCGGACCTCCTGCCACGTGCCCGCCGCGGGACCCATTAACTCCACCACAGCGTGTGCTTGTGTTGGTGCTGCTGCTACGTGCCTGCAGAGGCCACCCAGAAAAAATAATCAAACAGCTCTTTAAGTGATGCTTCCTGCAGGGTTTCCATGGCAACGCTTTATGAAACAGTGATGGGAACTTTGGTGGGCTTGCCCCCTCCTCTCTCCCTGATTGCCACAGTGATCCTTGCTCCAACAGGCTGTGCTTTCTCACGGCATCGGCTCCTCCTGGCTGCGGGACCTTAGACTTATTACTTACCCTCCCTCTGCCTCAGTTAGCTCATTTGTAAAATGGGGACGATAACAGTATCTATCTCACAGGATAGTTCTGAGAATTAAATGAGTTGGTGTGTGTGTGAAGCCTGTCTCACATGGCTGCTATGGTAAACAGAGCTCTGAGATGGCCCCCAAGCGTCCCACCCCTTGGTCCCACCCCCAGAACCCCCTCCCCTTGGGTATGGGTGGGACCCATAAATACAATGAGGTATCACCCCCATGATTCGATGTTTGGCAAAGGTGAATGGATTTTTTTGCAGATGTAATTAAAGCCAAGTCAGTTGACTACGAATTAATCAAAAAGGGAATTATTCTGGGTGGGCCTGACCAAATCAGGTAAACCCAAGGGTTTGGTGGTCAGAGACTTGAATCAGCAGATTCTTCTGGACCCTAAAGAAGCAAGTGGCCGTGGTTCTACAGCTGCAGGGAAATGAATTCTTCCAATAGTCACATGAGCTGGAGAGAAGACCCCAAGCCGCTGATAAGATCCCCACCTCAGCTTTGTGTGACCCTGCACTGAGAACCCAGCTGAGACGTGCCCAGAGCTCTGACCCAAGGAAACTGTGAGATAATAAATGTGTTCATGGCATTTTCTTACGCAGCACCGAGAAGCTGATACAGTTAACATTCAGTGGAGGGTCCCTACTGCCGGTGTGACACGGCCCTGCCCACACTGCCCGCACGGCCCGCACTGCGCTCCTCTGCAACTGCCCGCTTCTCCTGGCCTCCCCGGCCATCCCATGACCTTCCCACTCAGGGGCTCACGGTGAGCCAGTGTTCGATTTTCAGGGTGACCTGGACTACAACACAGGATCAGATAACACGCGCTTCCCGCTCTGTCACAATGAGTTGATGTCTGGAAACAGTGTCCTGTTGTTCTGGATGGAAAAGAAAAGCACCTGCTCTGAAGGCTATGGAAGCTTTTCTTTGTTTGCCCTGAGCCTGGTCAGAAAAATGCAAAAAAGCAGACGTGTGGGGACAGCGTGCCACCGCTGGCTTAATGTCCAACGCGAGAGGACACAAAAGCCCGAAACCCCGAGAAGGCGGGAGCGCACGCCCCATCCTTGCTCACTGGCCAGCACAGTGCCCCGCATGGAGGAAGCGTTCAGGGTTACTTGTTCAATCAAAAATGAGCCATTGTCTTCCATTCCTATTAAATGTAGATATAACCCGTGGCCTCAAAGGTGGCTCTGCGTGTTCTGGTCCCTGCCTCCCCTCTGTTCTCATGCCCTACCTCTAGGTGACCAACGTAGTCCCGCTTTGCCTGGGACGTTCGCAGATTTAACACGGAAAGTCCCATGTCCCAGGAAACCCCACGGCAGGCTGCAGCCGCACGGCTGGTCACCTGCCCCTTCTCTCCAGCCGTGTCCCGACTCTGGCCACACAGGCTGCTGGGCAGCTCCTCACACACGCCAAGCTGACCGCCGCCAAGGCAGACGTCATTTGCTCCACTCAGGGGTCTGCTCAAGAGCCAGCTCCTGGGAGAAGCCCTCTGGGACGCTGCCCTGTCCAAGATAATCTGGCTCCCTGCTCTCCTCCCCTGGCCCGCCTCTTGTCTCTGCCCCCGACTTACCCCAATCCGAAATGAGATTGTTCACTTGTTGACCTGTCTCCACGCTAGACGTCGCCTTCATAAGGGAAGCGACTGCCTTGTGCACTGCTGGATCCCAACGCCAAGGACGCATGTCCACCGAATAAATGAAGCTTAATCTTCTACCTGGACTTTCAGTCCCCCCAGGATGGCAGGCCTCTGGGTTCCAGGACTCGGAGCTGCCTGGTCCCTTCTCTTGTCCCTGGGATGCCCAGTGCTGTGCTGACCTACCCACCGCCCTCTACCCAAAGCTGCACCCTCCCCCACCCCTTCTTCCCGCTGAGGTCGGCCTCCTGGGGATCCCCAGAGGATGAACCCCCAGGATGGGTCTCGGCCCCACACCCACCTCCTCTGTTTCGAAACTCTCTTTCATTTGTCGGGCTTGAGAAATCTCACATCTGCTCTGCCTCTGGCATACCTCACTCAATTATTCAACACACAAAGTCCACGGGAGCTGGATTCACTCACAAAGACATTATCAGACCACTGACTTGGAACCTCAGTGCTCTCTGGCAGCCGGTTTTTCCTAATTATTCATTAATTTATTTTATAACTCTATGGAGCAGCCTGTGCCAGGCATCGGGGACGGGGGCATGGATCAGACTCAGACCTGGCCTTCAAGGGGCTCGTGGCCTTGTGGGAAGACCAATGTGTAAGCACTTAATCACAGGGATGTGAAGGGGTGCTGGAACGGAAGCCTGCTCCGGGGTGGGGAGAGGGGCGTGTGGGTGCCCTGGGGCCATGATCACTTCCCGGGGACACAGAAACCCTCATTTGCCAACATTTCTGAGCTCATCTGCAAAACCGGAGTTACGAGGAGTCTGGAGGGGTGAGATGATTAAATGAGAGATCACGCAAAGCACCTACCACCGATCCTGGCACATAGTAAGTGCTCAGTGAACGGAACCGTAGCGGCTTCAGCTGGCTGCAACGGAAATCATTCTGGCAAATTCATGCAGCTTGGCTTAGAGACGAGTGTGCAGGCTCCTTGGCTCTGGAGTTCTGACTGCAGGGCCCACGTGGCTCACTCTCCCCCTGACGTCACCCTCACAAGCTCCCCTCTCTCTCCAGAGGCCTCCTCCTCCTCTGCGAGGGGAGCAGCTCAGCCTGGCTGCAGTCCCCCGGGAGAAAGAGCAGGCTCTGCAGGTAGACTATAGGTAGACAGTGTCACTTTCTGCGGGGGGGGGGGGGGGGGTGCTCTCTCGCCCAGAAAGGGTAGGGCAAGAGGCACATAGAGATTTCCTGTGGAGAGAGCACGTGCAGTGTTTCTATAAGCGCTCCTGCTCTGTGGGAATCAGCCGCCCCCAAGCAGGAACTGTTGGGTCAGCTGGGTTCTCACAGGGGATTTTAAACAGGATTCATTTGCCAAACCTCTGGTTTACCAACAACCCTGCAGGAAGAGATGGATTACGTCTTCTCTATTTAAACGCTCCAGCGGCTTCCCCTCTCACTCAGAGTGAACACTGAAGTCCTTGCAATGCCTGCAAGGCCCCACACAGACCACGCCTTCTCTGCCCTCTTCTCCACCAGTCTCCCTCCGCTCACCCCTCCTGCCTCAGGGCCTTTGCACTTGCAGTTCCCTCTGCCTGGGACCATCTTGCTCCAAAAGTTCAGCAAGGTTCACACCCTCACCTCCTTCAGGTGTTTCCTCAAATGTCAGCTTCTCAGGGACACCACTCCTGCCCACCCTGTTTATAATCACAAGCCCCACCCCTCGCCCCACTACTCCCAATCCCATCCCCTGATTTTGTTCTCTCAATAGCATTTATCAGCATCTAATATTCTATCATTGTTTATGTTGTCTAGAAAGTAAGCTCTGTGGGGAAAGGGGTTTCTTTTTGTTTCATTCCTTTCTAAGCTTCCTAAGAGCTGAGAGCAGGGCCTGGCCCACGCTCGCCCTCTGTAAATATGTGCTGAGTGATCAAGTGTAGAAAGGCATGAAGAGCAGGTGCCCTCCCCCCCATGCCTGCCCCTGGAAAGCACAGACTCTGCTGTCAAAGACCCGAGAGCCTAAGTCCCACCCTCTTCTGCCTTCCTCACCTGGCTCCCAGAGCGGTTTCTTAAGCACATCCCCCACCTTATCACTCTCCTTAAGGCCCCTTATCAAGCCCCCCCAACTTGCCTGTGCCACCCCAAGCCTTCCCAGCAGGGAGAACCACACCTGGGGAAGAGTAGTGTCAGCACTAATGGACTTCTGCCTCATCCTTGAGGGGACCTTCAAGAAAAAGGAAGATAAAGGCCAAGCTCCTACGGCCTCTCTCCAGAAGCATGTGGGCGCTCTGTGCCTTAGAGCCCCGAGCTGCGAGCAACAGACCGCCACGATGCTCCTGCTTGGAGCCTGTCCTCTCCATCCTCTGCACCTTTGACCTTGGTGCTGCCCGTACTGCCTGGACCACGCTCTTGCCTCCTCCACTCTCCCTGCCGGAAAACTCCTGCTCAGCCTTCAAAACACCATTACCTCCTGTTTGACTCAGCCGTCACCTGCCCGAGTCGCTTCCCCTGAGTGGTGTCCCGGATGGGGTTGACAGCCCTGCTCTGAGCACCTCTCTCTCGGAACACCTGCCATGTCTCTGTGCACCTGTCTCCCCACTGCATCGGCACCTCTGCCCCTTGGCAGCCCATTGGAATCTCCGGGGAGCTTTAAAAATAGCAGTGTCTAGGTCCTATGCCCAACAACTGATTTATTTGTTCTGAGGCAGGTTTGAGCATAGGTTTTTGGTGTGCGTTGTCTTTTTTTTATAGCTTTGTTGAGGTATAAAGGACACCCAAGAAATCACACATATTTAAGGCGCTCACTTGGACCAAGTTGAACCTGTTATACTTCTAAGTCACCCCCACAATCAGGATCACGAAGGTTCCCATGACCTTTGAGAGTTTCCCGATGACCGGCCGTAGTCTCTCTCGCCCCACCTCTCCCTCTCCGCCCACCCCTGGCAACCACAGATCTGCCTTCCTTCACTCCAGAGCAGTTTACAGCTTCTAGAATTTTATAGAATCAGACTCATACAGTAGATGGTCTTTTTTGTTTGGCTTCTTTCACCCAGGACAATCCATTCGTGATCCATCCATGTCATATATCTCATAGTAGCTCACAGTTTATTGCTGAGTAGTATTCCATGAGAGGGATAGAGAGAAGCTTGTTTATCCATTCACCTGTTGGTAGGCAATTTGGATTATTTCTGGGTTTCGATTCTTCCAAATAAAGCTGGCTAAGCCTTTGGGTACAAGGTTTTATGTGGACATAGGCTTTTTCTTTTTCTTGGGGTGTCAGCTGGGAGTGGAATGACTGGGCCCATGACAGGGCTGTGTTTAACTTTTTAAGAAACCATTAAACTTTCTCTCCATGGTCGTACCACTGTGTTTGCCCAGCTGCCGTGCGTGAGAGTCACAGGGAGCGGGAGGATTTCAAAATCTCCCAGGCGGTGGTTCTAATCTGCACGTGGGGTTTGGAACAACTGCTCTGAACAGATCCAAAACAGCTTTGAGTTGAAGCAATGATGGGGTCGTGATTGAGAGTAGGCTCCAGAGCAAGACTGCCTGGGTTCAAATCCCAGCTCTGCCACTTACAGACGCGGCACTTGCCCTCTCTATGCCCCGTTTATAATATGAGCATGATAACAACAGCACCTGCTTCACAGACTTGTGAAAATGTACACCTAACGTGCTTAGGACAGACCTTGCAACAGGGTCAACACCTCATAAAGATTTGCCATTATATTTCCATCTCTGTACTTCTAGTACCTAGAAAATTTGCCAAGCACATGTTGGGCCCTCTGGAAATGACTGCTGGGTGGACAAATGAGGAACCGGCGGAGGGCAATGACAAAGGCTCTAGAATCCTCAAGGTTTATACATCCCAGGCTCCTGATGCCTTTGAGATCATTCCGGGACTCACCCCTCCCCCTCCCATCAAGACTTTTGCTGCTCCTTTTTATTCCTGAAGATAGGGACCTCAATCCTCTATTTTCCTCTGGCCCTGTCCAGGAAGATGGGTGCACAACTCTCTCCCCTCATTTGAAGCCCCTCGCCCCGACCTTAGAGCCCACCTAGGGAGAGCAGGGATTTCTGGCCTCAGGTGGGGGGGGGGGGGGGAGGCTGTGAGGTGCAACACTGGCAGTTCAGGTTGCAGCCCCAGGTGCCTCCGGGTTTACATCCTTGTTCTGTCCCTAACTAGCTGGGTGGCCATGGACAGGACATGAGATCTTGCTGCGATCAGCTTCACCAGTTATAAAATGGCAATCGCGACACGTCCCTCATAGGACCGGGCAAGACTCCATGGGAACTGGTGGGTAAAGCATCCAGCACTGTGACCAGTGGCACATGGGGAACACTCAGGAAAAGTTCGTTCTCATTCTCGACACCTCCCAGGGACAGAGCCAGAGGTTGCCTCACCCCAGCACGTGCACCAGCTCGGCCCACGCAGGCGCCTCTAGCCAGCACGCTTCCCCGGGGTGAACCTCATGCAGCCTGAATGAGTTAGAATTCTCCCCACCCCTCATCCCCTTCCCTGGAACCATGGGGCTAAGGGCCCCCACTCCTGCCTCCTGCTTTCCACAGAAGGCTTCTTAGGCCAAGGCCTGCCTGATGAGGAGTTCTGACTTATGGTGCCGTGTCCTACCTGATTTGTGAGGTCCCATCAGAGCCTGTCGTTCCTGGCTTTATCGCCATCTGGCTTTGAAATGATGCCAGAGGACGAACACCTCCCATACTTTGTGCCATAAACGCACACCCTTCAGGAGTAGGTCTAGGGAGCTGGTTGAATGGTCCCTCTTGGGGGCAGGTAACCTTCTCCTGATTTTCAACTTACCCCCGAGGCTGGGGCCATCAGAATGTGCTGGAAAACTGCGGTCCGTGCCCTCGGGGATTCTCATTTAATGTTACACCAACATTAAACAAGGAGGCACACCAAGCCTCCAGACACACTCCCCGTTCAGCCATTTATTAAATGCGGGCAGGAGTGGCTACGTAATCTGCAGGATCCAATGCAGACTGAAAAATGCACAGGCCCCTCATTCAAAAAATGGTCAACAATTTCAAGATAGCAGCAGTGCATGAAACCACGCACGGGGCCCTCGGCACCCGTGTGCCTGCAGAGGCCGCACATTCTAGAAGCTGGTCCTGGATGCAGGAAGCTACATAAAGGGTACGTCCTCCCCACAAACCTTGGAGCGACAGAGCCAAGGTCAGCCGGGGGGACAGGGAGGACAGCCCTCTCTTTCAGGAGTTCACAGTTCAATCAGGGATGCAGAAGAGGAAAGAGGTCAGCGGGTAAGTATAGTACAGAGTAATAGGTCCAGCAGCCGAGGCTTGATGGGGAAACATGAACTTCCCAGAAGTAGCCGTCCTGCTGTGCAGAGGCAAGGGGGAGGTCGGGAATGGCTTCCAGAAGAAACGATGCAAGATCTGAATTTTATAGGCAAGGAAGCCTATAAGGCTCCTGGAACTCTCAGGGAGGCCACTGGCCCGTGGAGCCTCTGTCTTGACCCCAGGTTCCAGCCAGCCCTTTGGCCGTGAATCGCAATGGAAGCCCACGACGCAAGGCCACACTGGGTCCCACCTGCACATCCCTAACCGCGGGTGTGGCTGTTTTCCACCTGAGGGTTGCACATTCTTGCAGGCCCAGGCCACATAAAGTGAACCTTTGGCCCAGGCCCACAGTTCCTGATTTGGCTGAGGCTGAGATACGGGCCCCGGGCGCTGGGGGCTGGCCCGGGAGGGAGACGCTCGGCTAGTGAGGAACCCTCCCTGAGCCCTCGGCAGCTCGGGTCCTGCGGGCTTCGGCACCAACTCCTCCAAAGTGACGAAAACCTTTATTTCATTGTGAAGAATCATCTCCCAAAATAGAGCCAACTGCCCGGGGTGGTTAGAAGTGCAAAGTAAGTGAGGGAGTCTCAGGAAGGAATGGTGTTGAGCTCGAAAACAGAAGCCGTGGGTGCATTAAGGAGCGAATGTGGAAGTGGATGGGGGCTCTGCTTCGCGAGTGTTTGAAAACAAGGAAAAGATGATGTATGAAATCATTCCAGCAAGTGCTTCAGCCAGGGCAAAAATTGCTCATTGAGTGGGAACGAATACTTTGGCGACAGCTACAAAGGCGGCTGAGTGTGTTGTGACAATGTGCCCAGGGAACCCACGACCGTCCCTGGAAATGCGCTTGGAATGCAGCTGGGAGCCCATAAACATTTCCATAAAGCACCAGGTGGTGGAGGCAAGAGTGTGGCTGCTGAACTGACCTTTACACACAAGGAAAGGTTTAAACATTCGGCAGTGTTCTCCCGTGCTAAGGGAGAAGTTAACGGGGGCGGGGCATTATTATGCATCATGGTCCCATCTTGGCTTAGAGGCTTTACTTAAACTCCACATGAATGCTGGTAGGCTAATGATGTGAGGCAACATACAGGGGAGTTCATTTAGTGGAGAACTGATTTTAATATTTTATAAATGGCTTTGGTCTTACACTTATGGAATCATTAAAGGTCTGAAGAGGTTACCAAAATACTTTTTTTCAAGTGCACACTTCACTGATTTTTTGATAGGAGAAATATTCTATAAAGATATTCGAGGTTTGGGGAATGTCAAGTTCTCAGAATATACCCTACTTGGATTTCAAGGATCTCCACACACAAGTACATACCCTCACCCCAGTGTGAACATTCACAGGCACGCTCTTGCTTAATTACCCAGCACACCTGCTCTCACAGGTGCACTCACAGGTGCAGTACACCACACAGATATTCCTACCAACTTCTTCCTCCTTCCACGCCAATCCCACCTCCTCCTTTCTCTGTTCCCCAGATCAAATCCTAGCCAAAGTCCATACAAGTCACCCAACAGGATCTTCTAGAGGTATGCTGAGAAAATGCAAGCACAATCTGTGACCACTTCCCCAAACCAGGTGCTAAGCAGGAAGCCAGGGCTTCCATGTTGGGCAGAAATGCCCCATTGGGCCAACCCCATGAAATCAGAGCCAACCGGTTTGGACTAACCCAAGAGAAATGCCTCACTTAGGGCAATGGGTCTCTCCTGCTGCACTTTGAGACCTTTCTAGACTTTGAAGAAGGGCCTTGGTCGAACAGGATAAGCCTTGAGATAGCAGAAGGGGGACTGGTTTGAAGGGTGCATCCCCTAGGGCAACAGAAACTCAGAAGGACATCCAGTCTTCCTTGGACAGTTTCCTGTGAGATGAAGGAGGATCCCAGGTGAAGCACTCTTAGATAACAAAGCATGGGAACTGCCCACATCTTATTTTTTCAATGCTTGGCCAATTGTGGAAAACAAGGTAAATTTAAAAAGGTTTTCTTTAATTCCAGTAGAGTTAACATGCAGCGTTCTACGTGTCAGGTACACAATACAGCGATTCAACAATTCTATACATTTCTCGGTGCTCATTACGATAAGTGCACTCCTTCATCCCCTTCTCCTAGTTCACCCATCCTCCCACCCACTTCCCCTCTGGGGACCATCAGTTTGTTCTCTATAGTTAAGAGTCTGTTTTTGGTTTGTCTCTTTTTTCCTGTGTTCACTTGTTTTGTTTCTTAAATTCTACAAATCAGTGAAATCCTATTTGTCTTTCTCTGATTGACTTCTTTTGTTCAGCATAATACTCTCAAGATCCATCCATGTTGTTGCAAATGGCAAGATTTCATTCTTTTTGATGGCTGAATAATGTTCCATTGTGTATACATACATTCTTTATTCGTTCACCTGTCGATGGACATTTGGGCTGCTTCCACAGTGTGGCTAATGTAAATAATACTGCAATAGACATAGGGGTGCATATACCTTTGTGAATTAGTGTTTTCATATTCTTTGGGTAAACACCCAGTAGTGGAATTACTAGATCATACGGTAGTTCTATTTTGAACTTTTGGAGAAACCTCTATTCCATAGCGGCTGTACCAGTCTGCATCCCCACCAACAGTGCACGAGGGTTCCTCTTCCTCCACGTCCTTGCCAAAGCTTGTTGTTTCTTGTGTTTTCTATTCTAGCCATTCTGACAGGTGTGAGGTGATATCTCATTGTGGTTTCAATTTGCATTTCCCTAATGATGAGCAATGTTGAGCATCATTTCTTGTGTCTGTTGGCCATCTAGATGTCTTCGGAGAAATGTCCTTTCATGTCTTCTGCCCATTTCTTAATTGCATTATTTGTTTTGGGGGTGCTGACTTACATCAATTCTTTATATATTTTGGATACTAACCCTTCATCAGACATGTCGTTTGCAAATATCTTCTCCCATTCAGTAGGTTGTCTTTTAGTTTTGTTGAGTGTTTCCTTTGCTGTGCTGCAGCTTTTTATTTTGATGCAGTCCCAGTAGTTTGTTTTTGCTTTTGTTTTCCTTGCCTCAGGAGACATACCTAAAAAAATGTTGCTACAAGCTGATGTCGGAGAGATTACTGCCTTTGCTCTCTTCTAGGATTTTTATGGTTTTAGGTCTCACACTTAGTTCCTTAATCCATTTTATTTTTGCGTATGGCGTAAGAAAGTCATCCAGTTTCATTCCTTAGCATGTAGCTGTCCAGTTTTCTCAACACCGTTTGTTGAAAAAACTGTCTCTCTCCCCTTGCATAGTCTTGCCTTCTTTGTTAAAGATTAATTGACTATATAATTGTGGGTTTATTTCTAGACTCTCTATTCTGTTCCATTGATCTGTGTATTTATTTTTGTGCCAGTACCATACTGTTTTGGTTACTCTGGCTTTATAGTATGTCTTGAAATCTGGGATTGTGTTACCTCCAGTTTTGTTCTTCTTTTCAAGATTGCTTTGGCCATTTCCAGGTCATTTGTGGTCCCATATAAATTATAGGATTGTTTGTTCTAGTTCTGTGAAAAATACTGTTGGTATTCTGAAAGGGATTGCATTACCGCTGTAGCTTGCTTTGGGTAGTAGGGACATTTTACCAATATTTGTTCTTCCAATCCATGAACATGGAATGTCTTTCCATTTGTTTGTGTAGTCTTCAATTTCTTTCATCAGTGTTTTATAGTTTCCAAAGCACAGGTCTTTCACTTCCTTGGTTAGGGTTATTTCTAGGTGTTTTATTGGTTTTGGTGCAATTGTAAATGGGATTATTTTCTTAATTTCTGATGGGACATGTTCTTGGTGCATCTCCGCTTGTTTGGCACCTACATACTCTCCACCTATTAAGTTAACAGTCTTTGCCAAACTTTCCATTAGGTTGCTGCCAAAAATCCAAACAGACATGAAAGAGAGTTTGAGCTGCTCTGCATTCTCTCTTCATTCTGTGGCCGCATAATAGACAGTGGGAGGAAGACTAAATGCGGAACTGGAAAACTGAGATTCAAGGTCCAGCCGGGCAACTCATCAGCAAGGTCACTTGACCACTTAGAGCTTCAGCTTCCTCATTTCTAAAACGGGCGCTATCATGCCTGCTGATTGTTGTTGTTTCCAAGATGCAGTGGGTCAGTGGACATGAAAGCACTTGAGAGTCTATAAATTCCAGTGCACGTGAGAGAAGTTATCACCTAGCAGTGGGCCTGGCATTTCCTCCTGCTTCAACAAAATTGCAAATTCCTTTTATGTTTGTTGAGGGCAGGTCCCTATCTCCCTTCTACAGAGGAGAGGACATTCCTGGCTTCTTCTCCTACCCCCTTATTCGTTCCTCCTCAAAAAAAAAAAAAAAAAAAGAGGAGAGCACAACTGATTGTTGAGAACCTAAAATCCATCAGGCCATATTTTAAAGAGCAAAAGGGCTGACTCTCGCATTTCGCTTCAATTTAATCTGCCTTCTAGAGGGAAGCACACCAATCTCTCCTTCTGGTCCCGTTTCTATCTGTGGCCAAGTGGGTAAATTGTGTCAGCCTTGCCCCATGGACCTCGGTGTCTTCTCTTTGGAAGGAAGATGGCCAGCCCCACCTTATTCTCCAGTCTAGCACTATTGAAGTCCCACACTTTAGGGAGCCTGTCCAGATATAAGTAAAGCTGGTTCTCTGTTTCCTATTTGGTGAGGTATATTTGCATCTCCTTTCTTTGACTTGGAGCTCAAATAAGAGGAGTGTCTTAAGTCCCCTGAACTCTTGTTACTCATCTTAATAGTTTTTCACAAATCCCAGGTGGCAGATGGGTCCCAACGTGATCCCCTGCAAATTTCCTGCCTTCTGATGTTCATACCATTTTGTAACACCATCTCCTTAACTTGCTTCTACCCAAAACAATATAGCAAAGGTGATGGGATGTCACTTTCATGATTATGTCACATTACATAAGACCCTATCTTAGACTGGAGAGAGACTCTCCCCACAGGCTCCATGAACTAACTGGCCATGTTGGAGAAGCCCATGTGACAAGGAACTGGAATTGATCTCTAGGACCCAAGAGCTTCCTCCAGAACTTAAGGGAAGCATCCAGCTGACATCCAGCAGAAATCTGGAAGCCCTCAGTAATAGAGCTGTAAGGAAACAAAGCCTTCTAGCCACCAGAACAAGCATGGAGGGGGACTCCTCCTCAGTCAAGCCTCCAGATGAGAATGCAGCCCGGCCAACACTTGACTGCAGCCTGTGAGGTTCTGTGCAGAGGATCCAGTTAGCCTGTGCCCGGACTCGGATCCACAAGATAACTGCATTAATGTTATTAATTGTGAGATAATAAATGTGTGTTGTTTTAGGCTGCTCAGTTTGTGATAATTTTATAATCATGATAATCTACAATTGTGATCATTGATATTGTGATGATAACTACTATACCCAGCTTTGCTGGGACTTTACCACCCTGAAGCTCCTTTCTTAGGCTTCTGCTAACCCCCAGCTTTCTTGGTTGCCTGCCCCTCTTGACATGTTCTGTGTACATCCTGTCTGTTCCCCAGCTCGCCGAGGAAGGCCCCCTAAGACACTCCCATCATCATGCACTTAGAGGTGATAATTGAAACTGTGGGGGTCAGTGAGATCATAGGAGAAAGAGCATGTCGAGAAAAGATCAGAACAAGGACCAAACCCTGGGGAACCCTCATATTTAGAGGTGGCTGGTCTGAATGGAAATGTGCTGTAAGCATAAAAATGTGTGCCCAATCTCAGAGACTTAATATGGAAGGAAAAATGTAAAATATCTCAATAGGTTTTGCAAGGATTACATGTTTAAATATAGTATTTTGGATGTGTTAGGCTAAATAAAATATAGTATTAGATTAATTCAACTGTTTCTTTGTACTCTTTTAATGTGGATACCAGAAATTTAAAATAACATACATGGCAACTAATTAAAAAAAGAAAGAAAGAAAGAAATTAAATCCATGGCTTGCATTTGAGGTTTCCATTATATTTCTACTAAACAGAGGAATAGATAGATAGATGATAGATAGATAGATAGATAGATAGATAGATAGATAGATAGTAGATAGATAGACAGATATTTTGGAATCATGTATCGAGTATTTACTGACACCAGGCACTATGTCATCTGATCCTCACTGTTACTCTGTAAATCAGATATTGTTACTTCCATTTCACGAATGAGAAAGTTGAGGTGTGGAGAGATGAAGTGATTAGGTGATCTTCCCAAGAAGGCGCGCGAACTTATAAAGAGTCAGAAATTCAAAGCCAGGTCCATGAGACTCAAAAGCCAGGACCGGTACCCACGATGCCCCACTGGCTCCTCAGATGAATGAACGAGTGCGTAAATGTGTACGTGTCTGATGGTGATGAAAGCTCCTGCCACCAGGCTCCTTAAGCAGGCCAGGTTGTAGAAAGGGCACCCCTGCCACCCACCCCCACTGCCTAGTGAGGCTGCCACACACCCTCCCTCTGGAATCCCTCCCTGCAGGTACTGTTCCGAGCACCATTTCAGATCTACTCCTGGCCTCTGGTCCCCAAAGAGAGGCCAGCCTGGCAGAATCACAAGGTGACATCAAGTGGAATTGGAGACGGAGCTCAGGCTTGGCACCTGGGAGTGGGCCGTCCTATAGAGGATCTCCTGGCACACTCCCACCCCCTGCCCTGCCTGCCACTTCACAGAGCAGCCCCGCCTGGCAGCCCGAGCCTCCCCAGGAGGAAGGTGGTCTCCCCAGAGGCTGCTCCCTGCCTGCGGGGACTGAGCTCAAATGCCGTGGGGACAGGACTGGGCCCCTGGGGAGACAGACCTGTGTGGGCCCACTTGCCCTCTCCTGTCTTCTGACACTTGGAGCAGGGGTGCGACTTGCAGGCCACGGAACTGGTAAGTGGCAAACTCTGGGTTCTAGTCCAGATCTGTTGAACCCCAAACCGGGTGCTCTTTTTCCCATAACTGCCATCCTCCAGCACCAGTCCCCCTGCATTACTGCTTACTTCCCTAAGCCTCAGTTTCCTTGTCAGTAAAATCAGGATGATAAGAATCAGGCTGCTGGGAGGATTAATCGACATACTGCGTGTGAGGAGCTTAGCACAGTGCCTGGCACGGCACAAACGCTCGGGAAATGAGTGCAATTACCATTATCAGAATCATTAGCATTATCATTACGGCGGCCCTCGTGGCGTCCGGAGCGACTGTTGGCAAGTCGCTGGCAGTGAAGAGGCTTCAAGCCTTCTGGCATGGCCAGAGACACTTTCCAGGAGAGAATGACCGAGATGAACATGTGTTTGAGCATTGGCGGCTGTCCTCCCTGGACGCCCCCTGCCCCCATGCCACAGCAGCCCGACCTCTGGAGTCCCCAAGGCCCTGGGTGCACAGGTGAGCCAGCCCCAGCAGGCTTGTGGACATGGATGCCCATGTCCCATCTTCCTCCAGCTCTGGGCGGGCCCCCGGAAGTGGGGGGTGCCCTTCTTGGGCCTTTCTCCTGATTCCCCACTGCTTTAGCTGTTGTGTGATGCCAGGCGTGTTCCAATGTCCTTCCTGTGCGTGCATGGGCCATAGCAGAGCCACCAGCCCTGAGCGGCTCTGGGAGACACAGCCTGTGGAAAGCAAACGGGGCTGTGGTTTCCCCATGGAGCCCAGTGGAGGGGAGGCTGACTGCTCCTTTGCGTTTTCTGGAAGCTCTGGGATAGGCCAAGTGGGATGTCTTAGTAGCTTCAGCAGGATGGCATAGGGGTGCGGGAGAGTGTTGGCAGGGGGCGCAACCCTGACTGTCCTCAGCAGCCTGGCCCCTGGGAGGACCCCGGGAGCCCTCCAGGTTGGTGGTAATACCTGTTGCTGGAGGACTTCCAAAGAGGCAAATAGTCTACTGTTCACAGATAGGTGGAGGGCTTTTTTCCGGAGGATGGGGGCGGGTGAGAAAGAGCCGCCAAATAAATTACAGCCTGATGCTTCTTCCAGTCCAGGAGACAAATATTTATATTTATATTTATGTCACTAATCCTCCTGAGGGGAGCTGGTCTATATATGACCACAGGCTGCCTAGAAACATTTCAAAGTACCCTCAGTCACGCCAACAGTCTGGTGACACCGATGGCTGCCCCCGCCAAGAGCAGGGGTAGGGGGAATGGGTGGCGGGTGGCTGCAAGAAGGGACTCGCTGGGAACTTCTGGACGGCGGACAGGGCCATGAGAACGGCTGGGGCTTGAGAAAAAGGGAGAAATGTGGCCCAGACCTCGCTGTCCCCACCAGGCTAAGTCCCCTTTACATCTCTTACAGCACCGTGCTGCTGTGTGGCATGGTGTAACCAGAGCTCAAAATAATACACTTACTTGATGATTATTTGACGAATATTTTACCACCCTGCGGTAGGCCCCTCTCGCCCACCCAAAGATGTCCAGGTCCTAATTTCTAGAACCTATGGATGTGTTACTTAACCTGGTAAAAGGAGATGTGATTAAGTCAGGGTCTTGAGATGGGGAGGTCACCTCGATCATCTGGGCAGGCACAATGAAATCCAAAGGTCCTTATAAGAGGGAAACAAGAGGGTCAGTGTCAGTAGCAGGAGATAGGACCATGGAAGCAAGAGGGTCAAGGGACACAAGGACAGGGCCACAAACCAGCAATATGGGTGGCTGTCAGGAGCAGAAAAAGGGAAGGAAACCGATTTTCCCCTGGAGCCTCCAGAAGGAACCCGCCCTGCCAACACCCTGACTTCAGCCCAGGGAGACTGATTTTGAACTCCTGGCTGCCAGAGTCACAGGAGAATAAATTTCTGTTGTCTTAAGCCACTAGATTTTTAGTAATTTGTCACAGTGACAGTAAGAAGCCACTACACATACTATGAACGGCAGGAAGGCAGCTGACGTCTGCTGATGTCCCTGCAAGGCCCAGCATGGGGCTGGAGTGGGACGATGAGCTCCACAGCTAGAAGACTAAATGTCTCCACTCAAGGCTTCTTCCTTGCAGTCTGAGAGAAAGCTGAGTTCAGAGAGGGTAAGCCAGCCATCCAAGTTTGCACAGCTATATGTTAATCTTGGCCTCTAACCACAGGTCCCCGATCCCAGCCACCCACCCTGACCCAGGCCCTATCTGTCTGCAACTCCTTCCTCAACCAGAGGCCAGGCCCTGCTCAGCCGGGACCCTGGCCACACTGACCACCTGAAGATGCTCTGGGCCTATTTCCTGGCACCCCAGCATGGCACCCATCTTTGTAGCAAGGGCACCAATGTGTCTGTGCACCATGAAGGAAAATTCTGGATGCCAGGCAGCAAGCAGATCCAGAGAAGAATAGTGCAGCCAGCCGGGAGAGGGCATTCCTTCCCACTGGGAGGGTGGCCTAAGGGGCTTCCTGGCAGAGGATGTAGGGTCCGAGATGGTTTGGAGGGTCAGCAAGGAGGATGGCCATGCACCTCATTATTCACTCCATGAATTGCTCCAGTTCTACAGGCCCTGAGGGGGTCCTGGGTCAAATGAGTCAAGGTTCCCAGGTCAGTTGAGAAGTGAGGTCCACAGTCTCCCCCTCCCAGAGCTCCCCCACAGCCACAGCCCTCTCTGGCCTGCCTGCTGCACTCAGGGAGGGGCTGCTCAGGCCCGGGCCTCCAGGAGCGGCCACGCAACCTGCCCTCTGGGTCTTAAGATCTGTCTGGGGAGACACGACTCCCATATGGGAAAAGCCCGAGCTCTCACGGGGCCAGGGCAACGATCAGGCCAGACCTCAAGGAAAAGGCTGGTTCTTTTATAGGAAAAACTTAGGTGAGCTGAGAGGAGCAAGGGGAGTCCAGGGATGGCTCAGAATAACGGGCTGCTGTTGTTTCAACGGAGACCTGCCCCCGCTCATGCACGTGCACGTGGCCACGAGGCCGCCTCCCCTCCCCCGCCCCTCCCCCCACAAGGAGTCACAGAGCTGACAGCCCTGAGCAATGGCTTGGGTGCTGTAAACACACATCATTCATTTGCCTACCTTAAGGGCGGCTTGTAAGTCTTTCTTTGTGTGTGTTTTCATCAAGAAGTAATCTTTACAACCACAAAAAAAATGTCCAATAACATTTCTCTCCCTTGGCAAACATCCCCCGTATATCAAAGGCTCAAATACACAATGCGGAGGCTCGCAGGGACAGGTGCTGGCGAGAGCTCTAGAGCGGCCTGCAAGAGCTGTCGGAGGGGCACATGGGCTCGCACGAATCTCACGCGGCAAGCAGAAGACATACCTCCTGCTGCTTGCCCGTTCTGCCTTTCTTCTGGAACCGCGTCTCGAGGCCCGGCACTGGGCCAGCCCCGGGTACACAGCCACGAGCATGTCAGGCGGCTTGTCCCGAAGGAGCTAGTTTTACTGCGTGCTGTTCTAAGTGCTTTGTATGTTGTAACTGGTTTAGTCCTTGCAGAAGCCCCAGGAGGGATTCTGACGATCCCCATTTTACAGATGAGGAAACCAGAACCCAGGGAAGTGGAAGTAACTTGCTCAAGGTCACAGGGCTGGTCAGGGGCAGAGCCGCTTTGCCTGCATAGTTCCTCCACTGGCCTGAGCGTCCCAAGGTCAGGGTTAAGCGATGCTCATCTCGGCACAGGGCTCAGTACAAAGCCGTCCTCAGGAAAATACTGGCAAGTCGTAGGAGCGTAAACTCGAGGGCGAGAAGGGACCACAGGCCAAGTTCAGAACCCAACCCCCTCCACCCCCCCCCCCCCATATTGCACAATGAAGCCAGCAAGTCCCAGAAAGCTGAAGGAGCTTTGCAAGGAGCGTCCTTCTCAGAACAAGAGCCTCCTGGCCCCCCACATTAGCACACTTGGTTGTTCACACACTTTCTATCCATGAGTGTCCCTAGTAAGCCAAAGCTATGAACGAGCAGCCACTAAGAGCCAGACAGGAAGCCAGGTGCTTGAAGTGTTTACTCAGCTCACCTCTCAAGGGAGAAGGAGGTTGGACCTCCCCAGCTCTGGGGACTCAAGCCACGTGCTTTCCACTGCACAGAGCTCCACTCCGACTGCCCCTGGCTAGACAAGCTCCACCCCTCCCTTTAGGAGCCTGGCCCTGGGCTAGGTTGCAAGGAGGGGCGTGGGGTCACTGTGTCTCCCCAAAATCCATCACCATCACGAGAGGACCTGGCTTCCAAAGGTGTCTGGCTCAGACCTGGACCTGTTCTGTAAGGAGCAATGGATCCATGCACCAGAATCAGAATCAGACTTCCTGTCTAAACCAAGTGCTCTCAATGGTGTCAGGGTCGTGCACCCAACAGCACTATCATCCAACCTTCTCTATTCTCCTTAACCAGCTTTACTCTTCGCAGCACACAGATCCAGCAAACACAGTTCTCACGTGTTTTGTTCCTGTATTTACTTTCTGTCTCCTGGATTGGAGTATAAACAGACTTTGGTTTTGTTCATTTGCTGTATCCCCAGGGCCTAGAACCGTGCCAGGTATATAGTAATTGGTCAATGAGTTGTTTTTTTTTTTTTTAAATAAATGAATGGACCCCTTTGAGAATCTGAAGAAATTTTAAAAATCTATGGATCCTCCCAAGTGTACGCACACACACACACACACACACACACACACACACACACACCTGCATGAATATCCAAGGTCTGTGAGTCAGGGAATTCCTCGCAATGTCTGGTCACCCAGGTTCCTTCCCTGACGAAATTCCTGACAGCCAAAATCTGATTTGCTCCAAGCAGAGACAATGTGAAGGGTGCTCCCTCTAAGGGAGCCACCTGTCGGTCCCCCCTCCCCCACAGGCCAGGGACATTCTGAAGCCCTGTGATTTCCTCCTCATGCTCTGCCCTGACCCCCGTGGAGGCTTGCTCTGTGCCTGGCTGAGCCCCTGCCTGGGGGCTGCCAAAGTGAATCTAGCTCTGCTTCCCTCCGGTCGGGAGAAACCCAGCTGGTAAAACCCGATGTATTCCCCGCTCCCTCCGCCACTGCCTCTGAGCATGGCTAATGAGCACACCTGACCTCACACGCTCACCCCAGCAACTCCGCAAATGTCACTCATGATCCCTCCTGCCATCCAAATGCAGAGGGCACAGGATTTTAAATTAAAAGTTATATCCTCACATGTTTTGTTTCTCTACTCTTTCAAAAGAACTTGCTGATAATTCCAGGCCTTTTGATCCTGAGCCAAGGGACCAGGGTCACTTTCCCACCTGAGTAGAATGGACTGATTTAAATTTCGGAGGGAGCTCAGGGGGTGCATGGATCGGGGTCTCCATCGGCTGCAGTGAGGTCCAGAACAAAGCTTTCTGTACTGGCTAAGGGCTGTGACGAGGGCAAGGAGACATGCATGGGGGCAGGGAGCAGAGATGACTGTGGACATGGTGACATGGATCCGGACGGAGGGGCCGACGACAGGGGGCCTCAGGACCCACCAGGGGATCCCGGCATAAGGTATGGCCTTAACCCCATGCTACCTCTGGACATGGCCTCCGGCCTCATTCCTTCTCCGGTTCCAAAACCACCCTCGAAGCTCTGTCTGAGCCGGATGCTCATTCTTACTGCCCGGGGCACCGTCCAGTGCAGGGAAGGCGAAGGAGCCAGACCCAGAGAAGGGCTGCTATCGGCATCCTTGAGTCCAGGCAGGAGAGATGGGGCATCACCCCTGGGACGAGATGTGCAGGGTGTGGGAAGGACTCCTTGCTCCTAAATCCCTCTCCCACTGCCCTACCATGATGCCTGACATCTGCCACCAAAGACCTGTATTTTGATGAGGGGTCTGGCTCGACCACAATGTGACACTGGGCAGCTCTGAACTGCTTTGACCTTTATTGATAAGATGGACACTAATATCTACCTCCTTGGGTTGATTTCAAAATTAGATCAAGTAACTCATGTAAAGGGCCTGGCGTAGTCCTCAGCATACAAAAGGTGTTCAGTTGAGATTGGTTCTTCTAGCCCATCCTTTGAGCTCTTTCAAGTATCGCTGAGTTCAGAGCTTTTCCAGCAAAGAAGTGGCAGATGATGGGATGGGGGAGAGCAGGCAGGGGAAGCAGGAGAGAAATCCATCCCTGGCCCAAACCAGACAGAGAGGGAGGAAGGGAGGTAAGGAAATGCATTAGGAGTTAGGAGGAGAGGGGTTACATAGGGAAGAAGGAAAGGAAGGGAACAGGGCCACGCTGGGCCAGGCCCTGTCCAGGGTGCTGAGAGAAAGAGCCAGGCAGGAAGGACCCTGCCCAGGAGCGCGCCAGTCTGGTAATGGTGGTGGGAGGGGAGTGTGCAGACAGCAAACGAGCCCCGTTAGTGTGGGGCAGGGAGTGATGGGGAAGCAGGAGACACCCCCGCCCATCACCCCACACACTCTCCTCTACGAATGCCTCCCTTGGGGTGTCCCCCTGAAGTCTCCCCTACTTAGCCCGCAGTGGCACACTGCTGTCTTCAGGCTAGATTCCAAATTCTCGCCATGACGCACCACAACCCAGATCAAGCCCTCGCTGGCCCTTCAGCCTCCTCTCCCGCTCCCCCTGGAGTAACAGGACCACTGAGCTGCCGCCGAAGCTCCATGTATATACCCTTTCCTGGCTCTTCTGCCCCAAACGCCCTTCCCCAACCCAACACTTCAACACAGCTGACACTACAGAGTAAGAGCTCGAGAAAGAGAACCCTACTCGTTAGTAGTGAGTCCGAAGTCTCAATTAGGACACCTTCCTCTCCGACTGGGGGTTGGGGCTCCTCCTTCTGCTGTGCTCCCCCAGCAGCTGGATCACCACCATTGATCACAAGTGGGTACTTTTCTGGCCCAGCTTCCCGGCCATGGCTTACTCCCCACTGCACCTGCTGCATTCTGTCCAGAGCCTAGTGCAGCCGGGGACCAAGCAAAGTTTCATAACGAGCACTGGCCAGGCTCCAGGACGAGTAAAGCAGGCAAGGCTTTGCCCTCATGGAGCTTCTCGTCGAGTGGGAGGACAGACGTTAACTAAATAACAATGCTTACTAACAATTATAAGCAATGATAAGATTGATGGGCAACAGATGAACAGAATCTGGGAGCTTTGGGAATAAGCAGCAGGGGGACTGTATCAAGTCTTGGGAGTCCCTTGAGGGCATCCTGGGGATGTGACCTTTGAGCTCTACAGGAGGAGAGAAAATGAAAGGGGGGGGCAGCAGAGGAATAGCATTCCAGAAGGAGGGAACAGCAATGCCCAGGCTCTGAGGAGGCATGATGCACTCCAGGAACTTAAGAAAGGCCAGTGTGGCCAGGAGCATGGTGAGTGCAGGCTGAGAGATGAACGTGGACCCAGCCTGCTGGACCTTGCAGGCCACTTCTGGCATTTGGTCTGGATTCTGAGTCTTCACCTTTGTGGGCAAGGCCTTGAGGACCTTCATGGGAGCTGGTGCTGCCTTCGGATCTGACCTGGAGGCATTCTCACCAGACTTCTGGGTGATGAGGGGCAGGGAGTGGTTACCAGATGTGAAGCAAGCCCAGCTAGCAGCTGGAGGGATAGACAGCAGATCCAGCCCTGGGGAAAGGGGCTGGTGAGCGTCTCCAGGTTGATAGGACTCAGACAAGCAGGCTGAAGTTTGGAGACTGTTAGCCCAAGCCAGAAACCATAAGATGGATCAATTAGTCCAGAAACTGAGACTGAGATCACATGCAAGGCTGTGAGGCAGGGAGAGGGATGGCCTGAGCCCTACCACACACACACAAACACACACACACACTCAGGAACATCAGCATTTGTTCACAGGGCTTCTGGCTAAGAGCAACCCGGCCAGTCCATGATCTTCGAGCCTGTGTAGCTGGCCTGGGATGCCGTGGACAGGGCTGTCCTGGGCCCAGATGGGGGCTGTGGACTAGGATGCCTCAGAAGCGGCCAGCCCATCCACCCAGCTGGGGACTGAACACCCCGCTGACCAAGGTTCAGATGTGAGACCCCACCCTGCCCTAACCAAAATGGCTTTCGTTTCTCTTTTGAACCTTATGCTATCTTTTGTTTGTTTTCGGTGAAGACATAAAACTTTATCACCATTAAATTAGGAAAAATCACAGCAGCTTCCACAACCTATCAAAACAGGCAACAGACTAGAGAAGGGGCCAATGCGGGGCCAACACGATTCACAGTGTGGGCAGGGCAGGCGTCAGGTTGAACATCGAGTGCAAAATGGCCAAGCCTTACTCAGAGCTCACTCTGGGCCAGCCCTGTTCTAAGTCATCGAAGCGTATGAGCCTGTTCAACCTCCTAATGGCCTTGTTATTCCCATTTTGTGGATGAGAAGCTTGAGGAAGGGAAAGGTTAAGCGCCTTGCCCAAGGTCATGCAGCTACAAAGGAAGAAGACGGGATTAAAAGCCGGGAAGTCTGAGTCCAGCGCCTGGGCCCCTGACTATACCAGGTTCAGTGTCTCTGCAGGGTGCTGAGATGGGTGCCAAAGTTGGTCTTCAAGAAACCCTTGGGCTTAATGAGACAAGATGCTAATATCCGACATATGAGTCCTTCTTTCATTTATCCTCAGAATATTTATTTAGCACCCACTGCAGGAATTAATCAGAAGGAGAACTGGGGAAGAGCGCTCAGGAGAGGGAACAGCATATGCAAGACAGAGACAGAGCAGCACATCCAAGGACTGAAGAAACTCCAGGTGGCTGGCAAGGATCATTGCCCCGGGCACAGTCCCCCTAGCTCTCCTTCCCTGCTGCGTCCTCCCCTTCCTCCTCCTCCTTATTCCAATAATCAGAGCTAGCATCGATTGCAAGTTTAGGACACGCCGGCACCGCATGAAGTTCCTTATAAAGTTATCGCACTAACTCTTCTCGACACCCCTAGGAGGTGAGGACTCCTGCCATCTCTATTTTATAGAGAAGGACCTGAAGCACAGAGAGTTAAGTCACTTGTCCAAAGCCACACAGCCTGCAAGAAGTGGAGTCAGGATTCACAGCAGCCATCCCACCCTCCCGTCTTCACTCTCTGCCCCACTGTCACAGGTGCATACCCTCTTCTAGAAGCTCCTAGACCTTGTCCCCACATTTGTGTGGCTCTAGGCACCCGGCTGTCAGGCTCCCACCCCTCTAGCTGATTTGCTCCACCCTACTCAGGTCCCCCGCCACCTCATGCTCCATCCTCTGCAGGTGAGATGGCCAGGTCGGCTGTGCCGGGCAGGAGCCAAGGCCCCTCACAGCTGCCTGGCTTCCCCTTCCTCGCTGTGTCCGATGCAGCGAGGGGGAGGGGCGGCTGGCGGTGCAGAGCACAGGCAGGCCCATTTTGTTTTTTCCTTAACAGGTTTCCTATGGCATCTTTGAGTTAAAGGGACAGAGATGAAGGAGGCATTTCAGCTACCATCCAAAGCAGCTGTCAGGCCAGGCCAGGGGCCCGCTGACAAACAGCCCTGTCCCCTCCCCGCCAGCGTGGGTACAGTATCCAAAGGAACTGCAGGCTCAGTGCTTGCTAAGCCCCGCCTCCAGCCCGGCTTCAGAGAGGCCAGGTGCGCCAGCCCATCCGAGAGAGAAAGCTCGCAGGAACGAGAGACCCTTCACTGGCTTTGTGCGGGGCTTTTCGCCAGCAGAGCCTAAGTGTGCTTCAGGAGAGGAAAGTGGGAGAGGACAGGAGCCATTTTGTTGGCTTCCCTGAAAACGCCTGTGTGTGTGTGTGTGTGTGTGTGTGTGCGCGTGTGTGTACTTCGGGGAGCCTGTGTGTCCGCTGGTGGGTGCACCTGAGTGTCCCAGACTACAATGCAGGGGTCAAAAGCAGGGCTCTGGAGCCTGCCTGCCTCAGCCCAAAGCCCAAAGCCCAGCCCTGTCACCTACTAGCTGTGTGACGTTGGGCAAGTTCCTTAACCTCTCTGAACTTCAGTTTAGAACATCTAGCCAGTGCTTTATTATTATTACTTGGGGTCTCTTAGCAGTTTTATGTGCCTGTGGGAGTCTGGGTTCTGTGCCTGCTTTATGAAACTGTGAGACTCCTGTAAGCAGCTCCGCGATGCTATGTAAGACCCAGAGTAGGGGAGAGCCTTCACTCTGGACCCTTTCCCGGCCAATGTCGTGAACATTAGTGGCCAGACCCCTTGATGCTGGTCTGGGGGCTGACGCTCTTGGGAGGGCGTGCCTAGTTCTGGAATGAAAATGAAAGTCCCAGACTGAAAAATTAGCACCCGACTCAGACTACCACACCTGACACGGTCCTCAGGCATCACCTAGGAGCCCTCTCTTAAAGATGCGGAAACGGAGGCCTGGGGTTGTTGGTTTCCTCCTTACTGTGCTGGAGGCTGCAGGAGCGGGTGGTTGTCAGTGCGAGCCCTGGCAGGCCTGCTTGGTTCCTCCTAATGGACTTCCTCACCGGCCAGCCCCCACAGGGAGGCAGTGGCTGAGCCACGGGGAGATCGAGGCCTTCTGACGGACTCTGGAGAAACATAAAGTGGTTCACCCCCATGCATCCTGAGCACCAACTAGAAGGGGATGACTTAGCCCCAGGTCGGGTAGACAGTAGGCACTCCATAAATGAGAGGTATTTATTTTCTTTGCCCTGGAATTCAAGGATCTATGTGTTCCCCGTCAGCCATGGCCTCCGTGCCTTACGAGCACCTGCTGGGGGCGGTGAGCGAGCACCACATCATGGCCCCTGCTCTCTAGAAGCTACAGTCTAGTAGGGATGGTAGGGAATTCGTCAGAAAACCCTGCAAATATCTGCAAACAAAGGAAGAGAGACCGTTGTTCCCGTTGCGGAAGAGGAAGTACAGGAAGATGGAGAAGGAGAATCTGGGCTAGTCCTCCAGACACAGTGCTGCTGGAACTCACATGTGAAGGATGGGGTGGGGACTCCCAGCAGGAGGGACTGGCCCCTGCCCAGGCCAGGTGGCCAGAGGAGGCACAGCCCACTTGAGGAGCCGAGCGAGGGCAGTGTGCCCGGAGCACAGGAAGAGTGGAGAGAAGTCACCAGGTGATCCGACACAGATGGTGGCCCACGAGAGACACAGTTAGGCACGAGGCCCACCTGCCGGGGCCGGGGTGCTGCACGGGCAGATGGGGTTGGGGCCGATGGGGGGAGCAGGCTGTACCCACGTGTGTGCGTGCCTGTCCCGGGCCGCTCCCCAACGGCCTGCAGGCCTTTCTCCCAGCCGTTCGCAGCTCAGCCCTCCAGCTGTGTGCAGCCCTACCCACTTCCGAGGGGGCTGCATCCTCAGGACTGCACCATCCCCTCCCCAGCTGTTCACAGTCACCCTTCCAGCTGTTTACAGCTGCCACACTCCGCTCTTATCATCCCTCTCCAGCTGTCTGTAGCCACCATCCCAGTTATTTGCAATTTCCATCCCCCACTTTGGGCATCAGGTAAGGCTTGCTCAAGATGAGTTCCAACAACAACAGCAATGACTATTAGCCAATAATCGAGGGTCTGTTGTCTGCTAGAAACCGTGCCACGGCTTTTCCGGGCACTCTCTGATGTGATCTCACAGCCACACCTTCACTCATTCATCAGGTCTCTCTGGCCTGCCTCCTATCCACCGGGTACTGCAGGAGCGGGGGGCGGGGGTGGGGACAGTGAGGCCCCAAGCACCCGTCTTGCTGCTACACTGGAGCTCTCAGTCTCATCAAGGGGACATGTGTCAATAATGTAATGACACCAGTAAATATGTAATCTCGAGACAGTTCCAGGAAGACAGCCAAGGTGTGCGAGTTGGACAGGTGATCAGAGGAGGGCCCCCAGGGGGATGAATCTTGAGCTGGGAGCTGAAGAACGGGCATAATTTGATTTGGCCGGGTGGGGCTGGGGTGAAGGATGAGAGGAGCCTCCAGGCAGTGCTGACAAATGGCCAGGTGGCAGGAGCACAGACAGTGAGGTCAGCGGGAGCCAGGTGACCTGGTCAGGCTGGCCGTGAAGGCTGTGGGTTTCTGGGAAGAACAGACTGCAGGAGGCCAAGAGTGAATGAGGCGAGGGCAATATGAAGAAGCTCTTGCAGTCACTCAGATGAGAGGCGAGGGGCCCTGGGACCAGGAGGTGGCAGGGGACCGATGTGAGAGACTGTAGGAGGCAGACAGACAGGACTGGCTGATGCAGGGGGCAGAGCCCAGACAACCTGCAGCTTTCTGGTCGGGCTCCTGGGTGACCAGTGCTCCTGGGTGACCACGGTGGAGGGGCAATGTGTCCCCGGCACAGGGAATGGCAGCTGCCCGGGCAGAGAGGCCTGGGCGGGCACGGCACCCTCAATGCACTGGAGGTGATGTAGTCTCGGGAAAGCATCAGCACCCTGAGGGAGAAAGCCTCAGGCGGGAGACGTAGGCATGGCCTAGGTCACAGGACCCTGTAAACCCTGCCCTGGGAAAAGGTCCTGAGATTCTCAGGGAGCCACGGGACTCAGAGCAAGAAAAGGCAGGGCCTGGAGGCCCTCAGAAGGATGCAATACATGGGGGAGGAGGGCTGGAAGCAAGGGTCCTATTAGCAGGTTCCTGCAACAATCCAGGTGAGGCATGGTCTTCTGCATAGACATATATGTAACATGTGTACATGTGTATGCACATCATTGCTTCCCTTGGGAACTTTTCCCTGTGGGAGGGTCTGGCCAGGGCAGAAAGGAGAGGAAAGAGTTGGTATGAACCCCTTGGTGAGCGGTCACAAAGAAGGTGATTTGGAAGAGCATGCAGATCCCGTCGGAGACCACGGCTGCCTCCTCTTGGGGACAAACCTGGTCCCCAGAGTGTCTGCTGTCTCAGCCCTTCTCTCTCGGCAGCTAAAGGATGTCTCTCTGGCCGTGGCCAAAGGGAAAACTTGTGAAGCTGTGGTCACAGGTGTGTTTTCCCCCTGGACTGAACACGGAGAGGCCGTCACCTGTCCCACTACCCCTGGGGTCCAGGAACCTTGGGGGAGAGTGTCTCTGGAAAGGAGACAAAGGGATTGTCCAGGAAAGCCTGTTTCTGTGCGTCATTCACCAGCTGCCCCCTCGTCGCTGCGGGCAGAGCACAGGCATTCCTGTCTCCGAGGGCAGACGGAGGCCTGCACCATCGCCAGGGTACTACGAAGCATGGACATCACCTGGACCCGGCAGGAGACCTGACTCAGCATCTCACGGAGCCAGGCCAGGGACTCTGCATTTTACAAGCTCCCCCCAAGATTCTGACTTCTACTAAGGCTGTGCTTCTCAAACAGCAGAGGAATCGCCCGCGGATCTTATCAAGCATAGGTTCCCATGCACTCAGTCTGGGGTGGGGCCCGAGAAGCTGCACTTTAACAAGCTCCCAGGTGAGGCCCGTGCTCCCGGTCCGTAGACCACGCTCTGAGCTGCAAGGCGCTAAAGGCTGAAGCTTCCGGTTTCCAAACTTTTTTTCATTAAGGAAACAAACCCATCTCGAAAGCAACCCTGCACAGAACCCCAGTGTATGAAACAGAGGACATGAATTAGGAACGTATCGTACACATACAAATGTATAAGGCTTGCCTATTGTGAAATCAGGCAGTGAAAAGAAGGCAGCTTTGATGAAGTGTGACGTTCAGGATTTCTGTTGCTATCGTACAAGGACCTCAGCGTCCATCATATTCAAACCTAATATGTACCGTGACCCTGGAGCCACGGCGTCAGAGCTGCACCTGCCGGTGATGGGGGAGAGGCTGCTCTGGCTGCCCCCCTCCCTGCGCAGACTCGAAGCTCCGGACTGAGCCTTCCTTCCCTTCCTTCGCCCCACCCCTCCCTGCCAAGTAGCCGCAGCTAAATATAGCCGGCAGCCAGGCTTTGGAGGAGAGGCACGGGTGAGCGGGAAGCTGCGAGGAACCATCGCTCATGCGCACTGGAGTCCACAACGCCAGGCCCACTAATTAGTGGCTTGGCAGCTGGGGAGGACAGGAGGGACCATGGTGGGCCAGGCCCCGTGGCTGCCTGCGTTCCCCTGGAGGAAGGCAGGACAGAGTGGTGTCTGCAGGGCTTGGCAGGGGCCTGGGAGTGGCCCATCTGTTGGGAAGACACAGGGCCGGCAGGAGGGGAGGGGGCGTGTGGGAAAGATCAGGCCAGTGGAGCCGGAAGGACCCCAGTGTGAACCTTGAGCGTGCCATTCCCTCACTGTGCCGTTCCGCGTAAGTTGCTGGACCTCTCTGGGCTTTTAGATAAAAAAGAGATACTCTGTACATCAGGGGGGATGAAAGGGATGCCATTTGTGACAGCGCAGCTCTGCAGGAGAGCTCATGCCCCTGTTGTCCCCAGCTGGAGGTCACGGTTCTCAGGGCACTGCCCAGCTCAGTCCTGCTGATACAAAGCTGTGCTCGCTTTCCAGCACGCGGCCTATACAGCCTCTCTGCTTCCCCGCCTTCAAGGAACACGGGGGCCTCGGCTCACTCGCAGGCTGCCAGGTCACAGCCATCGATGTGGAAGGAACCACTCTCTGACATGAGATCTGTGTCCCTGGGCCACCCTCGATCATCACCAAACACCCCGGATGGAGATGCCCCATGATGCGTCTGACTGTTCCCCCACCAGGGGCTCCGTGAGGGCAGAGGCGGCACCTCGTCCACCTTGGCACCACGCAGGACTCAGAAGGACAGTGGCCATGTCTTCTCTCTTCATGTACATGTGCCCGTCAATGTCTCCGCCCAGAGTCCTCGGCTCAGCTGAGGTCCTGGGCTGCACGTCTCATACCCGGGCAGCAGAACCCTCTTCCCTCTGCTCAACCCGTCCACGGCCTTCCTCGTCTCCCAGATGCTGCATAAAGCTTGCCCTCTGTAGGACGTCTTTCCTCCCTGGGGAGGCAGGGACAAAGGAAGGACCAGCACCACACAGAGTTCTCACAAGCCCGGAAGAGAGTGCCTGTGTCACACCCATTTTACAGTTAAGGAAACAGAGGCCCAGGGAGGGCCTCTCGTGATTGAGCTGGAAAGTAGAGCCAGGCCTCCAGCCCAGGACTGCTCGTTCTCAGTGCTCTCCCCACGGCTGGCTGCCTTCCTGCTTCCTGGCTGGGCTGGGATCAGCCAGCCTTTCCACCCCAGTTCCTGGCAGAACTGTTGGCCTCTCTTTGTGCTTTATTTGCTAACGTCCTCAAGTCCCTCCAAGTCTGCTCTCCCGGCTTCCAACCCTGGCTGTCATGCTCTCAGCCAGGGCTCCTGACTAGCCCTCTTCTCCGCATGGGGCACCTGGAGCATAACCCAGGATCCCGGGTAGGGTGAGCAGGCTTCTGCCAGCACTGACTGGAAGGCTCTTCTCTCCCTCTGCCCTGCGACAAGGAAGGGGACATACAGCAGCTGATTTAGACCCAGCGCAGTGGGTACAAGAAGAATGTCATACCATGAGATGACGAAGGTTGCCCAGGGCAGTGTGCGTGCATATTCCAAGTGAGCGGGCTGGGCCATCAGAGCTAAGGGTGCCCAGAGGCCGAGGGTTCCAGGACCTGGGGTGGTTAGGGAAGGCTTCCTGGGAGAAGAGGGAGGATCCCATCCTAAAGTATCTGGAGGAGGTAAGAAAAGCAAGGGGTCCTACTCATGCATGCCTACGGCCTGCAGGTGATCTGCTGGGTCCTCTGGCCGTAGGCTGGGGGCGGGAAGAAGCTGGCACCTGCTGAGAGCATAGTGGTGATGAGGGCTTGGCCGAGTGTCTGAAATCCTCTGCCCTGAGGGCTGAGTGAGTCAAGAAGTCCATGAGTGCTCGGGCCTTTGGCCACGATGGGAGGCAGTCTTACATGGTAGACTCCAGGACACGCACACCTGGGTGGGTTCAAGGTCTGGTTTTTGTGCTTTATGACTCCACGACCTTGGGCAGGGACCTGTCGGACCCTCAGCTCCCCTATCTGTAAAATGGGTAATCCTAATCCCTAATGCCTCTCCTATGTGTGCTGAGAAAATTAAAGGACAGCATAATTAACTACCATTTACGGCTCACAAGCATAACACTGTTCTGAGTGCTAGGCAGGTTTTAAATAATTTAATCCTCACCATACCCCCACAAGGCAAATTTATTATTAGCACACAAAGTAGTATTATGACCATTTTGTAGACAAAGAAGCAGGGGCATAAAGAGGTGAGTGGCTGGTAAGGAGGAGCACTGAGATTTGAACCCAGGGAGCTGAACATTAGAACCCAACGACATGGGGCGCCTGGGTGGTGCAGTTGGGTAAGAGCCCAACTCTTGATTTCGGCTCAGGTCATGATCTCAGGGCTGAGATCACGCCCTGAGTTGGGCTCTACGCTGGGTGTGGGGTTGCTTTGAGATTCTCTCTCCGGTTCCCTCTGCACCCCCCCCCCCCCGATGCATGCATTCTCTCTCTCTCTAAAAACGAACCAAAAAAAAAAAAAATAAATAAAATAAAATAAAGCAAACAAAAAAACAACAATGTCATAACCCGTATACTATACATTTAGCAAAGTGCTAGGAGCAAAGGGTGCACAGGTTAGTATTTATTTAGAAGCCTCCGGGGAGTATCTCACCCTGGCCTGAACCCTGATCGCTCCGCGATGACTCCCAAGGCTTGACCTCCAGCCTAGACCTCTTCTACAAGTATCAGACCTTCAAGTGCTGCTAAGTCCCAGACATTTCCACCAGGCACACCTCACTCCCAGCTTGCCCCCAAACAAGGTCATCACCTCACCCACCTACTCCAAACCAGCCTGCCTCCTGGGTCCCCTCAGGCCATCAGGGGCACCACCAGCCCCCTTCCTGGAAAGTCTGAAACCTGGAGTCACCGACAGTCCTTCTCCCATGCCCCCCACTTCAGTCTCCACTGCTTTAAATCACACCTGCAGCTTGTCCTGTTGGCCTGTTGCAATGTGTGCTGGGCTCAGCCCTCTTTGTCCCCCATCCCTCCAAATACAGAATCTTCTATAGAGAGAATATATCTATAGAGTATATATAAGTATACATATATATATATTTCTATAGAGAATCTTATAGCCTCCCCCCCATGAAACCCAGTAGCCGTACAACAGCAAGAACAGTCGGGGCCGCAGCCCCCACAGAGCCGCTCTGCCTGCTGAGGACGCGTGCGTGTACCACGTGTATTTCAGACTCTTCTTGGACTGGACTCTTCTTGGATGCACTCAGGCCCATTCCTCAACCCTCCCCCCTTTGTTTGTTCATCTCTGTCTCCCCAGATTCAAGCACAGTGTCAAGCACACTTTGTGGGCTGACCATGTGGCCTGTGATCCAAGAAACAAATGAAGGAGTGAAGTCTGCTGAGGTCACTCCCGGGGCACCTGCAGCCTCACTGCTGTAAGACGCAGCTCTGTGAGTGGTGGCGGGAGCCACCAGGTATAGAAGAGGCCTGACCTGACACCTGATAGGACACAGGACCCTGCGGAGGGACCCTGCCACAAACCCCCCTAAAGGCGTTTCTGAGAAGCTGAGAAGGCGGGGGGGGGGGGGGGGCTTTGAAATGAGGCTTTTCCCTAAATGCCCGTCTGCAGAGAGCTGAGCCCTGTCCCCTGCATCCTTCTGGTCCGCTCAAGCGGGCTCATCAGAAACACTGCCCCCCTCCCGCTCCAGCGCATCCTGCCGCTCTCTGGGTCCTGGGCCCCATCCTGGTTTTCTTTCTAGTACCTGCCTGACTGTCTGTCTCCTGCCGCTGGATATGACTTCCATGCAAGCAGGCACTTGTCCCACCTGCTGACGCCCAGCACTTAAACCAATGCGTGACATGTAGCGGACACTCAGCACATATTTGTTAATCGGGGAAAAAAGGTGAAAAACGACAAGGGCTGATAAAGAATCGATCATGTTGCCTCTTAATAGAATCTAATGGTCTTTCAACCAGTGGTGCTGGAGCAATTGCATATTCATATGGGGAGAAAATGAACCTTGCCTCTCTATATATATACATAAATATGTGTATATGTGAATGTATAAATATATATAGAGAGAGATAGAATTTACTAGCTCACTCTAAGAAGACAAAAAATTCAATAACTCAATTAAAAAATGAGCAGAAGCCTTAGACAGACAATAGCCAGAGAGCCATAAATGCCCGGAAAGACGCTCACCACCACTGGCCGTCAGGGCAAATGCGAATTCAAACCACAGTGTGACTCCACTACACTGACCAGAATGGTCAGAACTCAGAAGACCGAGGTTTTAGCAAGGGTATGTCCACGACACAGTCCGGATGGGAATAGAAAATGGCACAACCCCTTCAGAAAGCAGTCAAGCCATTTTTTGTGACGTTTACTGCATATATGACCTAGCAATTGTGTCCCTAGGCATTAACCCGAGAGAAATGAAAACATATGCCCACACGGAGACTTCTATACAGTGTTTATTCAGAGCGACGTTGTTTGTGATGGTGCAAAACCTTGAAATAAACCATATGCGCATCAACAGGTGAATGGCTTGACTAATTACGGTGCATTAATACCGTTAGACATCATTCAGGAGTAAACAGGAATAACAACACGCATGAGTCTCAAAATCATGGCAGGAGAGAAGCCAGGCACAGAGGAGAGTAAGCATCGTATACGACACTGTATGACTCGACAATAGGAACCTCATGGAAAGGCCAATGTAATCTGAAGTGACAGAAGGCACATCAGTTACCTGGCGTTGGAGGAGGGACGGGAACGACGAAGAAGGGACACGAAGGAACTTTCTGGGACGGTGGGAATGTTTGTCTTCATTGCTGTGTTATTGGGTGGATGCATAAACTTGTCAAAACGCATCCAATTGCACATTTAAGATTGGTACATTATTGTATGTTAATTATATTTCAATAAAGGTGATTAAAAAAACCACATTAAGAACAGGTATCAAGAAACAGTGGTAGGATGCGTAGTAATGTAAGATCTGTAGTAATCAGAGGCCCAAGGATGCACACATGGTCTGTGGGCCCCTGGAAATGGAGTTCGAGCCAATTAAATAGTTATTTAATTTGAATTAATGTGGATGCACTCCATTTAAGGTGATGAGAGCCTTGCAGAAAGCACACATTATTCTCTCTCCCTACACTTCCCCTCGCCCCACACTTTCTCCATGTGGGAAGCCCTTTACAGGCCGACCTCCTCGGCCCCTTTGCTTCTCCCCAGCACAGTGAGAATGTGAAGAGGAGGGCCGACCTCCCCAAATCCAAGACACATGGGAAACATCATGGGCTCGTCTCTTGGAAACATCTTGATCCAGATCCCAGTGCTGCCAAGTCACTTGATCTCTTTGTACCTTAAATTTCTAAATCTAAAAATCTAAGACATTTGAAAGTGTCACCTTTTGGTAGATGCTGGGGGCTGGAGAAGGAACGTGAGTCTACCCAGTTGCCCTGACCTTTCCCACCTCCTCAGGTCAGGATTGCCAGATGGAATCATCATCCCAGTTAAGTTTGATTTCAGATAAATAGCAAATGATTTTTTTAGGATCAGTAAATATGACATAGGGCATTTACCTATACTAAAAAAGTATTTGTTTTTTATGTGAAATTCAAAATTCAAAGGGTGTCCTGTTATTTTTGTTTGTGAAGTCTAGCAACCCTATTTCAGCTGGTCCTGGTACGCGATCCTAGAATCTTTAGGGCTCCAGAGAACACAGCTTGAAACCCTCTTGTTTACAGCAGCCGGTCCTAAGCCAACATGAGCTGTGCTGGTAAACCTTTGAAACTATTCCATTGGAATACAGAAAGGAGATGAAAGGGGCTGGAGCAGAGCTGAGCAGGCACCCCCAAAGTGGGTCTGCCTTCCTCACCCCGCTCAGCAGCTTGATAAGATGCTGGCTCCCTCCTAGCCATGAGTTCCTGACTAGGAGCCAGAGGACAACACAGCCTCGCTGTTCTGCAAAGGAGCAGCCAGTCTGGTGGAAAGAGCGCTGGGAGTCAGAAGATAGCTCTGGGCAAGTCATCTCAAATCTCCCTCCCTGACTCAGTTTCTTCATCTGTAAAATGGGCCTCAAGACAAGGTTAAAATACAAGTTACAGAAAAGTGGGAGGAAAAAAGTCACAACAGGTATAATGGACAAAGCAGTGATTCCCAGAATTTATTAAGGGCTCCAAATCAATACGGAGAAGAAAGTGACCCAACAGGGGAAAAACAGGCGGGGGATAGGAACAGGTCACTCCCTGGAAGACAGACAAATAAACAAACACAGGGAGGAAAAGCGTGTGAAAAGACAGACCTCATTCACAATCAGGAAAATGCAAATCAAAGCGAGATAGCATTATTTGACAATCGCATTGGCAGAAATGTGAAACACTGATAAAATCTAGGGTTGGGAGGGAAATCAACCTAGGTTGTTGGTGGGAATGTAAATGAGTGTGGCTTTGGGGGACGACAGTGAACGATATAAAAAGCAGAGCCTGCGCACTCTGACCGGCCAATTCCACCTGCAGCTTTCCATCCCGGAAGCATTCTTCCGGGTGCGCACAGACACGCATGAACAATGACAGTCACTGCAACCGTGGCTTTTGACAGAGATCACTGGGAGCCACTTCCATGTCCATCCATAACGTAGGTAACTCATGGCACAGAAATCCTTAGAGCCACCAGAAAGAATGAATACAAATACATAAAGAACTCCAAAGACATATGGCATATTAAAAAAAAAAAAAAAAGCAGTTTCAGAATAGTACATTTTGTATTATCACATTTATATAAAGCAGTATAACTATATCGGTGTGTGTACATGTGTGTGTGTCTGTCTGGGCCTATGCATATGCATATAACTCTATCTCGATATATGCACAGTGGTGTAAATGTACAGAAAAGATCTAAGTTGCATAGCAAACTGTGAGCCTTGAAAATCTGAGAGGCAAATGGGGGAAGAGGGCCGTGAAGGGGGATCCTTTTTACTTGGGAGATTTCTGTGCTATTCACGGATTTACCACTTAAGAACTTAGTTGACAGGGGCGCCTGGCTGGCTCAGTGGGTTAAGCATCTAACTTTGGCTCAGGTCATGGTCTCTCCCGGCTCAGCGGGGAGCCTGCCTGGCCCACGCCCCCCTCTGCTCCTCCCCCTACTCCTGCTCTCTTTCTCTCTCTCTCTCTCTCTCTCAAATAAATAAATAAAATCTTAGGGAAAAAAAAGAACTTGGTTTACAGAGCAGGGACTGGTCGGAATCTCCCTCCCTCCCTCCCCGTGCTTCTGCCCCTCTCAGGGCACCCCCATAATGTCGCTGACTCGCTTGCCTCCTCTTGGAAGGAGCCTCCCTCCTCCTGTCCAGGTGGAGCTCTGCGCTGGAGCCCCTGACCCCTCTCGGTCCTCTTCTGCCCATTCTGCTTCCTCAGGGCCCTTCTCTATCAGCAAGCTGCTCTCCTCTCCCTCCTGCCCCTTCCCCACTTCTGTGTCCTCCAGGGGCCACCCTCCGCCTCCAGCTGATCCAGCTTCTGGAAGGAGGCCTCCACCCCCTTGCCTGTGGCTCTCCTGACTCACAATCCCGGCTCTCTGGTTCTCTTGCGCTCCTGCCAAATTAAGGAAACACTGCTCTGGAATGGCCTTCTCTCGAGCCTCTGTACCCCAACGCTCCCCACTCCTCCTTGGCTGCCTGCAATGGCCTCTTCCCCACCCCTTCTATCAGACTCCTAGCCCTTCTGCCGTGGCAGCTCAAAGGCTAAGCCTTCCGGGAAGCCCAACCCCTTCTCCCTGGTGAGTTCCCCGTCCGCCTGGGTATCTAGCTTAGAGCCACCCTCCAACCGTTAACTGAGTAAGGAACACTTTCTGTGAAGAATGTCTCTGCCAACGTATGGAGGCAATCCCGTGACGCCAGGATGTGTGACTTACTGAAGGGGGATGCTGAGACCAGCGAAGGAATCTTTAGGGGAATCTGAGAGAGAGGGGAAAAGAGAGGGAGGCACAGTGGGGGCCCATGAAAAAGGGGGGGTTAGATTCCGGGGATTTCCAAGAGGCAGAATCAACAGGATGTATGACCAGCTGGATACAGTGGGTGGGCTTTGGGTTAAGGGGGTCATGGGGTGAGCGGGAGGAAGGAGAGGCGATGAGTGATGGCAGGAGCATTTCCCCGGGCTAGGAAAGCCCGCCCTGCTCCCTGATGAACCCCTCTCCCTCCAGCTCGGGTTTCAGTGATCACTGTCTCCCGCGTGGCCCACTCACCCCCCATCCTGCTCACAGCACCGTGAGCTACGCCTTTGTGGTCCTTCCCACAGTTGTCCTTTCCACGTGTTTGCGTGTCCCTTGATTAACGTCTTCCCTCAGAACCACGAAGGGAAGGAATGCACCTGTCTCTGTTTTTCATTGTATCTCCGGAGCCCAACCCATACACAACGCATGGTAGATATTACATAAATATTCATCAAAAAAAAAAAAGCCAGTTGTTAGCTAAAACTTTCTCTACCCTGCAACCACTTCCCCAAAGCCACTTCTGTTTCTCACACACCGATGTGCCCAGGATCTGACCTCATTGTTCTGATATGTCCACCAGCCGGCTTACGCAAATAAGGACTACTTTCGTGAACTCCCATCAGCCCCCAAACCCACTAGGTACTTGGTAAATGTGTTTCTCAATGAAGAAGAGAAAGAGAAGAAATGTTGTCTAAGACTGTATCCAGGAAAACTCACACAGGTTCCTACCTGGACTCCCTGTTTGTCTTGGCTTCTCACAGAACGACCACCCCAAGTGGTATACAGGTGGGGGTCTTCGGCTCTGCCAACCTTGGAATCATCCATTTGAAACCCCCACTGCCGGACTGTGGTGTGGTCACCATCAGAGGCTGCCAGGTGGCTGCCACAGGCAGGGCTGGCGGCTCCCGGGCGGTGCTCTGTGACATAGGCTCCAGTCCCTCTGAACACCACTTCTAACCAGCCTGGCAATCTAGGAGCAAAAGCCACTGCGCAGCCTCCCGCTGAGGGATTTTGTATCTATAATCGGCGTCCTGATCAAGACTTGGGGCCTACGCAGCTCTTTCACGTCCTCCAGAGCCTTAGGTCAACCTGAGTTCTCAGGAAATAGAAAACCATGGCAGCTGTCCCCCCAGCCCCCACTCCTGGAGTATTCTCCACCAATTTCATTCATACTCCGTTCCCGGCTCCAGCAGGACTGGAAGAGCACATCATGCCGCTGCTCTCTCCTCACAACAACTGTAATTTCTTTGCAAGAAATTGACTCATGGCAAATAGGAAAAGCAATGCTTTAAAAATGCCAAAGTCCAGTTGTGCTAATATTCAGCAACCTGAAGCGGCGGTCCATCGAGATCTTTTCATCGATGCATACCAGACAGCTCGGATCCCCAGGTGTGAGTGACCCAGCCATCTGTAACGGTGCCCACCCTGGCGCTGGCGCCGGCCTCGCTGAGGTCAGCTGGGGGGACGGACGAGGTGAAAAACACAACGAAGTAAGGACGAGCAAGCAGACGACTGGAAGAAAATATGCACAATACATATAACAAACAAAGAATGAATGCCCGGATATTATTAAGAGCCCCTGTAAATTACTGAAAAAGGAAAAAGAAATTCAAAGGACCCCAGAAAACTGGCAAAGGATAGGCAGAGACAATTCACAGGAAACGCAAATGGCTGATAAACGGGGATGATGCTCAAGCCCACTGATAATCAGAGCCAGACACATCGCCCACGCTCTGCCACATCGCCAGCCATCCTTCCCTCCAGCCCCCACCCCGGGCACTCACCGCCTGCCACAATCAGCATGGAGGGGTGGGAGAGCGTCCAAGGAGAATGAGCTCCTCTCTCCTAGCTCGTGGCCTTTCCACAAAAATCTCTTTGCCTGCAGATCCCGGCACAGGTGTGCGTGCTCCTTCCATACTGGCTGTCGGAGCACAGCATGCAGGGGACAACAGGATGTCTTGGCAGCAGGTCCTAATTGTCCTGGAGCTACTGAGACCTGGGCAGATGGGGGGGGGGGCAGAGCCAAGGCCCCCAAGAAGGGAGACCGAGGAGCACGGGAAGACAGAAGGCAAGGGGCACCTGCCCACAGGGCTACGCCAGGCACACAGCTGGAATTTTCAAAGGGCGCCATCTCTGGGTGGGATGGGTTGTATGTCTCTCCTGGACAAGGTCAAATTAGGGAAATCATGGAGTCGATTTTATGAATCGACTTAGAGAAAACTGGAACTGGTTCTGTGAAACAGGGAGGAAAAGAGGAAGGAAATCAGAACTAACATTTATTGTGTCTGGTACTACTTTATGGGTATTATCTCATTTAATCCCCAGAACTAGCCTTGGCAGGAGCCATCAACGCCTGCACAAATGGAAGTTCAGAGTGATAAGGGTCTGAAGTTGGCCAAGATCACACAGTGGGTCAGTGCCAGGGCCAGGTCATCTGTGCTCTGAACCCCCCGGACCATACTGCATCTCTCTGGGGCCTAAGAAATCCACATTTCCTGCTCCCTCATGCCTTGGAGGCTGCCGGGTCCAACAGGAAGGACCTGGAGGCTGGCAAGACAGGGGTCATCCGATGGGTTTGGACCCGGCTGGATGGCTGGGTGAGAGAAGCCAGGTTATGACCCATCGCCCAAAGATGATTTCCAGTCCAAGTCCGGTTCCTGCATGTCCCTGTGGGCGCCTGTGTGTCCTTAGTAACGGCATTATTATTCTCCTCTTTCTGTGTCTGGTCTGATTAATCTAATTTGCACATGTGAACGAGAAGCTGCTCTGATCCATTTAATATGTTGGGAGCGCATCCCAGCTTATTTGCATGGTGGGTCTGGCCAACAGAGGTAACTCCTGTTCCCTGCCTGTCCCCCCTCCCTCATCCCCGCCCTCCCACCAGGCAAATTCTTGCTGAGCAAGCAAATGGTGATCCGTGCTGTTGCTTTTAAGTCTTAAAACCCATTAGGAGTGTATTAGCAGACGTGCTGAGAGCTCATTTGAGTAATAAAATTCTTTTCTTGTGCAGCTAATAAAACAGGAGACAGAAAAGAGAAAGAAAGAGACTTGGACAGGGAGAGAGGGAGGCTGTCTTCCAGCCACGGTTAAGTAGGAGCACTGAAATCTGTCCGCACAATTCTTGAAAGTGGGCTCCTTCACTTTGCTGATGTTGTTGGTGATGGGACAAAAATGGAGCGAAAACCTTTTCCAGCAGCCTCCATCCGCGGACTGCAGTCCGGGAAGGCGGGAGGGGCAACTTGTTTGCCTTTGAGGTGCAGTCCCGAGACCCCCAGTGGTAGCCTTTGCAGAGTGACCAGTTGTGGCTACGGGCTCGGAGGGCAATCACCATGACCAGGGGTCCCTCCCTCCGTCTGCTCCCTCCTCTCACACCAGGCCACTGGACTGCAGCCTGCAGGATTTGAAGACTCTCAGCTTGCTGGCTCTCAGACCCCGTTCTCTGCCTGAGAGACAGCCTATGACAGCCTCAGTGAGCCCAGGTATAAGAGCTCAGTACCGTATCTGGCACACAAAGGAGGAGCGACATAATCAGCATCCAGGGCAAAATGAAAATGCCGGGCCCCATTCAAACATAAATAAGAATTTCAAGAGGGCAATAGTACAGCACTAAACCAAGCTTGGGCCCTTCCAAGTACAGAGCCCTGTGCAATGGACAGGCCACATGTCTATGAAGTCAGGCCTGAGTATATGTTAGATACTCAGTGATTTGTCATTTATGTCTAAATGCCCCCAAAAGAATAGATCCTCAGTTTAACAAATTCCAAATATGTGGGTCGCAGAATCAGCCTAGACTCCCAGAGTATGCTATTCCAGAGGACATTGAAGAGGTCTGGAAAGGCCCTCCCCAGGCATGTGCTAGCCTCCCTGATGCCCTCCTCTGCTTAGAGCTGGCCCCAGATTCTGCAGTTTCCCCTAATGGCCCATTAAGGCCCCATAAGCCAAGACTTATCTAAGTCCTTTTGTGGGAATCCAGGAGAAAAGCTGCACAGAAATCCTCTTACAGTTAATCCCTCTGAGAACAGGGGCTAAGTCTACAAGAATGTAGAGTCGGAGGAGGCCGTCAAATTTGAGAGGCTGGGCTGTGGGAAGGGTCTTCGCCAGGATGAACAGAGACACGGGTCTGCGGCAGCTGGACGGCTCTGCAACACGGTCCTATCCCAGGGCTACTAGTAACTAGATTCTTCACCTGGGGCAAATCCCTTACCCTCTCCGAGGCTTTCCCCAGTCCTTCACAATGTCGGTGAGAGGACAACAGGACAAATATCCAAGGACAGTCATCACAGCATGGCTTATATTCAAAAAGAGGAGGAAGGAGAAAAAGCAACAGAAATGTCCTTCACAGAGAATTTCAGTTCATTAAATGCTGCTCGTCGGTACAGCGGGACTCTACGCAACAGTGACGTCATGGAAGACTTCTTGTTAAAAATGTCAAGTGGGAGCATTTATACTTATTCTTTCTCTTAAAATCCACCGACAAAAACCAAAAAGAACAAGTAAAAGCCACATCCTCAGTGAAACAAGGAAATGATCCCAACCACAAGCCACTAAGCATATTCCCCAAATACTGCAGAATTCGGACCTAAACAAGGACGGAGGCTGAGGGCATCCTCAGACCTTCAGCAAAATGCGGTTCTCCCTGAAACAAAGCATCTTCGCACCTGAAAGGCTTCTGTGAACTTCTGATGAGTTGTTGGATGGAAGGTGGGCCAGCCATGGGAGAATGGACAGAAGTGCAGGGGCGCCTGGGTGGCTCGGTCGTGAAGCGTCTGCCTTTGGCTCAGGGCATGATCCCAGAGTCCTGGGATGGAGCCCCATATCGGGCTTCTCTGCTGGGAGCCTGCTTCTTCCTCTCCCACTCCCCCTGCTTGTGTTCCCTCTCTTGCTGGCTGTCTCTCTCTCTAATAAATAAATAAAATCTTAAAAAAAAAAAAAAGTGCAGATACCCTGTCGGCACTGAGAGCAGGAAAGGAGGTGGGGAGGCAGAAGCATGAGCCACACTGCCTTTCCCTGGAATGGTCTACGGCCCTGCCTCTGTCCTAGGGAGGTTGCAGAGTAAGGCAGTGGATGAAGGAGGCATCCATCCCAAACCGCCGCACAGAGAAGCTTTTTTGACTCTGGGTAAACAGAAATGCTGGATTTACTGAGACAGTATCTCAGCTACCAAACCTGACCTGCTTGTTCATGAGCCCTCACTTCTACGCCCCAGATTTCCGCATGCTGTTCATCAGCAAATATTTGGTCCGATTCAAAAAACCAGAGCCAATTAGTAGGGAACAAGCCAGGGAAGTACAGGTTGAGTTCACAAAATAAATGAACAAAGTAAGAAAATAAGAAATTAATAAAGTAAAAGGCTATGGAAGGACAGATCTCAGAAAGAATTACCAAAGGAAACAATATGAGTTCAGAAAAGCATGGTTCTCTAGTCTCAAAAAAAAGGACATTCAAAGAAGGGCTTCAAGGATTTAAAAGGGAAATTATAAGATAAACAAAAGACGGGAAAGGAGAGCCTGCGGAGCAGGAGAAAGAAAAAGACAGAAAGATCACATTACAGCAACTGAAGAAGGGGGCGGGGGAGGGGTGAGTGAGGCACAGTCTGAAAACCCAAATTAGGCACGTGGTGGGCACGTTTGTGAAGATTAAATAAACAAAGGGGCAAGATCAAATACAGAAACACGGTTATGGAGAAGATCATAGGTATGGAATATTGACAAAAGAGATCCGACGGATCTCTATGGATTTTTCTATCCATAGAGAAAAATAGACAAAGATATAATCCATGAAAACATACGGAAATCGAGAAAGCTGAATCTGAAGATCAAAAGGCACGTGATGTTTCTAAAACTTTTATGAACAGTAACCACCTAAGGGCACGTTGGTGAATTTACTAAATTTCAAGGGAAAAGTATAAGTCATTTGGGCACCCAAGCTGACACACTAAGCTAAACAACAGGAAAATAAGTCTGCTTAGCCTTGGATCAAGCCAGTCGAGCTCTGATGAGAATTTCAGCTTAAGCATCACATACCCAGTGAAACTGTCACTAAGTATTTAGACAACAGGCAGACACTCTTGATCATGTAGGAATTCAGAGAGCGCAACGTCCATGAGCCCTTCCTGTAAAAAGTATTTGAGATTGAACTTCAGCAAACCACGAGATCAATCAGAATACAGAACTCTGGGGGCGCCTGGGTGGCTCAGTCCTTAAGCGTCTGCCTTCGGCTCAGGGCGTGATCCCGGAGTTCCGGAGTTCCGGGATCGAGCCCCACATCAGGCTCCTCCCCTAGGAGCCTGCTTCTTCCCCTCCCACTCCCCCTGCTTGTGTTCCCTCTCTCGCTGGCTGTCTCTCTGTCAAATAAATAAATTAAAAAAAAAAAAAAAAGAATACAGAACTCTGGAATATAAAACATGCGGTAAGAAGATTGGTGGCGAGTGTTAAATCCTTTTATAAATATGGGGCCAAGATAACACAATGGTGAAAACGACTGCACAGAAAGAGTATAAATGTTATAGATCTTGCCAAGCAAAAAGATGACACTTTTTTTTTTTAACTAGGAAAAAGAGGTTGAGGAAATGAAAAGAAATATAAATGCACTGACTTCCTAATCTTTTGAGGAGGGAAGTTAATAAATACTGCAAAAAGGAGGAGGCGGGGAGGAGAAGGAAGGAAAAGAGGGGGAGGAAAACTCCAACTTAGTATGTTTTTTAATCTTTGTCCTTAGCTTTCCAGGGATGTTTTAGGAACTAGTGTCCATTTATCTCAAGTTTCACCAGATCCTTCCATTTCTCTTTAATTTGTTTTCCCATCTGTTAAATTCAAGTCAAAGTTTCAGAAAGTAAAAATAAAACGGAGAGCATGCAGCAGCCCCATTTTTTTTCCCCTAAAATTCATTCTGTCCAGCAGCCCATTAGTTTATTATCTCCCTGGGTAGCCAGAGGTCTAGAGCTGTTGGTCTCAAAAGGTTAACAATGGTTTACTTTTGCATTGGTGGAATTCTATGCAATTACAACATGCTTGTATTTCTAACTTTACCACATCTCTTTAATGTTTATAATAGATGTGAATCATGCACATGCTTATGCTGTGGGTCCATACGAGGCCCCACCTAATGGTAATGGTGAGCACCGGCTCTGAAGTCAGACCATCTGAGTTCAACACTCCCCCAGTCTACTAAAATCTCCCAGTGCCTCAGTTTCCTCACCTGTAAACTAGGGATGACAGCGCCTATGTTAGAGAACAGTTTGGAGGAGTTTAAGTAAGATAACACTCATAAAGTGCCAGGCAACGTAAGTGCTTAATAAATGTTATACTCCGAGTGGCCACTAAGCCTCACTGCATGCTAATAAGAAGTGATTTGTACGTTTTCTTCTATTATCTACATAAATTTAAAATGTCCCCATATTGTCTGGGGGAAAGTGGCTGATTGCCGTTTTTAGGTCTTCAACTGTTGTTAGGCAGAGCTGTTATTAAACAAATAATTAGCAAAAGACCTAATCTCATGCACGGGGACTCTGTGGCCGCACAGAATTATTATATGAGTACTGCCACAGAAATGTGTTCTGGCTACCTCTGTTAACTGAAAATATCAAATTAAAAGACATTTTTGTCAGTGGTTCTAAAATGGTGTATGCCGCTAGATGGCAATGAGTAGAGGGCCATGGTTTTACAACATGGTTCCTTATGGAACACTGAGCCAGGGGAGGCAACTGAAGGCAGGTGTGGCTGGGGAGGGGGCGAGGTCGGGGTGGTCCAGCCTCCCCCCACCAACAGAAACATCACTTCTGGGTCTCTGCCCTGAGCCAGTAAAGGTAGGGAAGTTGGGGCCAAGGCCTAAGTCATGTCCAAGGGGACTGGCCCCCATTCCCCTCTCCAGCTCCCATTCCCTCCAGCCCCTCCCCTCCCAGAAACAGGTGCATGCCCATGTCCCGGGTACTTAGGAACTGGAGGAGAACTAGCCTAAAAGCTGTGCTGAGATCTTGTGGGAATTACATCTCCTCCTTTCCCTTTAGGTCTTAACAGAGGAATTGGATGTAATTGCTGAGAGCAAGTGCTCTTGTTTCCTAGTGGAAAAACAGCGGCTTTTGATTTCCATGAGATAAGATCCCTCTGTGGTAATACAGTTTTGTGCCTTTCTGTCATTGCTTTTTACAAGGTGACTAATAAATAATCCCCATTACACAAACACAGCCTGCATCCATCATGTCCAGACTGCAGGCGCTGAGGGATGATCCCTAATGGGTAATAATAATAGCTACTATTTATTGATTGGGCGCCGGGTGCCAGGCACTGGGCTAAGCATCCCCATGCATTATCTTTACAGAGGATGTGGGCTCTCCTCTGCTTTTTCCTTCCTTGTTGGCACAGCTTAGGCTGCCCTAAGCCTCTCCAGCTATTTTGCTCTTTCTCCGTGGACATTCGTGTCCCCTCTGTGGGGAACGTGCTCAGAGGCAGCCCCCCGCTGGGAGGGATCCCCTACACTGCCCAGGCACTGGCACAGTGCCATATTCTGTCCCTTCCTCTCCTCGTCCTCTGTCACTCCAATGGGCTATTCTAGACTGGCCTTTCCTTGAACAGACATGGCCAGAGTCGAAGTGGTCAGAGATTGAACATGGAGCAGAAGAACCTGGTTCTAGGTCCTTCGGGCTGATCAAAAGTGAGAGTTGTAGCTATTATCTACTCAGCATTTTTTTCTTCCTATTAGAGAACTGCCCTGCTGACATCCCTCGTGGCCTTGTGCAGACTGTCCATCAAACCACAACACCCTGCCTGCCCTCTAGCTCATCAATATGGCATCTCATCCCCAGCCCACTGGCATTCCTCTTGGGGGGTGGTGCATGACTCAAAGCACGGCCAGTAACAGTTCCTATGTATGGATTCCATATGGATGTGGGGAAGAATAGAATCGCTGTCTCCAGGATCATGGAAGACCAAAGCTCTCAGGAGCTATTTTGCTGCCACATGAAAGAGATAAAGCAGAGCTGAAAGATGAAGAGAGTCCTGGCAATGCTGGATCCAGCTGTTCCTGAAGCCATCCAGCCTTTGGACTTCCCTGGAACCTAAGCCAAAAAATTTCTTCTCGTGTTCAAGTTCCCCTGGGTTGGCTTTCTCTCACAAACCACTAAAAGAATCATGGAAGTAAGCGCCACACCTTTTCACCGGAATTCAGACAGCTCACGAGAGCATTTGGAGTCACAGTTATCTAGTAATCAAGGGTCCCTTAGCCAGCTTCATTCTTACTCCATTTCCTTGATTGAAGCATGCCATCAGTAATGCCATGCACCGTCATTTAAGAGATTTGGCGGGGGGAGAACAAATAAAAATACAGCATGAACCACATTTGTTGACTGTTTCAAGATTCCTCTTGATTTCAGAAGGGCTAAACTACTGGGTGGAGTATAGGAGGGCTGCGTGTACATTGTAGAATCGCGGCGATATGGGGCTTCCTGCAGCACCTCTCAGGAAGGGATGGGCTGAGGTAGGGTCATATGCCTGTGGCCTTAGCAAATCCCTCTTAATTCCATTCCCTACTATTATTTCCAACTCCCTCCTACACCTGGAATCTTGATGTTGGTCCGAGATGGGGTTCCTTGATTGGCTCCGGACTCTTCCCTCTTCCCCAGCAAATACTTCTGCCCAATCCCTGCTGGGCTGGGCTGGGCCCGCGTCCTGCTGCTACTGGTCATCTGCCAACTATCACTGAACGCAGGGACCGCGGAAAGGCTACGGCAGGGGCACGCTCTCCCACCACTTGCCGTCGATGGCTCTCCTACTGACCTGGGCAACCCATGAGCTGAGTCCCCATTTCGGGAAAACCACCTCTCAATAGGGAAGTTAATCAGACCTTCGATGGAGAAATCTTCCTAGAGAAACAAAAGAAGCCCAGATGGAAGCACTTCCAGCTACGAAGGCCCTCTCCGCCCTGGCCAAGAGGCAGAGGGAGGGTGAGAGATCTACCTCCCGGACAGTGAGGGGTTGTAGGTCCATTTCTGGCCTGGGCATTTCGTGGGGTGGAAATCCATGACGTGTTTATGATTCAGCATCCCCCACCCAGCCTGTGGGCGTGATATTGCCCAGGTCCTGGTTTGGTCCTGCATGGGGCAGGGAGGCCATGAGAGGGTAGAGTCCAAATGAGCTGTGTGGCCCCAGGCCCAACATCGGGAGCCACGGGGAGCCCACGAAGGGGAGCCTCCCTTGCCCTGGCCAGACCGGCCTGGTGTGTGTTAACTGGGTTCCTGCCTCACGTCCCCGACTGGCGCTGCAGCTCCCCTCAGACTGGAACCTTAGCTGAATCTGATCGCCAAGGCTGAGACCCTGGGGCTCTACTCAGTTCAGTTTTTCTCCCACGGATGGTCCTGCTCCGCTGGCACCTCGGATTTATATTCCAGTGGGACCTATGCTTCCCAGAGACAAGCGTAAATCAGAATCACCACCATGACCCTGTCCTCTCCGGCATCAGCAAGATCGTCCGTCAATATCTTTTTGTCATCCCCGATGCCCGGGATCAGGGACGACAAAAATAGCAAAGGTGCCCACATTCTTCTAATGCACTCCCGTGCAGACATCACCACCTGACCTCCGCCCTCGTCTCCGGGACTCTCGACGTGGCTTCAACTCATGGTTCTTGGCAGCCGCCCCCAACTGACTGATACTAGCACTCAAGAGGAGTGAGAGCCACTTGCCCTCTCTGCCAGATCCTTCTACCCATCCATACCCGGCTCCCTGTGCGTCAGGTTCTAACCTATCTTGGTTCATCACGAAGTCCACCCTGACTCCCAGCCAATCAGACACTTTGGGGCAGTTTTCCCAGTTTTCACCTGACTCCTGTGGTCCCTAATTCAGAAGCGAATATCCTGCCTCCTAGGAGGGGAACGCTACATAATCTACCTGGAACATTCTGTGGCCTCTAGTCCCTGCCCACATCTGCTCTTCTTGTTCCAGCTAGCTGCGCACAGCCCACCCAGCCCACCCCTGTTCCCATTCCCTGACTCCAGTTCACCATCCCACACTGCTCCTGGAGGAATGTTTTCTAAAGTCCAAGTAACAGAGGAAGACAAGTGAGCAGCCTGGGCTTCCAGAATGTCTGGAAGAAAGTGTTCTGAGGCTTATGCCTCACCCCTGTATTTGTGATTGCTGGTTTATGGGCTTGTCTGTCTTACTTGGCTGTGAGGTCCTACAGGGCACCAAAGGTCCTGGTCCTGTTTGTCTTCACGTCTGTTCTGATACCAGCATGCTGCAGGACAGGAGGACCGAATGAGTGTGCCAGATTACACTCTTGGGTACTGACACGGGGCATTCATGCTCTCTGCCTCCTCCTCTCCTACAGGCCTCCAGTCATGCCCAGGGTGGAGGCATGGCCATTCCAGGTGGAGCGGGGCACTGCCCCAGGTTGGAGAGAGTAGAAGCCCCCAGGAGCCAGTAAGAAAGGACTGAAGTGGAGAAGGCTGAGCATCCCCAGCTGGGAGGGAGGATGGCCAGATGGCCGTAAGCAGGGATGCTCTGAACACTCGGCTAGCTCATTGCCGCCAGAAGGTCTGCCTCGAGTCTGGAAAGAGGCAGGTCCCGTGAACAAACAGAGCATTCTGGACAAGGTGTGGAGCCCAAAAGAAGGCTCTAGAATCTGAGCCCAGAAGTACATCCAAGATGATATGCAGGAGACTGGCCTGCCTCTGCCTGAAATGCATTCTTCCTCTCTCTCTTTTCAGGACTCAGATGCCCCAGCACATCTTTACCCCATCAGGCCTGACGTCAGCCTCCTGCAAGTGTCCCACTCCGGGGCAAACACCCAGAGACTTCCTAGGTGCTCAGTGAGTAAAGGGCAGGTCGGACAGTGGCCATGGAACCACATGCTCCTGAGAAACAATCCTTACCATGGCTGGGATACAGGCAACCCCTCAGGACTGGCTCCTCAGACCGTCCCGCCCCCCACTTTTTAACCTGTCAAATTGGTGAGCCATTGTTTAAAAATGTTACTATTCGGTGTGGGGGAGGGTGTGAGCAAATGTGTATCCGTTGCTGGCAGGAAGATAAATCTTCCTGGAAAGCAATTTGAAACCACCTACCAAAAGTCTTTGATACAGGCCATGCCCTTATGGATTTATTCTAAGGAAATAATCACATGCACCCAGTGATTTACGTAGAGGGGTTTTTCATGGCAGCGTTATCGTCGGGACAAAGTGGTAACAATTCCAATTTTAAACACAGGAGATTAGTTAAATAATTATAGCCATATAAATATATAAAATTTCAATTTTAGGCGCACATTTACAAAACTATGCCTGGAAGGATAAACACCGATTTATTAACTGTGGTGATGTCTAAAGGGTCAGATGACGGTTAATTTTGATTTTCTTCTCCGTGCTTCTGTACCCTTCGCCCATCTTCTCCCGTGAACACGTAATACTTTTATAATCTATAAAAGCAAGACATGTGGTCTTAAAAAAAAAAAAAAAGATACGCATCTCCAAATCTGGCTGTCAAACTGCAAGTTTGAGTATAAGGTGTTTGACTCTTTGAAAAAGCCCAGAGATCTCACTCAAAGCAACACACAATTATGCGTTACAGAGCGCCCGAACGGAATCAGGGTTCTGACACGTGCGGTGGTCCCTGCACTCACCTGTCAGCGGCTCCGGCTCTAAGTGGGCACAGGGGAGGAGTGCAAATCACAGCTGTGCTCAGGCCCTCCACGTCACCACCCACCTCCCCCCCATTCTCTCGTCGAACCTTCCTGAGCACGGTGTGAAGAAATCTGGGCAGGTATCAGCACTGACCCCATTTTTCTAAAGGAGGGAAGGCAGGTCCTGAAAGGTGAAACGTCCCACTCCGAGCTGTCCCTCTAGTGAGGAGCGAGGCGGGGACTGTCATCCAGGTGTCCTGCCTCTAGCTCCCACGGTCTCTCACCTGTGCTGGGCTGCCCCTTGTCATCGGAAGCACTGTGGATAGACAGAAGTTCCCGTGAGTCAAGACGGAGCAGTGCTAGGTGTCGTGCTGGGAAAATGACCTAGATTAAGGCAGTCTCTAGCGGTCTGCCACAGGGCTCTGTCATCGTCCTGTCCGGTCCAACAGGAGAACTAAGCAGAACAACAGGTTTAGGTTCAAAAAATATTTCTCAACTACACAGGACTTTGTCATCCCTTTCTCTCCTTTCCAGAAAGCACCTTCACAGTTTGTCAACCCCCTGTCTCTCTTATAGTAGAAACAAAGCCAAACAAACCCAGAGGCTCGCTTGGCCCCACATCTCCCCTTATCACTCAAACATCTCTAAAGAGGGTCTAGACAATCAACTCTCCCTCCTCGTCTCCCACTCACGCCTTAGCTCCAGGGGTGAGGGAGAACTCCCTCCCTGGGGCAGAATCCAGCAGACAGAGCTCGTCTTCCTCCTCCAAGATGCTCCGCTGCCTTTACCACGGCCATTTCTTCTGCTCCTGGAGGCCCCGACCCCTTGGAATCTGGGCACCTTACTCGCAGCTCTGCCTCCATGAAAGCCCCTTCCTCTGCCTGCCCTGGGTGTCTCCCAGGGCTCCAGCTCTGCCCCCTGCACCCCGCTCTGGGACTGCCTCTCCCGGGGTGACTCCTCCCCTCTCATCCGCAGCAGGGCTGGCTGCTCCAGTGTGATGGGCGATGGTACGTGTCAACCTGACAGGCCACAGGGTGCCCACGTGAAAGCTGCTTCTGGGTGTGTCTGTGAAGGTGTTTCTGGATGGGTTTGGCAATGGAATCCGCGAATTCAGTCGAGTGCCCTCCCCAGTGCAGGCGGGCATCATCCAACCCGTGGAGGTCCTGAATAGAACACAAGCACAGAGGAAGGAGGAATGGCCCCTTTTCTCCTGCCTCACTGCTTGGGCAGGGACATCTCCTCTGGTCTTCTCCTGCCCTCAGACTGGGATGTACACCATCAGATCCCCTGGTTCTCGGGCCTTCAGACTCATCTGAATCACACTGCTGGTTTTCCTGAGCCTCCAGCCTGCAGGTGGGAGACGGTGGGACTCCCTCGCCTCCATAATCCTGTGGGCCAATGCCAATTCCCCATTTTTTATATCTTATATACATCATATATATGTGTACATATATATATCTCATATATGTTCATATATATCTTATATATGTACATATATTTGTGTATGTATATATGTAAATGTAAGATATTTTATATTTATATATATTTATATATGTGCATATATTTTATTTTTACATATACAATACATACAAATATATATTTGTGTATATATGTATATACAAAATATTTTATATTTATATATATGTATATATGTGTATATATTTTATATATGTGTATATGTATATATATGTATATATTTATGTGTATATATGTTTATCTATTTTATTTTATTTTTACATATACAATATATACAAATATATATATTTGTGTATATATGTATATACAAAATATTTTATATTTATGATGTATATATGTATATATTTATGTTTACATATATAATATACACAAATATATATTTGCATACATATGTATATACAAAATATTTTTTATATATACACACACACATGCTATACACCCCTAAATCCATTGGCAGTGTTTTTCCTAAAACTACTTGACCGCCTGTATATTCCTTTTCTTTCACTGCCTCCCCCCATCCCCCCAAGTTGAATCCAATATCAAGTCCTGCTGATTTTACCCCTGAGTGACCCGTCCCCAGCCTCCCCTCTCCACCCCCATCCCCGCTGCCATTATCCCAGTTCAGGCCTCACAACTTGTACCTGGACCTACACCCTATTTTCCCAGGGGGGCCCCCCACTCCCTGGTTTGAACCTTTGCAATCCACTCTCTCCTTGGCAGCCACAGTGGCCTTTCTAGATGCCTGATCATGCCACCCCCTTGTTTCTGCGAGCCCTTCCACGGCTCTCCACTGACCACAGGCAACACTCAGCTCCCTGACATGCCTACAGGCCTCTGCCTGTAGCCCCCGCCTGTTCTTACGATGTCACCAACCCCTTTCCCTACCTCCTGATTGCTATTCATTCATTTTAATACTGATCCACCTGGAGCTCTTCACACCATGCTGGCCTTGGCCTCCAAGTCTTGGCTTAGCCTACCCCTCCTGCCTGGAAGGCCTTCCTCTCCACATCTTCGCTCCCTTGGCTCCGTGGACCACTCCCTTTAAGGCTCAGCCATGGTGGCACCACCTCCAGGGGGCAGAGCCCGGGCAGGGAGTTATGGCCCCTTACACCCAACATATTGGATTGCGCGATGATACGTACCATGGAGCGCGAATTCACAGTGGGCTTAGTAGTATTCCTGCATTTCCTAGTTCATCCTCAGTATAACTCTGGAAGGCGGGTTCTATCGTTATCCCACATCATCCGGGGAGAAAGTAAGACATAGAGGTTCAGGGACGTCCCCAGGGTCACAAAGGTCACACCAACTCTCTTGATGATTTGCTTATGATCTCCCTCTGCCTCGGAAAGGCCTTGTCTCTCCTTCTCACTCTCCAGCTCTCTGCTTTCTCTAGGAGACCTTGTCTAACCCATCCACCTGGAGTCTGGCTCAGACATCCACCCTCTGCACACCCGCGGCCCAGCCAACCCCCTCACAGTCCCGGTCACTGTGCTGGGACTGCAGGCTTGCCCCCAGCTGGGCTCGGAGCTCCAAGGAGGGCCTGGGCAAAGGCTTCCAGATCGCCAATGGGTCCCCACTGCCTTGCACTATGCCAGTAATTCCTACTCAAATTACTCCATGCTTTGCTTTTTTTTCCCACTGGAGACTGAGCCCCGGTCTAATAACTCTGTCTAATAACTTCTAGATGGAAAGGTGGCTGGAGGTAGACTGAGGGCAAACCTGTCAAAAGCCCAGAAATCTGCCTGTTAAACTGGCCCACGGAAATCCCGACTTCCACTGGCTTGGGGTGATGTTATCAAATGCTTCTCTCCAGATGGAAAGTCAAAACAGAGTCTGTAAGCATCTTCTCCTGAGAGACCAATCGCTCTCCACTCTGGTTCTCTGCGCCTCTCCATCAGTTTTGTTTATTTTTCATTTCCAATAGTGAGTGAAATGTCTATAAACATTTTCTAAATGACTAAGTAAGTTGAATGAAAAGTAATGACCTGGATGTCAGGAGACCTGAGTGTTAGAACAAGGTCAGCTACTCACAGCAAGACTGTGGACAAACTTCTTTTCCTGGCTGGGGTGGGATTTCTCATCGGAACAACTGGGAGCATAGGTGGGATGGCTCAGAGTTTTCTTCTAGACAGAAAACACTCTATCAGGGCCTCCGTCACCTGGCCCTGTGGCTTCTGATTCTGCCTCCTATTCATCTCACCCCCACGCCCCCCTTCCAGCCACCCCTCATTCCTTGTTGTTCCCTGAACTTGTCAGGCCCACCTCAGGGCCTTTGCACTTGCTATTCCTGCTGTCTGGAACATTCTTCCCCCAGACAGACTCCTGGCTCACCCCTTCGCCTCTCTCAGGTCTTCACACAAATAGCACCCCAAGGAGGCCTCCCTGACCGCCCAATCTACAATCGTAACCTTACCACCCTGGACCTGTCCTGTCCTGTTTCTCTGCCTGCAGTTTGCTCTGTGTCCATCAACGACCTGCACGCGGCATACTTCACTCAGTTCTTTCATCTGTTATCTGTTCTGTATGCTAGAGGGCAAGCTCCAGAGGGCATTGGTTTTGCTCCCGGCTGCAAGCCCAGGATTTCACATTGTGCCTGGCACACAGTAGGCGCTCAATCATATTTGTTGCATGAATGGGTTCTCCATCAGAATCACACAGTCCCATAAACGAAGCCAGTGAAATTGCTGCTGAATCCCAAACAGCTCGTTCCTGCTAGCTGTCAGGGCTTGAGAACAAAGGTGACATGCCTGCCTCTCCCTGAGCTGATCTGCGCGTCCCCGTAAACAGGACCAGCCCTTGTTTTCTGGGGGCCCCACTCAAGGCTTCACTTTTGGGAACCAATGATTAGCCTGTAGAAAGAAGCCCAACACGAAGCCCAAGCCACAGTCTTGCTAATTGTTCTCCGTATGCGAACCCCAGCAAGCTGGCGAAGTGCTCACGGCCATCTCCAAAGGACAGCTGCGGGGACAGCGTGCAGACCTGCATTCCAGAAAGCAGTGCTTTGAAAGCAGACGTCGCAGATTTCCTTTCAAGTATTATCACTCACTGTCATGCCCGTTATGGATTTTTCAATCCATAGCTCCCCAGGCAGTAGGTGCCCGGCAGGCAGAGACGGGCTTCCGCTCCCCACGCTGCAGGTGATTCTTTGTGCTGCCGCCAGGCCCCCCGCACCCACACGCTCGCACGACCTGCCCGGCTGCTCGGAGGGAGTCTGCTCGGCCACAGGGGCTTCTCGTGTTTCTCCCTGGAGCTCAGGGTGGGACCCAGGAGCTCGGCCACCCTCCCGACACCCTGCACCTTTCCACTCCCGAGTTCCTGCGGGTGCTGGGCACCTGCTTCTGGAAGATAGAAAAGGGAGCCAGAAGCCCCAGGGCAGAGCCCGGCTCTCCTGCGCCAGGGCCGGGGCTGACCTTGCCGGCCAGACCTCTGGAAGAAAGCGACGCTACGGCCACCGCAGGAATTGAGAAACAGACATAACTGGGAGAAAGGGGGGGGCAGCCCTCTCTCCATACCTCAGGCAAATACAGCCCTGGGAGTAAAAAGCAGCCCTCTTTGCCATGTCTGCTCCCTCTCAAAGTCATCTCATCTGGCCTCCTGGCTTCAAGCACTGCCTCCATTCTGAGAGAAAAGCCCCCAGAGAGACGGGCTCTCTGCACTGAGCTGTCTCCCCACCGGGTCCTCCCGATGGCCGACAGACCCAACTGATCCCCACACCTCTCAGCCTGCTCCCTGCAAGGGCTGCCCCATCTCAGTTAAAGGCAGCTCTGGGCTGCAGTTGCTCCGGCCAAACCCTCGGAGCCATCCATGACTTCTCTCTAACCACCTGCACCCAGTCTGGCAGCAGGTTCCCTTGGCGCCACCAGCGAAATCCATGAGGAACAGGCCCGCTTCTCGGCCCCTGCACTACTGCCGTCCTTGTCCTAGCCCCCCCGGTCTCGCACCCACATCCCTGCAGCAGACCCCTGGCCGGCTCCCGGCTCCCGGCTCGGCCCTTGCCAGACCTCCTCGAATGTACGATGTACGCACACATACACGGTCACTCCTAGAAGGTCGGTCGGGTCAGGCCCTCCTCTGATCTGCCCACGGGCCCCATCACACTCAGAGTAAAAGCCAAGTCCTTCCCGTAACGTAAGGCTGTGCTGACCTGCTCCCTTCCTCCCCCTCTGACTTTATCACCTCCTACCACTCTCCTACCGCTCACTCTACTCTCACCGCACTGGCTCAACTCTGTTCTTCAAACGTGCCAGGCAAACGCTCACTTCAGGGACTCTGGGGTGCTGCTGACTCAGAGCCTGGGGACTCTCCAGGAGGTGGTGGTATGGAACCCCAAATTCCATCCAGGGAGCTCTCCTCCTTGGGACTAAGCAAGCGACCACCGTGCCCACACCCTCAAGCAGTGGCATCGCAGACTGGGGTTCCTTATCCATCTCCCCAACTAGATCATAGTTGTCCAAGGTCAAGGGCGGGATCTTACCCATCTGTGTTTTCCTGGGCCCTGTCCAGAGTAGGTATTCAAGGCGTGTTTATGGCTGAATGGACGGATCGATGTATCGATGGACATATGGATGGATGGACAAATAAAAAAGCTGGGTTTTCATAACCTTTACAGTGTTCGGGACATTTTCTCCTATCTCTGCTTGACTGAACAGCGAGAAACCAAGGCATGTGCTCTGTGTCCCAAGAAGACTCACCAGAAGCCAACCAGCCCATGTGCTGCCTGCAAGCAGGGCCCGCGCTGTTCTCCAACACAGCTGAGTGCACAGCCCCGGAAACAGAACATTCTCCCTGGCTTGTGAATCGTGGAGCTGCCAAAACCACAACCGTCCGACATATTCTCCCAAGCAAGGGTGGACTCTTCCCCCGTCTCAGCCTCCATTCAAGATGGACACGGAAGCTTTGGAAGAGTCCCACGTGGCCCCAGAGCAAGAAAGGGTCTGCAGGAGGAGGCAAACTCAGCCCCGCTGGGCATGGCTAAGATGGACTCTGGGAAACAAACTGAGGGCTTCAGAGGGGAGGGGGGTGGGGGATCAGGATAGGCTGGTGATGGGTATTAAGGAGGGCACGTATTGCATGGTGCACTGGGTGTTACACTCAAGTAATGAATCATGGAACTTTACATCAAAAACTAGGGATGTACCCTATGGTGACTAACATAATATAATAAAAAATTATTATAAAAAAAAAAGAAAGAGTGAGCCTGCTGTTACTCCAGTGTGCTTGGGCACCAACTCCATTTTACAGCTGAGAAAACTGAGGCTCAGAAATATCACAGCATGTTCTCCAGACATGGCAGATTAACCCAAGAACACTTTGGTTCCAAAGTGCAAGCTCATTGCACTGTCCTGGCTGCTTCCTGCTTCTCCCCCACCTCTGAAAGGGGGTGGGAGACTAGCTAGGTGGGAGGCATGAGGGGGCAATGTGGGCACTGGATCTAGGCTTGCCTGTGCCTGAGGAAGGATGATGTCCCAGGTGATATGCCTTCTCCAGGCTCTCTGCAGCTTCCTGGGTCAAAATGGGCCACAGTGGTTCCAGAGGCTGCTGCTGGAACATGGGTCAGGTAGAGGGTTGCTATGGGGGGTGGGGGGGCTGTGTACCTGTACCCCTGCCATCTCAGTGTTAATGGGGCTTGATTGGCAGGGCTTGGGCCAGGACTAGGGCTTACAAAATGATTGGATCAAAGTCGATCAAATTAATGGATGGGGATCGCTGATTAAAGTAGTGAGTTCCAGAATCACAGAGCCATTGAATTAGCAACTCGTAGATTCGCCATGAATTATAGAAGGCATCTAGGGAAACTGCCTATCCAGTTCAGCCTATCTTCTCACACCAAAGAAATCCTCAGCAGGAAAAGAATGTGTGTGCGTTTACCTAGGGGTACAAGGGGACAAGCTAGTGTGGCTGGCCACTAGCAGGACATGACTCTGATGTATCCTGCCCTGTCTTTGAAAAAATGCCCATCTGCATTTGACTTGCCTTTCTGTCCCTCTCTGCCTGTGTGTATGTGTATATAGAGATAAATAGAGATATAAATAATAAAATAAGATATAAGCTTTAATACTGCTACTCCGCCCCCGGATAAAACCAGAAGATATGACATGTTTAGCCTATAGAAGTGGGTACTCAAAATACACCATGTATCCCCCCTGGGGCGAGAGTATTTCACTGATTTTTTTTTCACAATTAACATTTAAACAGCTCAGGAATTAAGAGTTTTACAATCAAGAGTGTGTCATAGCTTAATTGGTAGTGTTTTTTTCTCTCTTAGTGGGGCATAAAATAATGGCACGTCTTACAATCGATGGAATGTTAAATTGGTGAGATCCAGGACATACACCAATTTGAGAAGTATGCTAACGGCATCTCTGGTTGAGCTGATTGATCAAACCCTTGCTTGCGCACCTCCAGAGTTGGGGAGCTCACTACCTCGATGATTAAAGCTATGCAAAATTTCTTCTTGATGTTTAGCTGAAATTCACCTATTTCTAACATCTATGCAATGGACATTGTCCTGCTATCTGGAACAATTTCGAATAAACATTTATTTGTCCTCAATGTGACAAATCCTCAAGTCACCCCCACGTCCTCTCCTTAATTGTTCTTTAGAGATCATTACTTCTCTCATTCATTCTTCCCAAACACTTACTCTTGCTGGGTCTTATGCTGGTGATACCGTCCATGACCCTCAAAAACACCTTGTTACTGGTCATTGCTTTATTGTGCGGGTTTCCTTCCTCTGGACACACCCACCTCCCAAGATCAGAGTCTATACTTCTATTAATAGAGCCATGTGACATTTGGCTCATGTTCTAGTCACAGCCAACTGAAACCTCTGTGTAGTTTTTACGTAAGTCAGGACTTCATTGCTGTTGATTTTATTTTCTTATTTAAATTCAATTAATTAACATATAGTATATTATTAGTCTCAGAGGCGCAGTTCAGTGATTCCTCAGTTGTATATAACACTCAGTGCTCATTACCTCAGGTGTCCTCCTTAATGCCCATCACCTGTTTATCCCATCCCCCACACTCCCTTCCCTCCAGCAACCCTTAGCTTGTTTCCTGGGTTGAGAGTCTCTTATGGTTTATCTTCCTCTCTGATTATGTCTTGTTTTATTTTTCCCTCCCTTCCTGCTGTTGATTTTAGTTCACTCTTTGATTTTGGATTTTCTCCTATTTCTCTTTATCACACAATCAACATGAGAGCAGCCATTAAGAGGAAGTTTAAAAAAAAAAAATCACCCACAATCTCACTACCCTCCCATAGCAATAGCTTCCTTTTTAGATTTTCATCTAGTCCCTGTCCATAGAAGACCTACTTTACATGCTTGTAATAAATATGGGGAAATAACTTGGCATTCTGCTTTTTCCACTGAAAATAATATCATAAACATCTTTCTATATTACTAAATAATGCTATTATAATTTTAAATGGCTGCATAAATCCATTAGGTAGATATACCATAGTTTTCTTAGTCATTCCCCCATTGTTGGACATTTTTACAGTTTCCGATTTTTCATCATTATAAATAACGCTGAAATCAACACTTTCACACATATAACTTTCTTCTTCTGATGAATTATTTCTGTAGGATATGTTCCCAGGAGAGGAGTTACTGGGTCAAATGACATGAGCATTTTATGACTCTTGATACATGTTGTCAAATTGGATTCCCAAAGGACTAATTTACATCGCCACCGGCAACGTGTGAGTGTGCCCATTCCTCTGCGTCTGTGCCAGCACTCTCTTTCCTCCTAAGGCTCTTCCAGCTAATTTACTAGGGCTAAAGTGCCATTGCACTGTTTTGACATTACTTCGATTGCTAGCAAGACAGAGTAGCTTTCCTGTACGTCTACTTGCTGACTCTATTTCCTCTGGTGTGAACTCCAGATTTCTTACCACCTTGGATGGGCTCGTTGTATCACAGAAAGATAATCCTTTCCTACCATACATGGCATAATACGATTCAACAGTCAACTGTTTCCTTTCCATCAGAGATGGGTTTTGTTACATAGAACTTTTACATTCGAGTATAGTCCGATGAGTACGTTGTTTCCTTCTGCTAGGTCCTTTAAAGTACAAAGCTTGGCACTGCTCTCTCCTGTAGCAATATATTTTATTTTGATCCAATAGTTCCAGCAGTGTGGAATTATTTTCTTATTTGTTGCCAGCTGCCATCAAACTGCCTGGGTCCGAACCCTCATTCTACCTCTTATTAGCTTTGTGACCTCAAGCATGTTACTTAGCTTCTCTGTGCTTCATTAGTAGAATGGGAATAATAATTGTGCCTACCTCATAGGAGTGTCATGAGGATTAAATGTTAAAATGTAAGGTACTTCGAAGAGGACCTGGCACTTCGCCAGAGCAGAAGCAACGTGAGTCGCCCTTACAATCATCATTGTCCTATGTGTTTGCTTTTCGTCCCTGCTCTGAACATCTGAAAAATTTCCAAGTGTGATCTCTACCGCTTCAGCACTTAAAACTGGAGACCCCAGTACTTGGACGTTCACGTATCCCTCTGGACTCTTAAGATGAGCTGTTCAATCAGTTACAGTCACATCATGAATGCCCGCAGACAGGAATATCATCAATATTTTTGTTGAAGCCACTGGGAAAGCCAAGTTGGTTCACGTGTAGGTCAGTTCCTCTGTTCCAGCCGCTTAGATACCCATCCATAGGGAATGCGGGCAGTGGGGCATGAGCCCCGGGCCACGTGTCCCCTTGTCCTGGCACCCCCTCTCCCCCCAGTGCTGATGAAGGTCCAGGCACATTCTGTGCTGGGCAGTGGTCCCCATCTGCAATGGTCCCCTTGCCTCCAATCCGCCCCTTGCCCTTCTCACCATCCCTAAAGTACAAACCCTACTGTGTCACTTCCCTGCCCAGCACCCCTTGGTGATGGCCTCTCTCTGCATATAAAGCCTAGACTCCTTCCCGTGGCCTCCCAGGCCCTGCAGGAGTTGGCCCCTGACCCTCACCAAACTTAGTTCCTGCTACCCCTGCTTCTCCTATTCTGCATTTCTGCCCTGCAAGATTTCTTGCAGGTGCTCAAAGACATATACTTTTTCTTTCTTTCTTCCAACCTTTAATTTCATTCATTCATTCATTCATTCATTCACCAAATATTTACTGAGTGCCTAACACATCAGGACCTCTTCCTGAATCTGAGGACTCAGCAGAGAACAATTCATTACCAAATGCAATCTGCATTATTCCTAAATAATTCCTAAATTCCTGGAATGCATCATGGAAAAAAGCCCCAGGAATATGGCTGGATAAAGGTCTTAAGGAAAGAGCAGGAAATAAAAAGCCGGAAGTAAAGGTTGAAAAGCAGAAAAGCAAAGCCATCACCCACAAGACAGAGTCTCTGGCAGCAACAGTGTCCTCGAAAGGGTCAAGACTGGGGACTGCAGGCTCTGGGAAACACCCCAGTGCCCTGTGCTGACCCTCCTGACTCCCCACTGCCCCTCCTTTCTGTGGGGTCAGGAGTGGTGGGAGTGGTGGGTTTGGAGGACTGATTGGGACTTATTTTGGGAGGTAGCACAGAGTGGAGATGGGTGCAGGACCCTTGGGTGCTGTAAAACCTCAGACAAGCTGTCTAACCTCTCCGGGCCTGGACTTCCTTCTCTGTGAAACGGGGAACTTAAGGAAGGCCTTGCCCTCGAGGTGGTGATGCCCCGTGTCTGCAAAGCTCCCACTGCATTGCTGGGCACATCAAAGGTGCTCAACAAGTGCTGGATCCTTCGTTTTCTTGCTCTCAGAGCCCCTGGGCAGGGCTGCTGTGACTCATGCAAGGAGGCGGGAGTGGGAAGTAACTCTCATGCCTTGCGATGGAAAGGGAGAGGGGAGAGATGTAGTCCGTCCACCCCCAGACGTCCAAATCCGAGTCTCCCACCTAACATGCTGTTTTCCCCTCCTGCGGTTAAAATGAACTATCAGTGGATTCAAACCCTCGATTATCCACATTATTAAAGGAAAGAGCTGGAAAGCATAATCCAAAACAGTGGCTTATCACCCCCAAATTATCAAATAATGGGAAGAGATGAGATCGGAATATTCAATCTGTTACTTCCATTTGGAGGTGTTATCTCCCGCCCAATTGGCTCAGGGGTTGGGAGACAAGTCCTCCCAGGGAAGAGGTAAAAGAAAGCCATGTGTCCTCTCAACGTTCAGGGCAGGGGTCAGCGGGGGAAGCTCTGATGCCTTCACCTGACCCAGGCCCACAGGAGAGAGACGGATGTGTGTGTCCAGCTACAATCTCCGCCCGGACAGTGCTTAAAGGCTGGCCCTCCCACTTCCCATCTCAATGGCAGAAACCACAGTCACGTCCCCACCCAGTGCTGTTCTCCGTGCCTTAGGGGTCACTATGGGAGGGGCTGGCTGTGGGCTGCCTGGGGCCCAAACTGAGCAGTGTTTGGGTTTAATGGGCGCACTTGCCTTGGGCACAGATATGGGAGGGAGGGTCAAGACTGGGGCATCATGCTGGCTCCCGCGAAAAGGGCGTTTATCAACTGAAGACCTGTGCTAATAGGTGTTAAATAGAGTTCAATGCAGAAAATTGAGAAGTAATGAGACTCAGAGCCAAGAGAATAAATTAAGAGGTGATCACATGGCCGAGAGAGCCACCACCTGAATGCTGAAAAGGAAGAGCTCAGACCATCTGAGCGTCCTGGGTTGGAGAAGAGGTCAAAAGGATGAGCCCACCGCAAACGAGGCTGGGGGGTGGTCCAAAGCAATTAAGGAATTATCATATTTCATCAGTTCGAGGGCACACAGTTTTCCATATTTTAATATCTTTGAAACTGTGATGTGTCTTATAATCAGTAGCATGTCATACTTTAATTGGCAACATGTTTTTCTTTCTCTGTGGTATATCAAATCGGGCTATGTCATAAGAGAGGGCATCTCACAGTCAATGGAATACGGAACCTTGAGCAAATCTCTGTCCTTGTTGGGGTCTTTTACATTGGAGAAAGTGACCACTTATCAGCTCCCCCTTATTCAGTCATTGTTTATTAAAGATCCATCACGTGCCAGATCCTGGGCTAGGCACAGCTGTCAACAGTCATCACGACAGTCCCCACCTCTGCTTGTTGAGCACGTCAGGAACTCCCGACAGGGCTGGTCTCATTTGTTCCCAGTGAGAAGCACATGGAGGAGGGATTATCACTGTCCTCTATGACAGGGGAGGTCAAATTCCCACACCGGCTGCTAGCCGGCTGAGCCGGGAACGGATTCTCCTTCCAGACCTGAGCTCGTGACGTCAGTGCTCTCCTGCGTGTCCCAGCCATCCAGAAGCACACGCGGTGGGGAGAAGGCAAAGGAGGCACAGGGCAGGTAAGAGCGATGCACAGGATGGGAGGGGTCTGACCCGGAGCTCAGAGGCAGCCTTGGCACCATGGGCAGCCTGTGGATTTGGGTTAAGCAGAGACTGGAAGAAAAACAAGAGGAAGAGCAGAGAGGTGGGTGGCGGAAGAGGGTGGAAGAGTTTGAGGAATGAGAACAAGACAGAGACTGGACAAAGTCCAGTGCGGCTGGAGGAGGAAGCGGTGGGGGTGGGGCTGATGTCCCAGGCTTTCGTGGCCATGTCAGGAGTTTGTTCTCCATCCTGGAAGCCACCAAAGGGTTTAAGTGAAAGCTCCTCAAGATCCTTGCTCCCACACATCGAATGATTCTCTGAATCATTTGTTGGGCAAAGAGTTACTCTTTGATTGGGGACTCCTAAAAGGACAGCTCTGGAGCAAGGCCCACATGCAGTTGCTCAGGTTGAGTACTGCAAAAAGGTGCCCAGACAAGAGGGTGATGAGAACTAAAACCCAGCCGATCCTCCACCCACTAAGCCATATGCTCACAGGGCTGGATCCCCTCAGGGCGGCCACTCGTGCTAATTTGCACAAAAGCCCTATACGGACTAGCAGGGACCCAGATGAGCAGAGGCAAGCCCTAGCCACCACTGTGGTGTCCCTGTCGTATGCCAAGCCTGGGACTAAGGTATCATGGTGACAGAAGAAACAAGAAAATAGGTGGCATTCCTTGCTCTTAGAGAGCCACAAGCCTTGAACAAAGGCTTTGTTGGGAAATAATTTGTTTTCGCTCCCACAAAACACACCAGGCCATATTATAATAGCTTCCTTTTGCTGAGTGCCAACTGTGTGCCAAATGTCATGCTAGGTACTTTCCAGACCTTTTCACTAATGCTCACACTCCTTTTGAAAGGAAGAGTGGGTTATCCCATTTTCCATAGGAGGGAGCTGAGATATTCAGTGCCTTGCCCGAGGTCACACAGTGGGGACAAGGCAATGCTCACATCGGTCTCCAGAGACCCAACCAAGCAGGAGAGCAATTTTCTCCAAGCGGTAGAGGAGCTGGTATTTAGTGAATAGAGACTCCGTGCCAGGCATTTTGCATGCATTAACTCTTAGTCGGCATTACCATCCCTTGGGGTGGGCAATACAGTTCCTCTTTTGTAAAACATCGGCTCAGGGAGGTTGGGAGACTTGCCTAAGTTCTCATCACTAGCCAGGGTTTGAACCCACCTCTTTGTGAGCCCTTTCCTCTGCTCTTACTCCGTCCATGAGTCTTAGGTCTCAGGGCTCCTTGAAGGTGGGGGCTGCTTCCTATCACTCATATTTCTCGAAGCCTGCCTTGAGACCTGGCATAGAGCGGGTGTGCGGTAAATACTTGTTGAAGGAATGAGGAATGAATGAGGGCAGGGAAGTCACGTGGAGGTACGCCTTACCTGCATGCAATGCAGCCACCTGAAAATGCTCCTTTCCCTTCACTACCCCATCTTCTAGCACGCACGCACGCTGACATGAGGAGGGTCAGGGCGCTAGAGTCTGGTATGATATCATCATCCAATTATGTTAATACGCTTCCCCAAAGGGGGGGGGATATCATGTGCATGATGGACTGTTTGTGGGATTATTGAGGACGTGATATGAAATTCATCCTGATTCCCCACTTATTGAGAAGTGCTGCCCAATTTGTCTCAAATGTCACATCTCTATGTATTAATTTGCTACTCCACAGTACTGATTAGAAGGAATGTTCTCCAACTCCCAAGGCAGAGCCATCGGAAATGGAGCAGGTTCACTCAGGAAGCACAGACCATCCCTCCTGGGCAGAGGAAATGGACATCCATCGGCTCCCACCCTAGAGGAGGCCTCGCCAGGCCTGTCGCTCCAGACCAGAGTGGCCTGAATAGTGCAAATTGCATATTCAGTGCATATATATATATATATCGAATAGCTTCCATTAGCCCAATTTTGAAATGTCTGCATAATGTCCCAGAATTGGGGAGCCCTTTCAGGATGAGGAAATTGTCCGAGAAGTAGAGACTGAGAGATGGGAATCAGCGGGCCTAATAACAGGAAGGCATAAAATCAGGAGGGGTCCAGAAATGTGTGGAGGGGTCCAATTTCCCTGTGTGCACAGTGTCATGGTCACCTCCAACCCTGCTTCCACCTCCAAGAGCCACAAAAGCACACTGTCCCGAAGCTTGCTTCAAACCTGCCTCTTCTGGTCCAGTGCCTGCTGGGAGCGCCAGCTTGGTCCTTCCGTCCCCTACACGTGTGTCTGTCTGACCCCCAGTAACGACACTGCTGACCTTTCACCGGTAGCAGACGCACAGCACGGCATTTTTTCAGAAGTGACACTACAGTGAGCACATCCTCTTCCTCCCCTGCCGGGTGGATGGGAACACGGGGGGCGAGTCGCGGCTGTGAAGGTGGGGCTTGGCTGAAAAATCAGCAACTGCATACAGTAGGCACTCATGAAATATTAGCTCAGTGAATGTAAGAGTCTCTACCATTAACTACATGTGGGAAGTCAGCCCCTCTGGGCTCAGCTTTTCGGGTGGACTAGTGGTTCCTGGGTGGGCTTCGGGGCATATGAATTAGACGAAAAGAAATACAGAAAAGTGGTGTGTGCATGTATGTGCGTGCACGTGTGTACACACACAAGTGTGAGTGTGCATGCACGTACATGTGTGAGCGTGCACACAAGTGTGAGCGTGCATGCATGTATGTGAGTGTGTGCACACAAGTGTGAGCGTGCATGCACGTACATGTGAGTGTGCACACAAGTGTGAGCATGCATGCACGTACATGTGTGAGTGCACACAAGTGTGAGCGTGCATGCATGTATGTGAGCGTGTGCGCACAAGTGTGAGCGTGCATGCACGTACATGCGTGAGTGTGCGCACAAGTGTGAGCGTGCACGCACGTACATGTGTGAGTGTGCACACAAGTGTGAGCGTGCATGCACGTACATGTGTGAGTGTGCACACAAGTGTGAGCGTGCATGCACGTACATGTGAGTGTGCACACAAGTGTGAGCGTGCACGCACGTACATGTGTGAGTGTGCACACAAGTGTGAGCGTGCATGCACGTACATGTGTGAGTGTGCACAAGTGTGAGCGTGCATGCACGTACATGTGTGAGTGTGCACACACAAGTGTGAGTATCTGCAAAGACAGTCACAGCTTTCAAGTGCATGACTCCAACCTCCAACATCTAGGGCCTGCTGGACGTGTTACTAGTACTTTCATCTCTAGAGCCAACCTCTGATGCAAAGAGCAGAAGCCATGAAAAGACTAACTTCCTGGCCGTGACATGGGCAGCTCCGGTCCGCCAGGCAGCAGGGCCCGAAGCCTCATCCCTGTCTAGCAGACGCCCTCTCAGGCAGCGTTGGGGCTCACGGTTACGGACAACACTCTGCTTCTTCCCCACAGAGGCCATGGTCTGTTTGCAGACCAGACCTACCATGAACAACTGGGTTGTGGGTTTGGGGCAAACTCAGGAGCCGGGGGACTGGGAGTGTATGACCTCTGGCGGTGGCTTTATCTTTTCTCCCATCTCCCAAAACAGTCCCAGGCAAGTAAGGCCAGCGTGAGGGGGACTTCACGAATCTGCTGACATTGATGGAGTGGGGATATTGGCCAGGGCCCTGTCCTGGGTACATCACGTGACTCGTGTGTTCTCGTCCTTAATCTTCACAACTCTGCGAAGCATATTCTTACCCTGACTTCACAGATGGGATGGTCAGAGCTCAGAGAAACAAATTACTTGCCCGAGGTCACACAGCAAGTGAATGGTGGAGATGGGCTTTGATTTCAGATGTGCGTAAACTCAGGACCCCGGGGTCTTAATCATTGTACAACGCCACCTCTCCCCTTAACAGTTACCAGGGAATTTGCAAGAATAAGGGTTCCTCATCCTTCTAGAGTCTGTGGAGATACTAAGTGAAATCGAACAGGCCTGATTTTTAAGGAAGCCTCCAATATTTTGATAGTGAGATCCCAAGATGACAGTCAGAGTTAGCCGAGCAGAAATACCTGTTTTCAGATCTGGGTGATGAAATAGATCTGATGGACTGAGACCCAGCACGCAGGGATGGGCTCTCCTTCACAAAGTGTCAGATGGACGACTCTGGATTAATGGTCCGAAAATGCAAAGGTGCAACGAGCATCGGGCATTTAAAACGTGCAGGGACTCTCATCTAATGGACATTTCTGATCTGCTTATAATAACTCCTGTCTACATGCTGGTCAGCCTGGAATAGACAGAAACAAGCCCATAGTCCTTCGGATTGTGTGTGGAGAAGGCGAGAAGCCCGGCAGCGTGGCTGGGAGAAATTATGCCCAAAGACGAGACTGAAACATCAGGGGGCGTCACACTGGGGACAAACTGAGAAGTAAGGGACTGCCACACACTCAGAGAGGGAGAAGGCAGGACAGAGCATCGGAGGGCCACAGACAGAAACAGCCACTGAAGCCAAGACAAACACACCCGAATTCCGATGCGATTTAAAAGTGAAACGTAAAAACAAAACTCCAAGAATAAGATGAACCTTTAAATGAATACTTATCTGATCATGGCATGGAAACGGCCTTTCCAAACATGACACCAAAGGTGGATAATCACAGTAAATTTTTTCATTTAAAATCGGTGGCATAAAAATTAGAACTCCCACACACCAAAAGGAAACCCATAACTTCAATATCTTTCATATGCAAAAACCACTTACCAAAAAAGAGATAAGAAAAAATACTAACATCTCAAAAGAAAAATGGGCGGAGGAGGGGACAGGCAATTTACAAAATGACCTACAAAAGGCCAGTTAAGTGAAGACAGGTGCTCAACCTTCCCTGTCATCAAAGAGATGGAAATTATAACAACCAATGAGAGTTCATTTATTATCCATTTTAATCAACAAAACAGATTTAAAACTCACTAACATGCAATGTAGGTAAAGTAGGGGGCAGAGGGCTAGGCCCTCATGAGCTGTTGGTGGAGGTGTGTATCAGCCTAACCTTTCCAAGAACACTGTGGAATTATGCATTAAAATGTAAAATCTACCCACTCTTTGACCCAGCAACTGCACTTCCAAGAATTTATTCTAAGGAGATAATTAGATGAGGGTTTAAGTTGTATGTACAAGAATGTTCTTCACCTAAGTGTCCACAGAAGACTACTGGTTAAATAATTGTGATATATGCAAACCACAATGGCTCCCTCGCTGATACTCATTCGGGAGGACAAACAAAGCAGGGCTACGTTTATTAACGTGGAAAAACGCCGTCCTCATTAACCAGATTCTAGAACTGAACATAGAGCACAACTCCACATGTACGTGGACCTACGTTCCTGTGCAGGTGCGGAGCGCTGTCTAAATGTACACTCACCGGGGTGGCAGAGGTGAGGCTGGACCCTCTGCAGTGGTTGGGCAGCCCTAGCTGGGCAGAGCAGGGCAGGGGCAGATCTGGAAATCAGGAGGGGGGGGCGCGGGGAGTGAAGCGGGTGAGCACTCCTGGGGACTCAGTGCTGAGAAGAGGGTGACCAGAGCCAGCAAATGCATACACAGGACACTCTGTTAAATTGGGATTTCAGAATGACCATGGACAAGTTTTTAGTATAAGTATATCCCATGGACTATTTGGGATAGCCTTATACCTTAAAAATTCAAATTTTTTATTTGAATAATTTAAAATTCCAATTAACTGGGCACCCTGTGGTTTATCTGGCAACCCTAGCTGAGAGGTTCCGGACACATCTGTTGCCTCGCCGGGGTGACCCACGCCAGCCGGGAGGGGTGCTGAAGCTGAGCCAGGCTTCCTGTGTCCTCCCCTGCCTCTGACTTAGCTCTAGTTTACGGGCCCATGAAATGGAGTCACCCATCCCTGCCCTACTCCAGGAATGTCGCAAGGAGCACAGTCTTTAGTGTCAGAGAAGCCACGGAAAAACTCCTGGCCATCAAGTAGCCTTAAGCTGCAAAACTCTCAAGGCGTGTGCAGCTCGTACATCTGTAAGATGGAGATAGCCACGTCTGCCCACGGCCGCTGTGGGGATTAAGTGCGATAATGTATGTAAAGTGCCTGGCATACAGTCAGTGCTTACTACGAGTTGATCCCCTTCCCTCTGGTCCAAGGCTGCAGCCCACGCTCTTGTCCCCAGGGATTACAAATCAAGCCTCTCCTGTCTTCTCAGGGTTAGACGATTGGCCTTTTTGATCTTTCCCAGATCCTTGAAGCGCCAGCTGCCGTGGGCTGACACTCTTCACCTGACTTCACGTTTCTCCCAAGTCCCCACAGCAGCTCAGCCCCTTATCTGCACGTTTCACTCTCCCGAGGCAGTGGAGGAGACAAACTCGCTTTGATAGCAGGCTCTCAGGGACGTCGGCCAAGGGGAGCTGCCCAGAGCAGGACCCAGATGTTTTCTAAAGGGAGGCGGCACTGTCCTGACTAGAGAATGCAGTGGGGCCGCCGTGGCTGGGGGCAGCCCGGCCTGGGGTGGGGGGGCTCCTCCTCTGGACCCTGTCTGTCTACGACTGACAGCACAACTGTCTAAGGGGCGCTCCGCAATGGAGCTGACCTCTTTCCCAGAGAGCCGAACCTCCAGAGTCGTTCCGACTACTGGATCCCCCCGTCCCCTCCCAGGAGGCGCAGGTAGTTCCGAACATTCTGCCCAAGGTCAGTTAGTCAGTTACAGGTCTAAGAAGCTAGTGTTTATCAGTAAATCCGCAAAGATGGGATTATTTGGCGTCTTGTTGATAAGCCCAGTGACAGACAGGCCCAGGCCACCACCGTGAATGCAGGTAGCACGTGGTTTATTCCCAGCAGCGGCTGCCAATACTGGTTCCTCCCATCCTCCCACTCACCCCATCACCGGCCCCCTCCCCCACCCCCGCCCCTGCACTTGGGGTGTTCTAGAAATCAGTGCAATTCATACTTCTCAGGATGCGCAGGTTGCCCATGGTCCAGTCCCAGGCCAGATCAATGGGGTTTGGTGAGAGCCCTACGCTTGGCTTCTCCGTCCTCGGCTCCGTTGTCAGCACACCCATCCCTGAGCCATTCTGCCGGTCCGCACAAAGACAGCAGCCACACAGACCGGAGCTGGCAAAAACCCTGCACAGGGGACTGCGTGAGGACTCGGCTACAGCAACCTGTTTGCACGGGTCCAGGGTTTGCCTGGGTCTTGTCCTCAAGGCTTTCTCCTTCTACCACCAATGACACGTGGGCAGGCCCCTCCTCTGGCCCACTGGTCCTGCAGCAGAACACGGAACTTCTCGCAGCTGGGCTGTCTCCTCTGTGCCAGGCAGGTGGAAGGAGGGACCCGTCAGCCTCTACTCTACCGTACTACTTTACCACCTCTTTTGAATCACAGACTCTTTGTGAAGCTGATGGAAGCTCTGGCTCAGTTCTGCCCAGTAGCATCCCCTGCGATGACGGAAATGCTCTCTACCTGTGATGTCCAACATAATGGCCACATATGGCTCCTGAGCATGCGATAGGAAGCCAGTGTGACTGAGAAACTGAATTTTAAATGTTACGTAATTTTGAGTAACGTAAATATGACTATTTCCATGTGGCTAACGGCACCCGCGCTGGATAGCACACAGCTGTAGACAAAGGGTCAACAGGCTTTTTCTGTCAAGGACCAGAGAGTAAAGATTCTAGATTTTGCAGGTCACGCGGTCTCTGTGGCAGTAGCTTGACTCTCAAGCTGGAGCACATGCCAACAGTCATAGACAACAGAGCAACGAATGGGCTTAGCTGCATTCTAATAAAATTTTATTTACAAAAACAAGCATGGACTGGATTTAGCCAGGGGGCCGTAATTTGTTGATCTCTATTCTAGACCCTTCCTTAAAAAAAGAAAACACACACACACACACATCCATATACATTCAGATGGCACTCAGTCAGTTAAGTATCTCACTCTTGATTTCGTCTCAGGTCATGAGCTTAGGGTTATGGGATCGAGCCCTGTGTCAGGCTCCGCACTGGGCATGGAGCCTGCTTGAGATTCTCCCTCTCCCTCTCCCTCTGTCCCTCCCCCCACACCCCCACTAGCACTTTTCCCCCTCTTTCAAAAAAAAAATTTTTTTTTAAATATCACAAATTTGCCCCCAATTTCAAGGGGCGTGTAGACCTTTGAAGTCCAACTGTAAGCCCCGCCCATGCATCCCAGGCTACATACAACCTCTGATTGAAAAGGTATCAGTGAATATAACCTCAGATCTGCTCTGCCTGGTGGGAAAGTGCTTGGCATTGTTTCCCAGAGGGGGCACTGTGGGCAGGGATCAAGAAGACACTTTATTCCTAAAGCCTCATGAAAGTCCAGGCCTCAGACAAATATCTAAAAGGATGGCGGACTGAGGACATCGTGAGGGTCCAGCCAGGGCCCCTTGTGTCAGCCCCTCCCAGCACCTCTGCAGGCACCAGCTGTGGTTTCCCTGACTTGTTCCCACCACCATCCCCCAACACATCTCACCTCCCCAAGGCCAACACGTTGCAGAAGGAACTCGTGACCAGAGATGCTGTGAAGGGATTTCTGAAGAGGCCTCCCTTGGTAAGGACGTTGCAACTCAAACTTGGAGAGAATGACTTTGGGTTCAGGGACAAAGGTTTGGGGTGAAGATGTAGCTAGAATGACCAAGATCACAGACTGGATATTGGCAGGAACGGATGATTTTTTTCTAAAGAAACTGGGCTACCTCAAGAGACCATTAGAGACCGTTAAGTCTTTGTCAGGAGCCCACAGATAAAGGTGACTCTGGTTATGTCAGGAGCCCTCAGTTAAAGGGATCTGGAATTATGTCAGAAACTATCAGTGAAAGGCATGCAGAATCTTCTCTGGAGCCTTCTCAGGAACCTTTAGTTAAAAATAACTGAGGGGCGCTTGGGTGGCTCAGTCGTTAAGCGTCTGCCTTCGGCTCAGGGTGTGATCCCAGAGTCCTGGGATCGAGCCCCACATCAGGCTCCTCCACTATGAGCCTGCTTCTTCCTCTCCCACTCCCCCTGCTTGTGTTCCCTCTCTCGCTGGCTGTCTCTATCTCTGTCGAATAAATAAATAAAATCTTAAAAAAACAAACAAACTGAGACCTTTCTCCGGAGTCCTCAAATGTGCAGGTTAAAGCATCAAACTCTGTCCTCCACAGCCCGACTACCAGGGGTGGATTTTGCCAAAGAAGTAGGACTTGCCCTCTCTCCGTGGTATATTCCTAGCCAGGACGAAGGCGGTATTTGTTTCTGTATTGCTAGAGCTCCCTTCAAAAAAGCATCACTTATTCTTTAAGTTCTTGGAGGTAAGAAAGCTTTCAAATAACTGGCATGCTTTACTAGGGTGTTATGTCATTACTGTTCTTAATTATCATTAACGGTCTTAAAATATGCCTATTAATGATCTCAACACAAAACAGCAGTGTGGGTCTTAGCCAAGAGCAGCAAAATTACCTATTAATGAGATGTAAATTTCCCAGGGAAATGACAGAGATCTAGAAGTACCACCTTCTGAACTAATATAATAAAGTTAATAATAATAATAGTGTATAATCTGAAGATATTAGTGTTAATTTGAATGCCAACACCGTATTTAAACAAGCTGAGAGAAGTGGAAATTATTTGCATAACTCAAACCAAGAAACCCTAATCTGTGCTATTAAGGAAAAACGGATTGTTCTTCTCTGAACGATCTAACGCTGACTCTTTGCAGTCACTGGATTGGGCGGAAGTGCTTTTCCAGCTACTTATTGTATTTCTTTTACTTAGGCTTTCTATCTCTTATTTCCCAAACCAAGCAGAGATACCTTATATAATTAAGCCCAATAGAAAACAGAATTAAAAAAAATAAAAACACAACCAAATACATTAAGGGGATAGAAGTAGGATGTCACCAGGCCCTCAGGATAAATGACTGCCGCTAAGCTCTGATTTCAATTTTCCGTTTCCTGGGAACACGGCACCGACAATTTAGGTAACCGAGTTACTGGTGAGCAGGCAGCCTTGTTAGGACAGGAGGAACCTCTGAATCTGAAACACCCCTCCCCTGCAGCTGACAGCAGCACCACCCTGCCCACGGCCATTCTGAGCTCACACGCCAGGGTCCTGGGGCCCGGCCGGGAGGCACCTACCTTCATAGCTGGCGTGAAAGCCCTGCGCGCTGACCGCGTAGTCGCTGATGAGACGCAGAGAGAGGGTGGTGGCGGCGCTGACGATGGTGGCTGGCAGCTGAAAGCCGGTGAGCCTGAAAGACAAAGAGGTGCCATTTAGGGAGAATGACCCCCTTGGGAAATGAGCATCCGTGAAGCATTTATTGAGCGCCTGCTGGATGCACAATGCTGATTTTTGGCATGCGGAGGGATAGGAAAGCAGCCTAACACCGGACATATGCAAGGTGTCCAAGGACAAAGAGGTGACAGAGCAGAGGTGGTGACAAGCAGCAGTCTTCTGTCACAGGCACGTGGAGGTCACTCCCCTGAAGCCACAGGCCATCCCCCGACCCGGAGGACTGCCTCATTTATGTCTCTTCTCTTTTCTCCTCTTCGGGTGTTTTCTCCCATCTCTCCCCTTTCTGGCCGAGGTCCTCTGCGGCTCTGGGTGACATCACCACAAACTGAAAACTAATAATTGCCAACAGACGACATTTACTTGGATACTGAGGAAAATATACCCAACTGTAAGCAGCGGGAGGTGGGTGCTTCTCATCATTTATTCTTTTATTCTTTAAAATAGTCTACTGCTTTTATAGAAATGATAAGTGC